>NC_072480.1:101640000-101940000 GCF_027574615.1 Eptesicus fuscus | reverse complement strand
ATCTTTAGTATTATTACACTGGTTAAAAATATTCATGTAAAACCAAAATTTTGCAGTATTTTATTTAGCATTCTCTCTTCAGCACACTGTTGTATATTATTTAAATGAGCAATTTATTTCAATGTCTTGAGTTGAGAATGAAAGTATTTTTGCTCTTTAATAATATCTTAGAATGCTGGCTAAAATTTACCCTTAACTCTTCACACCTACAAGAAGAACCTAGACATTCCTGGTGAATGAAAATATACTATATTCTTCCCAATATCTGAAAATAGCGATAAATTGACCCGATTTTAAATAGCAGCCCCACAGGAAAAGCCTTGCAATTCAGAACCTATATTTATACAACACAATATCCATACAGAAAGTTAGAGACCCCAATTCTCTCTTCCCGACATGAGCAGCCTTACAGTGAGATGATCAATAACAGGCTGGCAAGTAAAGTATTTTACCAAATCGAGTATCTGTGTGATGTACTAACATTAGTACCAAAATAAAAGTAGGAATTTTGGGTCCTTCTTAAGAGGTGATCTTTGATCCTGGAAGGGTGGGAAAATGTGAACCTGACCTTCTCTGCAGCGTTTCTGAGTTCCTACACACACCAGTCAACCCTCCGCCTTCCTGAGCACACTGCCTAACCTCCCTCTCCCGACTCTAGGCCTCTCCCCTCACTGCTGCCCCAGCTTCAGACGTCTTTAATCCAAATTCTATGACCATGTAAAAATAAGATTATTATGCTGAATTAAATAAGCCAGTCAGAGAAAGACAAATACCACATGATGTCACTGATATGTGGAATCTAATGAACAAAATAAGCTGATGAACAAAATAGGACCAGAGGCATGGATGCATGGAACAGACTGACGGATGTCAGAGAAAAAGGGGAATGGGTAGGACTGAAAGAGATTAACTGAAGAACATGTATTCATACAGGCATAACCCATGGACACAAGATAATAGGGTGGTGACAACTGGAGTGGGGTTGGGGGGAGGGGGCAAAGGGGGGAAAAGGAGGGACATCTGTAATAGTGTCATCGATAAAAAAGAGAGACTGTGGTGGAGGACACCTGCTTCATTTCCTCCAGAGCAGAAATTGAGACGAGAATTTCAGACTTCCTTGAACTTAAGTGGAGACCCCAAGACTGAGTGTGGCCAAGGTAACATGGATACAAGTACATTTGCCAATTCAGGGCTGAACAGAAACGTCTCCCCTTGATCCTCCTGTTCTCCCTTCCCTCATTTACCATGTGGAAAGGTCAGCGGCCTCCAGGGGACCATGGCATTGCTGGATAAAAGAGGCCGGTACCCTCCCCACTAGCCTCGGCACACCCTCGCCACACTCACCCTGACTGTCACCCACGGGAGGAATTAATCTTATTGTGTGAGCCGCTGAGAGGTGGGTACTGCTCGTTACAGCCATTAGTCTATCCTGAGTGAGTGAACAATTTTCAATCAGAGACCCTAGTGTCCCCTTCAGCGGCTCTCAGTCTTCACTGCATATTGGATTCAAGTACCGAGCTCTTTAAAAATGCCAGTGGGTGGGCCACTAATCACAATTTTTAAAAGCTGCTTAAGGGATTCTGAGCCATACTAAGGTTGAGAACCACTGCCAATTGTGGAGCTAAATTGGCATTCAATCATGGTAAAGGTGGTGTCTTAATCCAGTATTTTTTCTATTTCATCATGGTCCATGTTCAACCTAAAACTACCAATTGAAGGCAAAATACACATTGCAAATCTGGAACCCTTGTAGCAAAAAAAAATCTCCCAAAGTATTTTCAATGGCTTCCAGTGAATTCGTCCTTCAGTTTCAAACAAATGTTAGCCTTCCCTGAGTTTAAATAAATATTCATTTGGCCAGAACACAGTGTTTGAAAAAAAAAATTAGTTTCCACCAAGGAACAACTGCCACAATCATGTAAAAATGAACATTAGTTTCATGGTGTAAGTTTACAAACATTGCTACCTCAATGCTATTTCAATTCCATGAACTAATAGCTGGGTTTTCAACAGTCGCCGATCTATACTGCTGAATATTTAATCACAAGACTGCCTAAGAGGTTATTTAAACACAACTTTTCCAGATGCTGCGGGGTAAGCAAAAATTATCATACGACTGAGATGACAAATTCATTGCTTTCTTTTCACTCTTTGCACTTATAATTCTTTTTCTTTTCTAATTACACTGGTTAGGACAGCTAATATGGTGCTGAGTGTTAACACTGAGAGTAAGCAGCCCTGTCCTGTTGCTGCTTTATTGGGAATGCTTTTAGTGTTTCACCACTAAATATAATGTCACATGTAGGTCTCTGCCCAATATCCCAGATCAGTTTATATTCTATTTCTAATTTGCATGTAATATTTACCATAAATTACTATTAAAAATTAATATACTCTTCTGAGAGGATTATATGATCTTTCTTCTTTAAACCTTAAAAATAAAATTTCAGATCCTTAATCATCCTTCCATTCCAATTAATGCTATCTATAATAATAAAAGCATAATATGCTAATTGGACCAGACGTCCTTCCGGACGAAGCTGGGGCTGTGAGGGAAGCTGGTGCTGGCAGCTGGGGGAAGGAAGGCCTACTCTTGCACGAATTTCGTGCATCGTGCCTCTAGCTTGTACATAATTACTTTTAAAACACTTTTAGATGAGCTCTTTTAGTCTTTGATGCTTCTACCTAAATTCTTTAAAATGTACTTTATTAAATTTCCTTATTGTTTCTAATCTCCCACTTACCATATTTTTCATCTTCAATGCTGCTAGAATGATCTTTTTTAAAATATATTTTTATTGATTTCAGAGAGGAGGGGAGAGAGAGAGAGAGAGAGAGAGAGAGAGAGAGAGAGAAACATCAATGATGAGAATCATTGATCTGCTCCTCCTGTACGCCCTCTACTAGGGATTGAGCCCACAACCCGAATGTATGTCCTGATCAGGAATCAAACTGTGATGTCCTGGTTCATGGGTTGATGCTCAACCACTGAGCCACACCAACTGGCTAAAATGATCTTAATAAAATAAGAATCTTATGTCCCTTCTGAATTCCCAATAGTGCTCCCCATGCTTAACTACACCAAAGGCCAACTGTTTAGTGTGTCAATCAAGACCCCTGACTGCCTCTTGCTTACCTGTTCAGGCCTCTTCATCCAGTGCTTATCTCCTACATCTCTACACCCCAGTCAACTGAGCCCCTGACCATTCATTAAACACCTCATGACTTTCATTTTGATCCTTTATTCATATGACTTGGAAGGCCTTTACTGATCCATGAGTCATGCAAACCATGTTCAAGCTTTCTGGCTCAGCCCTAGACTGCCTCTAGGAACCCTTTCCTGACATTTTAGGAGGAATTTTAACTACTAATTTCTGCCCATAGATATCACACAAACTCCACTGCAGCATCTGCTACCCCATGTAACTCCTACTGTTTTATCACCAAGTCAAAACCACATCTTATTCATCTTTGGATTGGCAATACCTGTACTAAGCATACTAACTAGCAAATCGCAAGCTTAAAAGTTGCCTGAGGAGTGGGCTCTGCAGATAGGCTTTACAAGTCTGATGTTTAATCCATCCCTAAACACCTGTTGAGTGGTGTCTTGCTCATATATATATATATATATATATATATATATATATATATATTTGATGTTTTTACAGAGAGGAAGGGAGAGTTAGAAACGTCGATGACAGAGAAACATCAACCAGCTGCCTTCTGCACACCCCCTACTGAGGATGTGCCCACAACCAAGGTACATGCTCCTGACCGGAATCGAACCTGGGACCCTTCAGTTCGCAGGCCGAAGCTCTAACCACTGAGAAAAACCGGTTAAGGTGGTGTCTTGCTCTTAATTCAATTTTATTCCTAATACTATTTCCTATCCATGAAAGTCATAGTTAGTCTGTTTATTCCTAAGAAAACACCTGGTATTCTGTGCATTGGCTACAGGGATAAAGCACTAATTTGAGTGAAGTTTGTCTTATACTCACAAATCTAGAGTTTCCTGTGTGATAAACTTAAAAAGAAATTAAGACTAAAGGCTCAGTTAAGACAAATTTTCTTTCATAATTAATTTGTGTGTGTGCACATCTGTGTATATACATGCATGCGTGTTCATGCTTTGGAGTATTATCTCTTGGTCTCACACTTCATTAAACTATTTAAAATGCATCCCCTTACTTATTCATGTCAACAAAAGTAAGTAGTACATATTATTATCTTGCCTACAAATAACAAATAAGATAATAGGGAGATTAGGTCACTTTTTCAAAGCAGTGAATCTAGGAATTGAAAACAGAGTTTTTAAGTTAAAAGATGCAATAAAAATGCCATGAGTTTGCCAGGGAAAGCTGATTTGTTCAGGTTGTTTACAAATTAATGAAGTAGAGAACTTAAAATGCTAGCCAAGTTGATATATAAAGTAAAATACCGTAACCATTTTTTCACTATTAACCTGTCTGGGAGAATTCTAAACTTTATAATTCCATTTCCAAAAGATTCTTTATGTAGGGAGAAAACTTGTGACTTGTAACAAAAAATATATATTTTTTTTTCTATTCATATTTTATATAGCAGCAGAATTTAATACAAAAAATAGACTGCCTTCCCAAATCTTCCTTTCTCTAGAAAAATAAAATAACTATAGCTCCTCTCGTTGACTACAAAATGCCCTGGGTCTTTGTGGAAAACGAAACTTGAAAATTTGTCACGCTGTGTTTATAGCAACTTCGCTGCGCCTCTCCTTGTTCCCTGGTAGGCTTAGCTTTGTCACCTAAGCAGTGGCACCCAACAAGTTGGCAAATAATCATTTTTAAATTAAAAGATTAAGTCCATTGAAAGCCTAATTATAAAAACGGGAAGAAAAAAAAGGAGTGCAAGTGATTTCTAGCTTAGTTCAGAAATGAACATTAGAAAAGGAGGCTTAATTAACTCCATGAAGCTGCTCTTCAGTGAAAGAACGTCTTCATTCTCCCCAGGAGATCAAGCTCTTCTGTGGTTGTATATTCACAGAGTGGAGAGACTTGCCTGAGGTGTCTAGACGACAGTGAGCAGGACAGTGAGCCAGCAGCCAGTCAGCATCCGCGGCAGTCACTGAGAAAGGCAGTGGCTCTCGCAGTCCTGAGCTGTACTTCTAAGGATGCTGTGATCAGAGCGGAAATCTGACCTAAAAGTTGTCATGGTTGCCAAGATGCATGGAAAAGCTTTGGCAAGTGTTAAGAAGGATAGGACAACAACAACCAACACAGCAGCCCGAGTCCTTAAACTTTCAGGGCAGTGAAGAGCAGCAGAGCCAGCCTAACCAAGCCAGGAGCCCAACAGCCCAAGATGCCAGCCCGTGGACCGTGAGGGACGGGCTTAGCGCTCCCATTGGCTGTCTGTCAACAATCAAGGACTAGATGCTTTTCATGCTAAACAGCCAATAAATAAACAATGAGCTACAGCCTCTGGGATGGAAGAAGAAAGCCAGTGACAAAGAAAACAGAAGGCGGCCGCCGGGGGAGAGCACATGGCTGCCTGGCCTAAGTGGTGAATAGTCTCAGTGTGCTTGCGCTGGGTGGTTCCTTCCTCTCTTTCACCGGAATACCCACTTGGACTGGTTGGTTTGCTAAAAGAGAAGAAGATAGCGTTTGTTCTCGTTATCTCTCCCACTTCCTGCCTTTCAACCACATCAGTCGGGAAATCTGCTGACGTCCCTATCGCTCTTTATCTGAAGTGCTACAACTGTATGATCCTGCAAGAGAACCATTTTCTCAGTCCTCGTTTCAAGCCTCTCTCCCATCTATGCTGCAATAATCTAGACTCTTTGGGACAAAAGGCTAAGGGAGTCAAGAATATTTGCAAAGAGTGGTTGTCACCACAGGCCATGACTGCGCAGGAAAGAAGTAATGATAGGTTGGAGTAGAAAGCAAGCAAGTGGGACGAGGTTCTAAGGGTTGTGAGGACAATGAGAGATTTAGAGTTGGTAACAGAGCGAAGGGACCGAAGGATACCATGCTGTGACGAGCAGAACCCAACTTGCTCACCACCAGGGCACTATCCACATTTTGTTCTACTGACTGGAACTCCTTGGTGCACATGTAATACAATGCGAATCATGCCCTCTGGGGTCCTGCCATGTTATTGGTGGTGTGAGTGTGAGTGGTTTTAATTCACACATTCAGTGGGAAAGGGGAAGGGGGAAGGGGATTAAAAAGTACCAAAATAATTACATATTCAGAAAAATCTCACTTAATGACAAAACCAAGGGGTGAGCTACCAAAGCCCAGGTGAGGCAGAGGAGTGGAGGTGGAAAGAACTACTGTTGAAAGGGATGCCCACATGGGCTGACAATGTTGGCAATATCTTGGGGAATACATAAGAGAACAACAGAGTCGACAAGGTGCTCTATAGACAAAAGAGAGTGAGCTGGAAGTGAGTCCATTGCAGAGGCCAATTAGAAAGCTGAATCCATAAGGAGGCTGAACATCAAAGAGGCACATTTAGATTAGGATGGGACCGATGCCCATTCCGGAAGTCATCAGAGTGGAAAACTCAGTAGCCTTCACATAAGAACTATGGGGGGGAAGCACTGCAGACGGTCCCTGAGTGGGTGCATACCACCTCCGTGACTGGTCCGATTCTTCTGGGGCTACGCCCACACAACAACCACCCACTGCATGACAGTCACACATGATCCAGCCTTCCTTCAAGGTTCTCACTCAGAAAACTTCCCTTGATGACTGTGGCCTCCACTGATCTCTTCCATTCCGGACCAATGGTTTTAGCAATCATTTTACTTCATCTAGAACTCCATTATCAAATCTCATAAAATTCTCAAATAGTTTTCTGTATGTGAATTTTATATCTCCAATTAATACCCTTTTGCAGCAGAAATTAGAAGCAGGGTGTACATGTGATCGAGCCTTAAGAAATACTTGTTCAGTCAAATCGATATTAAAATCAGTTTTTAATATAGGTTTTTATTTTCTTAAATATTTTCAAACTTATTGTGGTGTAACTGACAAAATTGAAAGTATGTGACAGGATTATATATGTATACTAGAGGCCAGGTGCACAAAATTCATGCGCAGGTGGGGTCCCTAGGCCTGGCTGGCAATCAGGGCCTATCGGAGCCTTCCAGCTGCTGGCCAGGGCCCTCCTTCATTCAGCACCATCCCCTGGTGGTCAGCACACATCATAGCAAGGGATCGAACTCCAGTCTCCCAGTTGAACTCCTGAGGGGACACTTTGCATATTAGCCTTTTATATATATAGATACCATGAAATGATACAATTAAGTTAATTAACGCATCCATCATCTCACATAGTTACCTTTTTATTTTTTTATGATGAGAATGCTTAAGATCTATACTCCTAAACTGACAACAAAACAAAGAGGTAGCCAACCAGATGGGAGATATTTTCAAACAGTAGCTCTAACAAAGATTTAATTTCCAAAATACATAAAGAATTCATAAAACTCAACACCAAACAAACAATCCAATCAAAAAGTGGGCAGAAGACCAAAAAATACACCTCTCCCAAGAAGACATACCAACAGCCAATAGATATATGAAAATCACTGTCAATTAGGGAAATGCAAATCAAAACTATAATGAGATATCACCTCACACCTGTTAGAGTGGCCATTATCAACAAGATAAGCAATAACAAGTGTTGGAGAGGTTGTGGAGAAAAGGGAACCCTCATTCACTGCTGGTGGGAATGTAGACTGGTACAACCACTATGGAAAGCAGTCTGTGATTCCTCTAAAAATAGAGCTATCATACCACCCAACAATCCCTCTCCTGGGTATGTACCCAAAAAACTCGAAATCACGTATTTGCAAAGATATATGCACCCCTATATTCCCTGCAGCATTATTCATGGTGGCTAAGACATGGGCACAACCAAAGTGTCCTGTGATAGAGGACTGGATAAAGAAGATGTGGTACATATGCACAATGGAATACTACTCAGCCATAAGAAAGGATGAAATACTGCCATTTGCAACAACATGGATGAACCTTGAGAATTTAGGGTAAGTGAAATAAGCCAGTCAGAGAGAGCTAAGAAGCATATGATTTCACTCATATGTGGGATATAACACTGAAACTCATGAACACAAACAGCAGTGTGGTGGTCTCCAGAGGGAAGGGGGTGGGGGGAGAAGGGGGTCCTAACGTGTGGTGACAGGAGAAGTTTTGACTTTGGGTGGTGGGCAATCTTGTAACCTAGAAACGCACACCTGAAACCTATGTGATCATGTTGACCAATGATCATGTTAAAATCAGTTTAATTTTAAAAATATCTGACATTTTAAAAATAGCAAGCATACACTACAGAGAGCTCCTTTACCATGGGCGTGCAGGGCACCACAGGTACAGCAATGATTTTAATATGACGCCATGAAATACATGTGTTTTCATCCATCTTTTTAAAAATCGTTTTGCCTCTTGTGAGATGAGTATCAGTTTACATTTCTGTTTATTTAAACCAGGATGCATTTATCCTGTTATGTAAAAGGAAGTCCATTAAGATAATTGCTGTGAAATGAATGAAAGTAATTAATCACACTCATTTTTCTAGTGGTCTCCACTTCATCTCTACTAAGAAACCAATTACTTACAAATGGTGCACTTACATGAATAGCTGCTCTGGCTTTTTCCTCTCTGGGGACTTGGCACTGTGGATGCACTTTCTCTCATACACAGGGGCTGGCAAGCCAACCTGCATTCTTCTTTGTAAATCTCTCTTCAGAAGGGGAAGAATGTGAAAACAGTGACAATAATGGATAACCTGACACACGGTCTCATCTACCTGGTACGTCCTTGTCGTGATTTTTTGTCCTTTTTGTCCTATTTAGTAAGAAAACCTGAAACGGGAATGCAGAAAACCCCTTAGTATTCAACGTCCATTACCTGCACTTAGTTGACTTACTAAGTGCTCAGAAAGCACTTAATATGGCGCCTGGCACATAGGACGTACTACAGAAGTACCTGTGAAATACACAAAGTAAAAGTGCCTTGCGGTTCACTGGTACTTACCCCACGCTTTGGAGAATGCTAAGCTGCTGAAATCACAGGGATTTTTCCTGCAGGAAATACACTTAACCTGAGCTCATGAAGGCTCAAATCGAGGTCTGCATTTCCATGGACCACGGGTAAGAAAAGGCGGGCCAAGCGGTGATAGCAAGCACGATCAAATGGTCGGAGGTAAGAAAGGGTGAACCAATGAAATTGCTAGTGGGTGTGTTTGGTTTTTGGTTTTGTTTTGGGTCTAACAAGCATGAGAGGATAGCAGGAAATAAAGCTGGAGAAGGCACATGGCGTGACCACAGGTGGGTTCTGACCATCCTTGGGGGCAGTGTGGGAGGACCCTGGCAGAGGGAAGTGACCCACTGAGGAGCCACCACTGAGGCCCAGGTGGGAGGGGGGAGGGGCCAAGAAAACCAGCTGCACCCACGTAGGATCAATCCATGCGGACGCAGACGAGAAGTGATGTTATGACATGAGGTCAGCCGGCCAGGGATACCCGAGTCATCAAGAAAAGCAAAGAGGAGGGAGAGGGCATGGAAGGGGAGAGAGACCCAGTTAGGTCTGGGAGGGATGAATTCACTTTTGAACGCACTGAGGTTGAGGATGAGAGACGTGGCTAGGTGGAGACAGCTGAGTCGAGCAATAAGAATTTGGGAATTATGGACACATAAATAATACCTGAAACCACCAGGCTGCGAGTCAGCAGTAATTTTCAGGGGGAGAGTTTCGGGAAACTCTACAGAACACCCATGGATGTGACTGACAGGTGAGGGTGGAGAAGGCAACTAGGGGACTTAGTAAGTACAACAGGGAGAGTAACAGCACTCCCAGGACGCAGCACTTGGTAACATTTCGTACAGCCGGGAACTGGATGAGAAACTGAAGGCAACATAGTAGAGATACAGGCAAAGGCTAACAGTTATCGGGGGTCCTCAGAGGGCTGGTGGAGAGAGGCATTCTGGGACAGCTGCTTCTGAAAGCAGCGCCAGGCGTCCTGCCTGATGCCGGTGGCCTGCATGTGAACACGACCAGCTCCCCCGCCCCAGCCCCAGCCTCTGAGCCTGAGATCCAGGACGTCGTATTAACATATTTTCTAACTTACTGCAATTAGACACTAAAATGAGGGTTTCTAGAACAAGAAGTTTCATAGAAACAACAAGAGATGTTTATTTTGCTATTATATACTCTTTGTATGTCTTATACATTGTGGAGTGAGTAGTGACTATTTTGACAAGTTATCTTTGTTTTTAAAAATGTATTATTATTGATTTCAGAGAGGAAGGGAGAGGGAGAGAGAGAGAAACATCAATGATGACAGAGAACCATTGACTGGCTGCCTCCTGCACGCCCCACACTGGGCATCAAGCCTGCAACCTGGGCATGTGCCCTGACAGGGAATCGAACCCTGACCTCCTGGTTCATAGGTCGATGGTCAACCACTGAGCCATGCCGGCTAGGCTTGACGAGTTATCTTAACAAAATGAAGAAGCTGTTTTAACTGCATGTCAAGTGACCTTCGGACTCCTCAGGCATTATTCGGCGATGTTGGTTATGTGGGTCAGCCCTTACTTCTTGTGGACACGTGGCTTTGTTTGCTGAACGAGAGCAGTGTGCATGGAGCACACAGCTTCACATTACCCTAATTTCCTCAGCTCTTGTCAAACAGTTGAAAATAGAATGACCTCAAACCAATGAAGTTGAAATTGTCAGAATCTAATTCTTTTTAAGGCCTCTAAGTTTCCAGGTTGAAACTAATTCTGTCCTTGAGTTTAAACCCATCTCATTTATCCCAATTTTTCTTTGTTCTTAAGTTGTCTAGGAGAAAGACCTCTATTTTTGTAATCGTAAATGACAGCTCTGACCCTTTCCAGTTAAAAACAATAAAATGAGATTTATATTTAAAGGTTTGTTAAGTTGAAATCTTACATATTTAATTTAGAAACATATCTTGCAAAAAAAGTACAGTTAAGTACAGTTAAGCCTAGACTTACTTTAAGTTGATATAATACCAATTCAAATTATGTATTTTGTGCAAGTAGCACACACGTGAAAAATAAAGCCAGCTGCTAAACAGTTCACCTCAAAGCATTTAGTTTTTTCTGACAAAGGGATAGTGAATAAAGGATTTATACCAGGCGTCCTCAAACTACGGCCCGCGGGCCACATGCGGGTGTTTTTGCCGTTTTGATTTTTTACTTCAAAATAAGATATGTGCAGTGTGCATAGGAATTTGTTCATAGTTTTTTTAAAACTATAGTCCGGCCCTCCAACGGACTGAGGGACAGTGAACTGGCCCCCTGTTTAAGAAGTTTGAGGACCCCTGATTTATACCAATTGACTTATATTACAATTTGTGATACAAACTCAATTAAAAGTAAAATAATCAGTAATTTGAAATAGCCTTAGAAACATCAACCTAAATTAAAGTAAGAAAGATTAGCTGGTGGTACTTGACATAGTTGTGAGTAGTGTTTCCCCAGCATTCTACTGACACATTTCCACCCAGGCATCAATGTACACACTCAAATGTTTTGCGTGACATTTTAGTGTGACTATCTAGGTTTCTTCAGATTTCTAATTAAAGGTTCAGCCCTTTATCATATGTGTTTCATAAAACTTATATCAAGTTTTCAGTTGTAAACCTGATGATGTCTATTTGTGAAGTGCACATACCAGACATTTCTTGAAGGACAAGCACGTCAAACTCGAGACCCTCGGGCCACTTGTGGCCCACAACGAATATTTTTGCAGCCCAGCCAATATAACGGTATGTAAAAAACATTTTAATAAAAATTCGTAACTTAAATTTTACAATATCCTGTTATACATAATTATTAATTATGTACTACAACATATGCTGATGACCGATTACTATAATCGTGTTGCATTCATTTCCCTTACACGCCTTACGTGCAGGCGCACCATTTCTCTCCACTAATACCAGCAGCGAATATTTTAGCAGCCGATGGCCACGTCATTAGTCTTGGACTGACTTGTGTGGTGTGCGCAACAGGAAATATTGTGCTTTTGGAGAACAAGAAAAATAGGTTTATTTGCTTTACGCTTATTAATTTGTGCAGTTATCCCATGTCTGGTAAGTTAATGTTCAAGAAAAAACATTAATTTTATTAAAATGTTCTATTATTTTATGTGAATGATTACTCATTTATTTCAGCCCTTTGTATACAGCATGTCTCTATCGAAATAAACCTACATTTCTATGAAAATTGAAGCTTTTGTTTTTTTTGCAGCCCACATGAACTTAAACCTTGTTTATTTGGGCCGTGTTAGCCTTTGAGTTTGACATACTTGCTGTAGGAATAAGATCCATTTGTTGGCTACCTCAATTCTTTCTCTTTGAACAAGTATGCTACTCCCCACATCAAGAGAGGGGTCTCATGACTGCTTGGAATGTCTTTTATGACCATCAATCACCCTAGTAGAAATGATAGCCTTAAATGTCTAGAGCAGGAGAATCCTTGCAGCTTCTGCTTGGGTCTCTTGCAACACTTGTTCTAGGAATGTTCTCAGCCACCCCTCTGTGAAAGGCCCAGCCCCCTTAGAGATGGCTCCAACTGGACTTCCAGCCAATAGCCAGCACCAACTGCCATCGAGATGCGGGAGCTATCTTCAACAACCAGCCCGAACAAGTCTTCAGGCGGCCGAGTAACCAGTAGACATTGGATGGCAAAGAGAACTGCTCAACAGTCAGCCCACAGAACCGTGAAAGATAATAGAAACTGATGTTTTAATTCACTGATGTTTTAATTAAAACTGATGTTTTAATAACTGATAGTTATTACACAGTAAAGACAACCAGAACATGAGTTTATCTTTCTCTGCTCAAGTTCAGACTGTCAGACTTTTATAATTTTCTAGTGAATGACCCTTAAAAATTTTACCTAGTAGTCTAACATCATTAAAATGTTCTTGATTTGCTTCATGGAAATAGCTCAACCTTATCTGCTTTACATGCTTTTTCCTCTAATTGTTACTGAATCAAGATCTGAGCTACATAAATTTATAGAATCTTGCCCAACCCCCTCCTCAACCAGAAAAGGAAACAGGATCCCCAAGATTAACAGGACCCACCCAAAGACATAAGGGATTATCATCTACTCCTGCTTCAAATCTTGGCTCTTTGTACTTTGTTCATATCTGTCACTTGGGGGTCAAATTTTCCTGGAAAATCTATGAGTTCAAGATAATACCATGTCTCATTATTATTTCCCTAAGTTAGCAAACAATTTTGCAGATTTTTAACCAAATTAATTTTTACTAAAATTGAATGACAGCAAAATATTTCTGCCTGAATTTCTTCTCTTGTCAAGTTTATGGACTCCTAGAATGTTAAAGATATCACATTTAGTCATATTATGTGGTTGATTCTCCTCTTCCTACAAAGAGTGTTTATCTTTTCTCTCCGTACCCCTCAACCAGCACCCCCCACTCATGCTTTCAAACAGGTAATTCATTATGTGGATTAACCTCCCACCTCCCACTGAAGGTTGGTAACCCTCAAATCTTATTTTCCTCGTGTTCTTGTGCTCTGATTAAATTCTCATTATGTATTTCTAACCCACTCAACATTTGTGTTCAGATATCTAGCCATCACCTCTTAATTAACATTTTAAAAATAAAATGGATTTTCAGCCCAAAGCGTCCAGAAAATAAACCATCTGGTTTTTCCTTTAAATATTCTATCAAGGTACCGACCATTTCCCAATATTCAAGGTTTCAAATTTCCAGAGAGTCTCTCTTGTTCATGCTCCTCTGTCGATTGCCTAATTTTATAGGTTTTTTTTTTTTTTACATAAGAACTATCTTTCCTCCATCTTGTTCTATTTCCATGGTTACCGCCATTCTACTCTGACTGGGCTTGACATAGATCCTATTATCCAGATGACTATCACAACTGGCTCTACCCTCTCCATTTTATCCTTTGTCTTCAAAACACTGCTCAACTTACCTTTCTTAAACACCAATTCCATTACAATTATTTCTTACTCCCGAACCTCCCATGATTCCCTGTTTCCTGCCGGGTAAATTCTAGCTGCTTGTTTTCAAAAGTTCTTCAGAATCAAGTCCCACCCAGCAGCCCAGGTCCATGTCCCCTGCTCCTCAAATTCACTTCCTTCCTGCTTTGAGGAGGGGCCCATGATTCTATCCAGACCACCTCTTCGCTTCCCAAGTCCTTCACATCCCTCCAAACCAGGTTCAATACCGTTCCCTTCATGAACCCTTTCCTAGTAATATCTGTGGAGCTAAATAATGGTCAACATTATTTTTTAAATATATTTGTATTGATTTCAGAGAGGAAAGGAGAGGGAGAGGGAGAGAGAAACATCAGTGATGAGAGAGAATCATTGACTGGCTGCCTCCTGCATGTCCCCCATGGGAGATGGAGCCTGCAACCCAGGCATATGTCCAGACCGGGAATTGAACTGTGACCTCCTGGTTCATAGGTTGATGCTCAACCACTGAGCCACGCTGGCTGGGCTTCATTATTTTATTATTATTATTTTATTATTATTATTATTATTTTATATTTTTATTGATTTTTTACAGAGAGGAAGGGGGAAGGATAGAGAGTTAGAAACATTGATGAAAGAGAAACATCCATCAGCTGCCTTCTGCACACCTCCTACTAGGGATGTGCCCGCAACCAGGGTACATGCCCTTGACCGGAATCGAACCTGGAACCTTTCAGTCCGCAGGCCAACACTCTATCCACTGAGCCAAATCGGTTAGGGCAAGAGCTTCATTATTTTTAAAATAAAACAAAGATCAGCCAGTGACCTATCGTACTAGGGCCTGAGATTCCACAATCAGAGAGCCGGCAGGTGAAACTGAATCTTGCAACTAAATGTAAACACTCCTAGCAAAGAACCAGTCCTGCATATTGAGTATGGAATATTGCGGCATACCTTCTCTGGAGAGCACAATTTTGGGGTGGAGAGAACCCTGTTGCATTCTTAGATAAGTGGAGGAAAGAAAGAAAAAGAAAATGGAGAAGCATGAGATGCCAACATCTCAATTTGCTTACTTTGCAAATAACTTTTCTTTTGAGAATTAGCCTTGTGCATTATGGATATGATAGTATCAATTATTCAGAATACCTGATGAATCAACTCCTCTCACTCTTCCACAATGCTAGAGTGTGGATTTCTTTTTCTGAGTCAAACAGGAACTGATGCTGTGTTCACCCCAGGGCACCCCCTTCCCGTCCTTAAATGATGAATTTCAGTTGCCGTGACACCAGAAAAGATGGAGTCACCGTTTGCCTACCCTGTTCCTCCCCTTCTCTTAGCGACGTGTCCTCTCACGCTGCGCCCTCATCCTCCACCACCACCAAGTGCAAGACGTTCCAAGTAATGAAGTTCGGTGTTTTCCACACGTAAATTTAAAAAGGAGGACAAAGATGATCCTCTGTTTTCTCTCTCGTTTCTGGACATTTTTCCTTCCTTCCTTCTGCCATCGGCCCATCTGCCTGTTGGCTCTTCCTGCTCCCGGGCCGTGTGCCTGGGCCACTGTGTGAGTCCCAGCTTCAGGCTCGCCCTCTCCGGTGCATTCTTGTTCTCTCCCCACCTCCCTCACCTCGGGGTTCTCACCTGCTTCCCCGACCCACGCTCCCCTCCCAGCCAGCTGACACCAACAGGAGTTTTGAGTGACTTAACTATCATGGACAGCGTGGCCTCCCCTCCTGGCGGGAGAAGGAACCCATGATATGGAGGCAGTGGTCAGATTGCAGATAGGAAAGAAAACGTAACAGTTCAAAACCAAGCCCAGGATTGTCACAAGAGCTCAGGCGTTCACTCCACCTCCTCCCCACAGTAACACCTTCCGGGAACATGGGGTCATGGGAAATTTATCCCAGGGCATGGAAGTAAAATGCAGACCAACTGTTTTATTATAGTTTGGAGATGCAAGCTAGAGAAAGAATGAACTCTCAAATCAGGAGTGCCTTCACTTTGGGCAGAGAATCCACACAAGCTTGAGGTTACAAGGTAAGAAAAATGCCATTCTTTCCACACAGTTTATGTTGGATCCAAATATCATCTTAATGCACTTAATAGAGTAAATAAATAGATTACACTCTATCTATCACTTTGGATTTCCATTTAGGAGAGCTTTTTCTTGCAGAGTGTTATACTACCCAGAGCTTATAAAGCCCATAAGCAAGGGAAGGAAGGAAGGAAGGAAGGAAGGAAGGAAGGAAGGAAGGAAGGAAGGAAGGAAGGAAGGAAGGGAGGGAGGGAGGGAGGGAGGGAGGAAAAGGAAGAAGATAGAGAGAAAGGAAGGAAGGAAGGAAGGAAGGAAGGAAGGAAGGAAGGAAGGAAGGAAGGAAAGAAGGGAGGGAGGGAGGGAGGGAGGGAGGGAGGAGAGGGGGAGGGAGGGAAGGAAGGAAACGAGGGAGGGGGGAAGGAGGGAAATATGGGAGGGAAGGAAGGAAGGAGGAAAAGGAGGGAGGGGAGGAGGGAAAGGAGAGAAGGGGGAGGGAGGGAAGGAGGAAAGGAGGAGGAGGGGAGGGAAGAAGGGAAGGAGGGAAGGAGGGAGGGCGGAGGGAGGGCAGGAAGGAGGGCAGGCCTGAAGTACATTCCCCTGCACTTGGGGAAGTGTGCTGTCATATATCTTTAACTTGAAAACACTCCCGTTTCAGAAACTTTTAAAGTCAGGCCATTCTGGAGACCATTGGCGACACTGTTTTCTTCAAAGGCCCTGAACGCGGGTCTTTCTGAATCTCCCGGGTCAGGCAGGGGTGTCTCCCGGGTCAGGCCAGGGGTGTCCCCCGGGTCAGGGAGGTGTCCCCCGGGTCAGGGGGGGTGTCCCCCGGGTCAGGCAGGGGTGTCCCCCGGGTCAGGCAGGGGTGTCTCCCGGGTCAGGCCAGGGGTGTCCCCCGGGTCAGGGAGGTGTCCCCCGGGTCAGGGGGGGTGTCCCCCGGGTCAGGCAGGGGTGTCCCCCGGGTCAGGCAGGGACGGCGGTGAGTGTCGGGGCCCCCTTACCCCACAGGCAGCACCCCCCCCCCCCCCGCAGCGCCCTGTCTCCCCTCCTTCCACGTGGGCCTGTCCGTCCCCAAGGGACCAGCGGTCCCGCACCCTCTGGCCCAGCCTGCGCACCGAGGGGTTCCTACCGGCACATCCGGGGTCCCGGGCTCTTTCCTCGGGAGGGGGAGGGAACCCCCTGAACAAAGGGCAGGGAGGGGCGGGGGCCGCGGGGAGGAAGGGTGAGCCGCCTGGAGACCCGGCGGGCGCCCTGCGGGGAGCTCAGCTCACTGGAAGCCACTGGGGTCCCAACGCACCGGCAGGTCCTGACCCCCTCTCCGCCGCCTCCCCGCCCTCCCGGGGACGCCCTCCCGCCCCTGGGACTCTCCACCCGCTCCCCACCCCCCTACACACGCCCGGCTGCCCCCAGCGCCGCCAGGTCCCGGGAGCGGGCGCTCCAGAAGCTCCAGCAGCGCCTGCGGGGACTGAGCCGGGTCCGAGGGACCCATCGCCGTGGGGCGCAGCTCCGAGCCTCCGAGCACCGGCTGCCCTTCCCGAGCGGGGCTGGCAGTGCCCCTCCCCGCCCCGAGCGCCCCCCCGAACGCACACCCCGGCTCCCGTCCCACCGCCGCCTGCTCCCGCCACGGACGGGCACGCAGGGCCGGTCCCAGGTCCACTCCGCCCTCCCCGCTCCGGGACAAGTTCACCACAGACCTCGGGAGGGTGCCCCCCCCCCGCCGCCCCCAGCCCGCTCTCCGCTCTCCTTCCCGCCCCCTCCAGCCCGCGCCCAGCGCTCACCCATGGCCGGTCCTGTCCTTGGTCCTCCCCGGAGCGCAGCCCCTGGCCCGGCAAGTTCTCCAAGTGGCTCTCCCTCTGCTCCGGGCTCAGAGTGACAGCCTGGCCCCTCCCAGCAGCCGGCGGCTCCTGCACCCCGCCCTCCCCACTCCCCACCTGCCCCTCTGGCCGCGGGTCCCTCTCCTAGGCCGTCCTCCTCCTCCTCCACCGCCCCACCGCCCACCGCCCCACCGCGCCCTTCACTCCCAGGGAGCCACCTGCAAGGCCTCCGCCTTAAAGACTTTGAAAACACTTCACACACTCACACTCACACTCACTCACACTCACACTCACTCACACACACACTCACACACACACTCACACTCACACACACACACTCACACACACACTCACACTCACACACACTCACACACACACTCACACACACTCATACACACACACTCACACACTCACACACACTCACACTCACACACACTCACACACACTCACACTCACTCACCTTCACACACACACACACACACTCACACACACACACACTCACACTCACTCACACTCCCACACACTCGCACACACATGCACACACACACTTATACACACACTCCCACACACACACACACTCACCACACTCCCACACACTCGCACACACATGCACACACACACTCACACACACACACACACACACACTCACACACACACACATGCACACACACACACTTACACACACACTCACACACACACTCACACTCACCACACTCCCACACACTCGCACACACATGCACACACACACACTCACACACACACTCACGGTCTCAGCTAAGAAGGACCTGGTGGCCAGAAAACAATCCTTGCCTGGAGACCAGGGGAAGATATTCCAGGACAGACTGGTCTGTATGTAGATTTTACATTCCCTGAAATCTTAAGTGTACCGTTCCCCTTAATAACGATGATAAGAATATTAATAAAGAGAAGAGGAAGAGAAAATTCTCCCGTTAATTTACACAATGCCTCTCTCTGTTCTTCTATGTGAAATCTATTTCCCTGTAGCCTGGCCAGGCTGTGAAGGCCTGAAGGACACACACACACACACACACACACGCGCGCCCTAATATGCAGCAGCCACTTGCAGAACAGGTGACTCAAGGCAAGAGTCGTTGGAGGCCCCGTGGAACACTGGGCTCCTCAGCGGGAGCAATGGCTTGTGATCGCTGGGACTCAGTTTCCTAATCTGTAAAGTGAAGGATCTGGAAAAAGTAATCTCGAAGGTCCCTCCGAGCTAAAAAGAATTATATAATTCTGCGGTTACTGGCCTAGCTCTTTCCAGATCCACACGGGAGGTTATTTCAGTGAGTCGGTCCCCAAGTATCTGCCGCTTCTTCTTCACACACAGCAAGCGGTGGGGACGTGATTGCTGACCCAGAGGAAATGGCCATGGAATGGAGAAGACATGATGTGAAAGATAATTCAGAATATGTTGGGCAGCCCTGGCTGGTGTGGCTCAGTGGATAGAGCGTCGTGGGCCTGTGGACAGAAGGGTCCCGGGTTCAATTCTGGTCAAGGGCACGTACCTCAGTTGCAGGCTCCTCCCCGGCCTGGCCCTGGTCAGGGCTAGTGCAGGAGGCAACCAATCGATGTGTTTCTCTCACGTCAATGTTTCTCTCTGTCTTTCCCTCTCTAAAAATCAGTGGAAAAATATCCTTGGGCGAGGATTAAAAAATAAAAACACTATGTTGGGCAGAAAGAGATGACTAAATGCAGAGCACATCATTAACCTTTTGCACTCGGATGTCGAGTTTGACTCGACACGGTTAGCATCGGTAGCAGCTCTTATGTCGAGCCACACTTGACACGTAGTTTCACCGCGGGGGGAAGGGGGATTTTTGTCTATTTTTCCAGTATCTTTTCTTGTTTTCATTAGCATGAAAGGACAAGTAAAATGTAAATGCCGTCTCAACTGATGCCAAAAAAGAAAAAATGAAAAACCGGTAACGCATGTGAAATTTATTAGGAAACTAGTACATGATCTTATTGGAGAATTCAGAGATGGTACACTAACTTCCAGGGGTAGATTATTATCCACTAACTTAGAGCAATGTTTAGATGGAAAGCTCCATATAATCACACCTCACCCTAACAAAAAACACAAAGATTGTGTTGTTTGTTCTAACAGAAAAATCAAAGGAGGAAGAAGAGAGACGATTTATATTTGCGAAACATGTGAATGTAAACCAGGTCTTCATGTGGGTGAATGTTTCAAAAAATATCACACCATGAAAAATTATAGAGATTGAAATTACTCTTTGAATGTATCAATAATTTGAAATATAAAAAATTCCAAATAAATAAGTTTGTATGAAAAGAAACTCCAGTTTTTTATTCTACTGCCGCGCTTTGTAAAATCTGGGGTATTTAAAAAATTAAATCCCGAGTAGAATAAAGGAATCGAGAAAAAAGCAAGCAAGTACAAAGGGTTAAAGGGACACAAACTCATTTACGTGGCTCTTTCTCCCATAAGGGAAGAGGGCGCTCCTGGAAGGGACATTGTAAGTGCACCTCAGCTCAGTGGGAACAGGAAGTCATTCTGTGGGAGGCAGCGGGAGGGGGGCGCCATTCAGACCTGCATCACCGCTCTGGAAATCGATGAGCACGAACCGAGGCTGCAGCAGAGCTTCACACTGACACACGGGTTCACAGAGACAGACGACGCATGTTTGGAGACAAATGTACGAGCACGGCTTTGGGGTCACCGCAGACAACTCACCACTTACTTCCTGAGGATCTATTCAAGATGTTGTAATTCTACAAATTACATGAAATAATGATAATAACATAAAGTCAGTGCAACTTACTGTCAGGGATTGTTCTAAGGGCTTTATATTAACTCATATAATTCTCACAACAAACTTATAGGGAGAAACTGTTACTCCCACTTTATAACTGTGCAAACTGAGCCACTAGGAAGTAATGCACTCGCCGGAATCGCATAGGTGATAAACAGGAAGGTGAGACTCCCGCCCAGGCAGAGTGCTCCAGAGTGCATGACCTTATCTGTTCACCACGCTCCTTCCTTGGATCTGTGTGTTCTCACGTACTTGGGGAAGAGGTGGTATTGTCAGCGTTAACTATAATCATAAATATTTAAGACATCCCCAGTGACTTATAAGAATATTGGAAAACACTAAAGATATAACTCTTGATATTCTGCCATCTAATAATCAAAATCATGATGCCATCTCTCTATTGGCTGGTTATAAGGGCTGATGTTGAAGTAATCTATCTCACAGTGACCATATAAATGGCCGTCAATATCTTGGATCTGCGGGATAGAGAAGCCATTATCTCACCTGAGATTTAACAAATTATATCATTTTACATGGGATTTAATAAGCATGGCAATTAATTCATAGCCTCAATTAATGTATTTTATTCATAATGCCAATGCTCTTGTATTTCTGCTTTCTCATCCTGTCACTTAATTGTCCATCAAGTCCTAAGATTCTGCCTTCAAACCATCCCCCCACTGATCCCTCATTGCCTGCCCCACCTCGTGACCCACTCTGCACAAGTTCTATAGAGTTATGACTAGCAATTCCTTTTTTAGAATATGGAGGTTCTTACCATTGAGGCTTTCACCAAATTCTGAGGTCAGTGGGAAAGTTTCATTACAGATTCTATTGCAAACTAAAAAAGGTTTGATCTAGGCATAGAGTGACTGTAGGTCATTGGCTGAGCATTCTCTGTCTTAGTCAGATGTCATTCCAACATCACCAATGGTTTGATTCACTGAGGGAGAATGTAGTATGAAAAGAAAACCAACAGTTGGGAAATGGGTGACAAAAGCATTTAATAACTGTGGGTAAAGGGCGTCTACAAATAGGAGCACAAGAGAATGTTCTTAGGCTAAGAACGATCCCAGAGAAAGTCCTGGAAGGACAATTTCAAGGAGGCGGCATGGATTAGGTCAGCTGGATTAGATACCACAGACAGAGCCAATATGGTGAGGACTGAAAAGCTTCCTTTGGATTTGGCAGTTGTGAGATCACTGGTGAACTACGAGTGTTGCTTTGAAACCTAGGCAGTTGGGAGCTCTCCGGGTGAGCCTGAAACCAGCCGCTGGACCTACTGAGGGCGGGGGAAGGCCTAAGAAAGAGGCAACCACTCCGGGGAAGTGGCAGTTACAATAAGCACGGATATTTGCGTATGGTGTTTGTCTTGGGCGCTGCAACACATGTAGACTCCCACACCTACCCACCACACACGACAACGCATTGCTCTCTTGAGGCTGTGTCCTTGAAGCGGTTCCTGGCACAGTGGGCTAGAGGTGCATTCCCAGGACAGGGGCGGGGATGAGGGGCCTCTGATTGTCCAGGTCCAGCTCACAGGTTAACTGGCAGTCACATCCTCTGCATGACCTCCTCCAACAATCAGCAAAGAGTATTGTCAACGGTGAGGAGCAGAGAAATTCAAAGGAAGGAGCAATGAGGAAGTGGGCGGTGGTAGGAAAACAATGTAGACAATCTATTCGTAGCTCATCAGGGAAAGTAGGGAGGTAGCTAGAAGCTGTTAGGGTCAAGGGAAGTTTATTTTTGTGAACTATAAAAGAAGCGAAACCATGTTTAATAGATTAGTGAACAGAGAGATAATGATCTTAGAGATTTATGTCCCAGAATACTAGAGAAGGAAGAGATATGATCTGGAACACAGGAGGAGGAACCAGCAAGGGCGAAGAGGAAAAATCCCAGTCCTCCGAGGTAGGGAAGGAGGTTGGAAAAGAGATAGAGTTCATTCAAGATTTCATTTCACTATGGAGTTTGGGGACAGAGGTGGACCATCTAGTGCTTGATCATCTTAATACTCTTTGGCAGTAGGAAGGAAATGAGCTGGGAATGAGTAAATTCAGGCTACATTCCACTTAAAGGAAGAGATGAAGTTTGTAAAGGTGCTATGATGTTAGGACAGAGAGCTAATAAAAGACTAATATGCAAATTGACCATCACACCAAGACACAAGATGGCCGCCCCCATGTGGTCAAAGATACCTGCCACAAGATGGCCTGCAGGGGAGGGCAGTTGTGGGAAGTTAGGGGTGACCAGGCCGGCAGATGAGGGCAGTTGGGGGTGACCAGGCCGGCAGAGGAGGGCAGTTGGTGAGACCAGGCCTGCAGGGGAGGGAAGTTGGGGGGGACCCAGGCCTGCAGGGGAGGGCAATTGGGGGGTACCAGGCCAGCAGGGGAGGGTAGTTGGGAGCCAGCAGTCCTGGATTGTGAGAGGGATGTCCCTCAAGGGGTCCCAGATTGGAGAGGGTGCAGGCTGGGCTGAGGGACCCTCCCCCCTCCCCGTGCACAAATTTCGTGCACCAGCCTCTAGTATATAAAAGAAATATCAAGTAGCATTGAGGTCCCCACCAAAATTAAACATAAACTTAGAAAGAAGCCCATCTATATTGTGAGATTACTTTAGGATGATTTGTGTGAGACGCACTGTAGATTTTGCATATAAAATAAGCTCACTCAACAATATGCCGCTCTGTATGCCCCTAAGGACATGGGGAAAGTTAAGAAACTTCACTTTCTATCTACTGTGAAATGTGGTCCAATTACCCGAAGCAAATGAGATGTCATTTTTTCCCCACCATTAAATCAGTTTTAAATGCTGTTCACTTTACTTTAGATATTGTAAGGATAAGGATGATTTGATAATCCCAGAAAAAAAATAGTTGATGACTTTCATAAATTCAAAGCGTTCTTGTAGTATAAATAAATTATTTCAGGACATCAGAAACACAATCGTTAAAATGCAATTCAAATGCGATCTACATTTAATGTAGAAGAACCAGACACCCCTTATCTGCTCCGACTCTAACGTCCCTACTGAGGACTAGACGGTGGGGAGGATGGCTGTGTGTGTGGCTGAGGAGCCAGCCTTCACAGCGAGGCCTAAGCCCCATCACTTCGGCCGCACCTCACAGATCTCGCTCATGAAGATGAGCACCAGCCAGTACTTCTCTCGGGACGCCTGGTCTAGTGTTTGTACTGCGACATTTGAGTCGTGATGCTGTCTTTTGTGCTGACAGACATACACGTGGTTTAAAGTTATTTTGATTCCATTTCGTATATTTAGTCTAGGAAATGGGGTGGGGGGAAGAAGTTACATTCACATGAGAATACTCAAGTCTTGTGAGGAAGAAAGCAACAGATCCACTATGAAGAATAATCATGAATTTAATTGCAATGCTTCCTAGGTGCTGGGTTCTTTGCATAAACATGCCATATGCAGTCCTCGTAGCGAGCCTGAGTTTAGCAGGCATTACTAGTAATTCATAGTCATACAGCCGCCCTGTGTGTGGAGGCAGGTGCAGAGGAGCCATCCGAGAACAGAAGAAGGCCCTGATCCTGAAGGGATGCACAGGCCTGTGTGAGGCCAGTCAGTGGCCTTTCCTGCAGAGTGCTGAGGACAAGATCCAAACACAGAGGTGAAAGCTGAACCGCGGGAGAAATTAGTTTCTCTGAGACCACCAGAGGTCTAGAGGTTTCTATTCTGAAGGGGCACATCTGGACCAGAGTAGGATGTGACAGCCTGAAGGTGACAACAGTGTTTCAAAGCAGAAAAAAAAAAAAAAGGAAAGAAAGACAGACTTAGGGACACAGACAACAGTAGGGTGATTGCCAGAGGGAAGGGGAATGGGGGAGGTGGAGGAGGGTAAAAGGGTGATACAGGGTGATGGATGGAGACTTGACTTGGGATGGTGAACACACAAGACAGTATACAGATTATTTGTTGTAGAATTGTACACCTGAAACCTATATAATTGTATTAACCAAAGTCACCCAGTAAATTCAATGAAAAAAGGAAGTGGGTTGTTGGGAACCACCTGATTTACAACATACAACAATTTCTTGATGGTGTCCCGGCTCCTCCACCTTTTTATCCTCCCTTCTGCCACCAAATTTATGATCCTAAAACTGCAAATATGGTTACATAGTTTCCAGGATTAAAACCCTCTACAGATATACCTAATCTGTGAAAATTACATCCTGCAGACATAAAACTAGGCCCAGGTAAGCTGTGAGAAAGCAGGTTGCGCATGGGAGCTGAGAAAGGGGATGGTTAGGAGCTGAGAAAGGGGATGGGGTGGAGCAGATGTGGGTGAGGGGTGAGGGCGATGGGCAGAGGTAACTATAAGGTTACTATGAAGTTACAAAGGAAGACAGATCAGTATGCGTGATTTCTATCCTCACAGAATTATGTTACCTTTGTCTTTTTGGCTACAGATTTTATTACTTCCTTGCAATGTCATCCAGTCTCGTTTTGGAGAAAAATAAATGCTAACATCCTTTCAATTAACTTACTTCCTCAACATTCACCCAGGCAATGCAAGAAGAAACAACAATAAAAATAAGTTCCATCTGAAAGATCACAAACCGTGGAGTAAATACATTAAGGTACCAACAATTTAAAGCATTGTCCCAGTGAGCAAATATAAAGGACACGTCCAAGAGCACAGGTTGGAAGTCAATCAGGCTTTCATGGGGGCAAATGTGATGATGGTGCTGGCAACAAAACGAAAGTTATACCTGAATATCAGCACCCCAGTAGTGACTGCCACCCCAGAGCTCCCCTACTTTATCACAAAACAATGTTTACATTTTCTTTGTGCTGTCACCAGTTTATTTCATTCTTAAAAGATGAAGCCCTTCTCCATTACTCTTACTTGGGTCACTAAAATTGAGCAGCTATGGCATGTTACTACCCAGAGATAAGGAGTGCCTGATTGAGGGTAACATCTGTGGAGTGGTAAGCATGAGACCCATGCTTCCTATCTCCATCATGTCTGTAGAGAGAGAAAAATCTTTGTAACACAAGTAGAGTATGTGTATTCAGGCGGATAAATTTTTTAAATGCCATTGCAGAGAGTATTCAATAATACATAATTTAAAAAACATTTTTGCCCAGTGTTGTTACTAAAATGGCATTTTCTTTAAGAATATAGAGCATGAACAGACTGTTGGACCTCAGAGGGAAGGCAGGGGAGGGTGGTTGGGAAGATGAGCTCAACCAATGAACATACATGCATGCATGCATAACCCATGGACACAGACAATAGGGCGGGGAGGGTCTGGGGAGGGCGGAGTTTGGGAGCGAGCTGGAAGAGGTTAATGGGGGAAAAAGAGGATCTCTGTAATACTTTCAATGATAAAGTGTTTTTAAAAAAAGAATCATAATATAGAAATTGTATAGAACTCCTGGCTGTATCATGTAATATTAACCACATGGTGCCATATAGTTAAGAAAAAGGAAGAAATGAAAGTGAATGTCATTTGTGATGAAGATCTTTCCACAGCTCCTTGCTCTGTGCTGCTAACGTCAGGGTGTTGTCAAAAAACCGACCCACGTGTTCACTCCTGACCCGGGGTTAAGGTCATACAAAGTCATAAGGACATCCCTTTAAATACATATATAAAAAAAAGTTGCACTCTTTAAATAGTCAGTGTCATTACTTTTTAAATTATTAAAATAATATGGCTAACGCAATTACTTATTATAAGAAGGAAATGAACGATAAAATCAGTAGCTTTTTACCAAATGGCCTAGGGAATTTTCATGGATCTCTTAGATAAATCTAATCATGGGGGGAAAAATAAGAACATAAAAATCCATTAAGGAAATAATTAAACTATAAAAACGATAAATGCAATTATAGAATATATTTCATTTCTGATTGGAGCAGTCCTATTAATCACGTGGATTACCACATTTGGCAGCCATCGCAGTACTCATTAGTGCCAGAACTATCAGCAGATGCTGACACTAGTGGCTCCCGTACGCGCTTATTCATTGCAACGGAAGAATATAACTTCACACAGGGAACGGGCAGACACCACCCTAATGCAGGGGTCAAAGTAACTATTACCAGCAACAGGACCAACCGATGCCTGGGGCTCAGGGCACACACCTACGTCTGCGATATTCCTGGCAAAATGCACACCTTGAATCTCCTCTCCCAGGAAAGCAAGTGTCAGGGCATTCTCCAACGCAACCGGCTTCTAGTACCTGCTTCACCACGGCCAAGGTGAGGGAGACGGGAAAACCGAGGTGTTCCAGCCTAGGGCAGACCAAACGGCTAACCACCAGGAGCAGGCCATGACCCGGGACTTTCCCTTGCTGGAAAGGATGTTACTGGCGCAACTGGAAAACTTTAAATCATGTCTGTAGCTCATATCAATGTTAGTTGTTTTATTGTGACCGCTCTGCTTTGGTTAGTGAGCGAATGTCTTTGCATTTTGGAAACACACTCTGAGACATTTCAGAGCACAGAGGTGTCTGCCCCTTGTTTTCACAAAATAAAGAAAAATATAGATACAGAGAAAATTATACTGTGTGTGATATATATGAGAAAGAAACAAAAGAAATGGAGGAGAACAAACGACTGGACATAGAGTTCAAAACCACGGTTATAAGGCTTTTCATGGAAAAAGCCTAAATTTAATGAGACCCTCGAGGATATGAAAAAGGTCCAACTAGAAATGAAACATACACTGACTGAAATAAAAAAATATTATACAGAGACCCAGCAGCAGACTAGAGGAAAGCAAGAATCAAGTCAAAGATTTGGAATACAAAGAGGCAAAGGACACGCCTCCAGAAAAGCAAGAAGAGAAGAAAATTCAGAAAGTAGAAGATAGTGTAAGAAGCCTCTGGGACAACTTCAAGCATACCAGCATCTGAATTTTTGGGGTGCCAGAAGAAGTGAGAGAGCAAGACGCTGAAAACCTATTTGAAGAAATAATGACCGAAAACTTCCCCCACCTGGTGAAAGAAATAGACTCACAAGTCCAGAAAGCGCACAGAACCCCAAACAAAAGGAATCTAAAGAGGACCACACCAAGACACATCATAATTAAAATGCCAAGGGCAGAAGACAAAGAGAGAATCTTACAAGCAGCAAGAGAAAAATAGTTAGTTACTTACAAGGGAGCACCCATACGATTATCAGCTGATTTCTCAACAGAAACTTATTCTCGGCTAAAGTCTTGGCTCTAGATAAATTTCATGCTACTGTGACTAGCACAGAATAAAGAAGCTATGAAATGTTGGAGGAATGAAGAGCAGTTTTCTTTGTGGGGTACGATACAAATGAATCAACACAATTGGTGATGAGGACTACAGAAGGCAATAAAGATTCCTATGAATTACAAGGTGGAAAAAAATCTAGTTAATTTTATTACTAGAATTTTGGATTTTTAATAAAGAGAATGAGAATAAAAAGAGAAAGTATACATGGATTTCCTCCTACCACTAAAGAAGTTCAGTGCGTGATAGTAAAATTAGGAAGTCCCTATATTTCATCTCTGCTCCTCTACCTAATAAATGGAAGAAGAACCTAAGAATCTTGCAGTGGCCCCAAGCTGTGGATGACTGATCTTGGCCACGCTGGTCTTTGGCCATGTAAGCCACTGAACGTACGTTGGTGGAATACACAGATGCCAGAGGGAAAGGGAATGACCAGGCTAACGGCTGGAAGGGAGGTTTCACAGAGAAGGTGCAGTGAGGGGCCCACAGGACCAATTTGCATGTAAAGTTCAATGTCATGACTTACCCCCGTCATGCTCAGTGCGTGTCTGTGTGCACCACCAACATGGCTAACTCTTACCAAGTAATTACCATGTGACTTTTACGGATTACCTCACTTACCCAGACTTCAAGGTGAGAAAAACGAAGCGAGACGTGACCGCCCTCATTTACGTAGAAATGCTTCTCCAATCTGTGTGCACCAACTCCCAACTCCGAGCCTGGCCTCCTGCTGAGCACTTTCTGAAACTCTGCCACTCCCCTTCCATCCTTCTGGCCTGCCAGCCACCCAGAGGCACAATGCAGCTTTTCCAGCCCTGATCTCTGGTGCCTCACCCAACTGAGATTACAGACAGCTGGGGCTGCTCTTGAGCGCTGCTCTAACCCAGCTTTTTATCCCTCTCTCACCTGAGGATATGTTTTACTGATTTGAGAGAGAGAGAGAGAGAGAGAGATGGGGGGGGGGTACATTGATGTGAGAGAAACATCAATCGGTTGTCTCTGGTACTCGCCCCAACCAGGGGCTGAACTCGCAACCCAGTCATTTGCCCTGACCTGGAATTGACCCGCAACCTTTCGGTGTATGAGACAGTGCCCCAACCAACTGAGCCACACCTGCCAGGGCCCCCTCTACCATCTTCACACCAGCAGGCACCTGGTTTGCCTGGCCTGGGAGTGACACGTGCTGCCTGTTTCCCTTTGTGAAATCAGGTAACCAGGCTGATTGCTTGTGGAAGGGCAACCTGCAGTGCGGTTTCGTTTCACTAAAGCCTTCCTTCCCGAGGACTCATGCAGTGCGTTTGGCCCCTGGCTGCCTTTCAGAGAGCTGGTGTTATGCTAATTAAAAAGTGACCATTCATTCATTCATTCATTCAATAAATGTATATTGTGCACCTACTGGTACTTACTAGGTATCACATCGTAGATGCTGTAGATATAACAGTAAACAACATAGTAAAGCCCCTGCCTTTTTCTAGTGGGAATAGTGATGAATAGATAGGTAGATAGATGATACATACTGAGAGAGAGAGAGAGAGAGAGAGAGAGAGAGAGAGAGAGAGAGAGAGAGAGAGAGAGAGAGAGAGAGAAAGAGAGAGAGAGGTGGCCTGACTAAAGAGGACTAGAGCAGGCTAAAGACAATGAAAGTGTCAGGGAGAGAATTACTATTTATATAATACATGGAGGATTAGCCAGGAAGGACTAGTTAGGGAGGACTAGTTAGGAAGGACTAGTCAGGAAGCACTCTACAGTTAGGTAACATTTAATCAGAGACCTGGAGGAAGCAAAGGAGAAACAGACGTGGACATCGGGAGAACGTATGTGAAGGCTGAGGGCGCACTGTATGTGAAGATCAGTACTCAGCAACTCGATTATAAATGAACTGCCTTGTCATTGATTTCACAGTAAAGCAGAGGCTCCCCACTAATAACTAAGGGAACGTGGGTACCAATGACACCAGTGACCCCCGTTTTCCCACTCTGTGGTTACCCAGCCCACGGGTGACAAAGTCCATTTGCAGCAGGACCACAGAGCTACCTCCATAGACTGAAGATCAAAGGGGGAACTAGAGATGACGCACATTTCATTCCTGACAGAGAAGGAAATAAAAAACCTGAAGAGAAAAATCCAATTCACTCGGACTATCTGCTCTCCGGCGACTGTAGTTGCAATCAAACCCACCAGAGGGCAGTGTAACCGCAGGAATGGACTGTCCATTCTCAAAGCAATCTGGTCTTGATTCTTTACAAAAATACCATTGTAGTGGAATGGGGACTTAGATCTCTTTCTTGTTTTTCAAAAGCTTAGTTGAAATGCTAGGGCTTTGCAAACACTGCATTGTTTGGGTTTTTATGGCTAAATCTGGGTGATAAAGTCTATTCTACTGGTAGGGTGGCTAACCTTCCTGGTTTGCCTGGGGCCAAGGGAATTCTCAGAATATGGACATGGCACATTCAGTACTGGAACTAGGATGGTCCTGGGCACTGAGCAGAGGTGGTCACCCTACTGCAGCGACTCTACACATCTGTGTTTAGGAAGGGCTTTTTGATTTTTAGACGTCTGCACAACACAGAGCTAAGGGCCAGGAAGCTGAGTTTTTAACACGCTTCTTGGCAGGTTGGCTACAAGTAGACCTGGCTTGGCTTGTGAACAAATGTTCTGCACAGTAGAGTGTAAGGACAACCTTCTTGCTTCCCTTAGAGTCAAATGCCTATATTTCAGGGTAAGACCTTCCCATCGTCCCCCGAGGGAGGATTTGTTTACACTCCACAGTAAAAGATAAAGTCTATCTCTATGTCTATGTCTACCCCTATGTCTATCTCTGTGCTTACCTCTTTGTCTACCTCTATGTCTACCTCTTCATCTACCTCTATGTCTACCTCTACCTCTGTCTTCCTCTATGTCTACATGTACATCTACTTCAGTGCCTCTGTCTCTGTTTCTCTCTCTCTCTCTCTCTCTCTCTCTCTCTCTCTCTCTCTCTCTCTCTCTCTCGTCTTTACCTCTACCCACTCTACCCATATGGGAGGATGAGAAGATATCCCAGCAGTTCTAACGTAATCTCTTGGTTTCATAATTTCAGAGTTTCTCTCATATGATGTGAACCCCCTCTGACACAGAAACATCTGACTCTTGCCATGTCTCCTCGAGGGGCATTGGAGTCTGGGGACAGATATTCTCTGAGTCCATGAAAGGTTTGTTCTCTAATGCAGAGGTTTCGTGTGTCTGTGTGTGTGCACGCAATGATGATGATGGAGGACTCAGACCCACAGGTCTATACCAACCACTTTCTCTGCCGCTCCCCCCACCCTCTCTGCTCCCCTCTGCCCTGAAGGGCTATGGCTAACTTAGAGAATGCACTAGCAAGAGCAGGAAAGATCCTGAGATAAAATAACCTCTGTGGATAGGAGTGGATTCCCTGAATTGTGGGTGGAGTGTCTAATGGCAGAATTTATTAGGAGGAGTTAATCTTATAAAGTAGCCAGTTCTGAGATTTAAAGATGGCGACATAGGTAAACGCCTGTACTCGTGCATCCCACAACCACATCAAAATTACAGCTAAAATACAGAACAGCCATCATCCAGAACCACTGGAAATATGGCTGAATGGAAGTCCTACAACTAGAGAAGTAAAGAAGAAAGCACAACGAGACTGGTAGGAGGTGCGGAGGCATGGAGGTGCGGAGGCGTGGAACGGGTGGGTCCGGCACCCACGTGGGCCGCTTTTTTAATTGGGAGGGAGATTGTCTCTGCAGAGGTCACCCAGAGGAGCAAGGGGCCACAGTCCCACACGAGACCCCCAGCCCAGGCTCCCAGAGCTGGGACAAGAAGTCCCTATGGGCAGTAAGAACTACGGGCTGTAAAAACCAGTGTGGATTGGGGCTGAGTGACACACAGGCTGCTGGAGACCCAGCTGTTCCTCTTAAAAGGCCAGCACCACGAACTGAACTTACAAAGTCCCACTTCCTCTGAGCTCCATCACCAAGGCGAGGCTTTGGGGGGACACAGACATACGAAGAGGAGCTGAAATGCCTGGCATCGGGGCATGAACTTGAGGTTGGTTTTCTCCCAGACGGAGGTGCTCACAGGGATAATTGTTCCCATGCTGGGAATGCCCCAGTAAGGGCTGACTGGAAGCCATTTCTGTTTGCTCCGCCCTGGTGATCCCTAAGACCCCACCTCATCCAATTTACAACCCCACCCAAGCAGTTTGCAGCAGCTTTTGTATATGAATGGCCTGTCCTTACTCAGGCTAAAATCTCTCAAACAAGCTGCAGCTGGGTCAGGGAGCCCTAAACCTAACAATAAAAGGCCCAAGACCCAGCAACAGCACCAGTACCTGCCTGCCTTGCTTCACAGCTGGGCCTCGTCTGGGCACTTCCAAACTTGATACAAAGAGGAGGAATCTGCAGATCTCTCTGGAGCTCCTGCTGGGTGGTCCTAGGCAAGTGGCTGACTTTGCATCTCCCTGGAGACCCAAGAGCCAGTGTAACCAGTGGCCAGTGTCAGACCATACCAGATTATAACTCTTCGCATCCACAAGTGACACACTCAAGGGGTAGACTCAATGAGCACAAAAGCCCCACTGACGCAAGTCCTACTCCCTAAAGGTGTCTCCTGCACAGCAGCTCTCTCACTGTAGTCGCAGCTGGTCCTCACAGCCAATTGGCCTGGAAGTCAATTCCTCCCAGTGACACAACAAGACTGTTCTCACAGCCCACAAAAGGGTACACCTAGAGCTCCCAGCTCAGGTGACTGGGGAGGCTGAGCCACTGGGCCCTATAGGAGACCTACTACACAAGATCACTCTACCAATTCAAGGAGACATAGCAGCTCTACCCAATACATAGAAACAAACACAGGGAAGCAGCCAAAATGCAAAGACAAAGAAACATGTCACAAATGAAAGAAATGGAAGAAAGTAAACTACTGGATATAGAGTTCAAAACCATAGTATTAAGGTTACTCAAAAATCTTCTAGAAACCTCCAAAAATTGAAAAAGGACCAGTCAGAAATTAATCATACACTGGCTAAAATAAAGAATAATATACAGAGGTTCAACAGTAGACTAGAGGATTCTGAGAATCAAATCAACAATTTGAAATATGAGGAAGCAAAAAAAACACCCAACCAAAAGAGCAAAAAGAAAAAGTAATAAAAAAATATGAAGATAGTGTAAGGAGTCTCTGGGATAACTTCAAGTGTACCAACATTTGCATTATGGGAGTGCCAAAAGAAGAGAGAAAGCAAGATATTAAAAACCTATTTGAAGGAATTATGACAGAAAACGTCCCCTACCTGGTGAACTAGACTTACAAGTCCAGGAAGTGTAGAGCATCCCAATAAAGAGGAACCCAAAGAGGACCACACCAAGACACATCATAATTAAAATGCCAAGGGCTAAAGACAAAGAGAGAATCTTCAAAGCAGCAAGAGAAAAGCAGTTAGTTACCTACAAGGGAGTACCCATACGACTGTCAGCTGATTTCTCAACAGAAACTATGCAGGCCAGAAGGGAGTGGCTAGAAATATTCAAAGTGATGGAAAGCAAGGACCTACAACCAAGATTATTCTACCCAGCAAAACTACCATTCAGAATTGAAGGTCAGATAAAGAGCTTCACAGACAAGAAAAAGCTAAAGGAGTTCATCACCACCAAACCAGTATTATATGAAATGTGAAGGGTATTCTTTATGAAGAGGAAGAAGAAGATAAAAAATATGAACAACAAAATGGCAACAAATACATATTTATCAACAACTGAATCTAAAAATCAAAATGAATAAGAAATCTAATGAACAGAATAAACTGGTGAATCACATAAAATCAGAGGCATGGAAATGAAACAGACTGACGATTTTTAGAGGGAAGGGAGGTGGGGGTGGAAGAGATTAAACAAAGATTTTATATGCATATATGCATAACCTATGGACATAGACAATAGGGTGGCAAAGGCCTGGGATAGGGCGGGAACCAGGGGGAGGGAGTAAAGGTGCACAAAGCAAGGCGACCTGGAAGAGGGGAGACCGATGCGTGGATCTCAGGGGTTTGGCTGCAAAGAGCCAGGCGGGATCACAGGTACTGAAGTCACTGCACCCTCTCGGGGTTGGACAAGCACCACGTGGGGCTGACGGTTGGTGTGAGCGGACCTTCATGAGCAAGCAGACAAGCTCAGGTGAAGGGGGGCGCGGCCCAGCCTGCCCTGATGGGACTGTGTTTCCTTCAGAACCAACAGAAGAGACATCAACCGTGGCATTTACTGAGGATGTGGCAGCGTCATCTAGTGGCAACTCAAAGTGTCACTTAAAAGTCACTAGAAAAAGTGAAATTGTCCTGTTAATGCAATGGGTACACTCTCTCAGGAATGCCAGAAACCTTAGGGGTTGATCAGAAAAAGAGAAAAACTCATGGACACAGACAATAGCGTGTTGATTGCTGGGGTGCAGCAGGGGGTGGGGGAGGAAGGTGTAAGGCGGACACGTGGTGATGGAAGGAGATTAACCTGGGTGCTGAACACACAGTTAGTTCAGGGACCACGTGTTGTGGAACTGTGCACCTGAAACCTGTGTAGTTTTTGTTAACCGGTGTCATCCCAATACATCCAATAAAAAGGAAAAAATAAATAAACTCCATACCTTAGCCAAGCAAAAAAATCACCAGGAGTTTTTAACATGAAGAGATTAATGCTTTTCTGATTATATTTCATTATAATACACTCCACCTGTTCCCCCACCAAAACCTCTGAGCTCTGAGGCACTGTAAATTTGACAGTAAAGATCTTAAAAGAGCGGTGGTGAATAAATAGGCTAATATCCTTCTCTGATGCCTTGATAATGGTTAGGTAACAGACGCTATTTTAAGCTAAGCCTTGGATATATTTCAGTCCTCCTACTCCCTGCGTCTATCTCTGTTCCCTCCGGGAACCTGCAGCTGATGTACGTTTGGAATCCATCGGAGCAATAAAATTTAAGGCCCACATAACTGTCACCTTGACGAGTGTGCTCTGTTGTCAAAGGAGCTCCCCAAATACCATCTTGAAAAGTCGGTGGAAATCAGTGAGCCCTAAGGATCTTGTCCCATGATCACTCTGCAAGTTTCAACCGAAAATTCAAGGCAAAGTTTTGAAAAGCTAAATATAATTATCTCCTTACGTATCAATTTATCCAATGCAAAGTTACACTTTTTAACATTCACTTAGTAAAGCCACTTATTTTTGTGGTACATATTAGACATTTACTGATTGACTTGCTTCTTCGCTGGCTTATTTTAACTGTGCACTCCTTTTGAGAGAAAAAATAAATTCGATATTACCTTCTCCGGAAGAAATATTGGATCAATTGGTTTCTTATTTCTCTTCCGTCCTTAAAAAAACAAAACAAAAAAAACAAAACAAAACAAAACAAAACAAAACATAGCATAATGGTGTGGTCAGGTGGCACAAGGATATGGTAGTGTGGAAAAACAATATGCAAAAAAATTAGGCCATAGTTCATTTAATCAACTGTGCTCTTTGAAAAAATTTCTAGGCCATAAAATTCATCAATTTGTCAATTTGCCATCCAGAAAAATCCAATGTAACATATATTGGTTTTATATTTCATAAAATATATATTTAGAGCTTTTCTTTCTTTTTTTTTTCTTTTCCAGGATAGGTATGTTTGGAAATACAAATAACACTGAAGAAATCCTCTGAGGTTTAATTTTTCAACTGCTCTCAAAAACATAGCCAAAGGGAACTTGGTTATGCACTGAACACGACTTGAGGAATGCCAAGTTTTTACTTATTATTTGTGTATTATCATAAGCATTTTCAAAACAGGAAGAAATTATCAAGTGCCCTTCAACCTGGTGCCACTAAAATATTAGAATTATGGGTTCAAAGTAAGTGTTGGCAATCATCCTTAGAACCAAAAAGCTTTGCCTCGGGGGCCCAAGTCTTCTGAAATATTTTCAACAAATTGCTTCATGTGGGACTCTCGTGCGTGGCAACAGCGTGCTGTGTTGTTTCCACAGCAAAGTAGTCTAAGGCAGCTTTTCCAGAACCAGAGTCTCACTCTGCTTTGTTGTGCCCAGGCTCAGTCTGCTGTATTGTGTCAGTCTATTACATATACTTCTTCGATGCTTTTGGGTGGCTTTGATAAACTGTATTGAAATACATAGACAGTTATATATATACTAGTGACCCGGTGCACAATATTCATGCATGGGAAAAGGGGGTGTCCCTCAGCCCGGCCTGCACCCTCTTGCAATCCGGGACTGCTGGCTCCTAACTGCTCACCTGCCTGCCTGCCTGATCGCCCCTAACCACTCTGCCTGCCAGCCTGCTCGCCCCCAACTGCCCCCACACACACTGGCCTGATCACTCCCAACTGCCTCTGCCTCAGCCCCGCCACCATGGCTTTGTCCAGAAGGTCTCGCGGTCTAATTAGCATATTACCCTTTTATTAGTATAGATTACAATGCCCCCACACAATTTGAATGCCCATATTGGCGAGTTTTAGATATATGGTGGTATAATATCTATCTCAGATAAAAGCTACCTGTATCTTATACCAAAATATGCCTCTATTTGGGATATAATAAACTGAAAATGTATCATTGAAGAGGAACATGGTAAAATTAAGGGCATAGCTCAGGTGGCTGTCAATGTAAGCAAGAGTAATTCTGCCCAGATTTCTATTAACTCCCAATGTTCAGGGCAAACTATGTTCAAAAAGCATCTTCCTTTCTTTTTTTGAAGAAATGTATTCACATAATTTTGGACCAATTATATATTGGGGTGTTTGAATATTCACTGGGCTTAACTGGCTATTGGCTAAGGGGGGCGATAATTACGGGGATAACATTAACATGCAGGGAATGCGATTCTGATAAGACCAGAGGTGGAGGAATCCCAGCACAGCAGCTGGGCATCTCTGGTGTGTGTGGCCCACAGCTGGAGGTGAGCGGCACCACATCAAGGCCAAGCTAGAGACATAATCAGGAAGACACATAGATGAACACACAAGACGGACAGTTTTAGAAACACTGAAATAATGCATTCTTGGGTCACCTTTTTAGACACATTTAAGTACTTTCTAGTGGTGTTAATAAGTGTATAACAACCAGCTCTCTGGAAAACACACACACACACACACACACACACACAAAGTGAGTGTAGATATATATATTATAAATTTATTTTATTATAAATGTTCTGATATAAAGGGTGTATTGCATGCAATTTATACATAGTCATACAATATATATTATTCTTTATTTTATACTAGAGGCCCGGTGCACAGTGGGGTCCCTCAGCCTGGCCTGCGGGGATCAGGCTGAAACCAACTCTCTGACATCCCCCAAGGGGTCCTGGATTGTGAGAGGGCGGTTTCTGGGTGACACACCCTGAAATTGGGCTCCCTTCTCTCTGGTTATAGGTGCATCACCCAAGAACTGCAGCTGCCAAGTCACTGCAGCTTGGCAGCTCCTGCATTGAGTGTCTGCCCTCTGGTGGTCACTGCACATCATAGCTACCAGTTGGACAGTAGAATGGGCAGGGGGTTGCTCAGGCTTTTATACATATATAGACTAGAGGCCCGGTGCACAAATTTTGTGCATGGGGAGGGGGACATATGTGTCCCTCAGCCCAGCCTGCACCCTCTCCAATCTGGGATTCCTTGATGGATGTCCGACTGCCCACCTGGATGGGGCCTAAACAGGCAGTCAGACATCCCTCTCACAATCCAGGACTGCTGGCTCCCAACTGCTTGCCTGCCTGCCTTCCTGATTGCCCCTAACCACTTCTGACTGCCAGCCTGATCACCCCCTAACCACTCCCCTGCCAGCCTGATCAACACCTAACTGCTCCCCTGCCGGCCCTATTGCCCCTAACTGCCCTCCCCTGCCATCCTGGTCACCCTTAATTGCCCTCCTCCGCCAACCTGGTCACCCCTAACTGTCCTCCCCTGCAGGCCTGGTCACCCCTAACTATCCTCCGCTGCAGGCCTGGTCCCTCCCAACTGCCCTCCCCTGCAGGCCTGGTCACCCCTAACTTCCCTCCCTTACCAGCCTGGTCATCCCTAACTGCCCTCCCCTGTTGGCCCAATTGCCCCTAATGTTCTCCCTGGCTCTGCTTAATGTGGTAGCCATTTACCCACATGGGCCTACGGGAATGCAGCTATTGTGGCTGAGGAGCTGGACTTTAACTCTATTCAACTTTAGTGAATCAAAAAGTAAACAGCCACATTTTGCTAGTAGCTACTGTATTAGACAATGTAGTCTACACAGTTAACAAAACCATGAATCATGCCCTGATTTGTAGCATCTGCTGATTTCTAGGGTGTAAATATACCCACTGTGGACAATTTCAAGCCACCAATGTGATACCACTTAATGACATGTTGGGAAGAAATACATGCTATTATAGTAGAATTTCCACCACACAAAGATGTAAGTAGACATAAGAAACATAAATAACCCCAACAGCATAGACAACATTTAAATCCTAAGAAACAATTAGTAAGTGTTGAGTTTTGAGTCTGAAGCTCCATCTGTGAAAGTGGACGCGCTGTCAGAGGCCAGGCCTTCCTCCTGGTGCGGAGAGAGCCATCACAGACACACGGAACGCAGGTGGGGCTTGTCACCAAAGGGTCGGAGGGTCCTTGATGCGGTTTGAGAAGGAGAGCCCTCCGAATTCACATGTCAATTCCATGTGAACACGCCAACATGTTCCCCGAACACAGTTCAGATTGTTCATTTCCAGACAAGGCCACTTCCGCGCATGTGCCTTTCACCCAAGTTGGTTGCTGCGCATGAGCTTTGCTGTCCGAGTTCACTGAGGAGAACTGCCCAACAGGCAGCCGTGTTCCTTCCATTTTGATTCTTTCTCGCTGGTTGACATTCAACTGTGTGAAATATGAGTCAGCATTTAACATCAAGAGCTGAATGGAATACAATACTAGTAGAAGATAAAGAGTCTGACCAGCCAGTGGGACCCGTGGTTGACCAGCAGCCCAGTGATGAAAAACCTAAACAAGAGGGGTCACCCACTGAGAACCTGGATGTTACACCTGATGAAGAGAAAGCAGATGCAGGAGCACCTGAGGTTCAAGGGATTGATCTGGAAGCTGATACCCAAGAACTGGTGAAACCAGTGACTAAGGGCGAATGTGGCAATAATCCTGAAGTCATCGGGCAGGCTTGTGCAAAACCAGAGCCCACTGAAATGCCAGAAGCAGAAGGGAAACCACCCGTTTAAAGGAAGATGATCTGAAGACACACAGATTATTCTTATGTTGGATGCTACACTGTTAAAGTTCTCTCAATAAAGTTTTGCAGCATTTATTCAAGTGAGAGGGGGGGGGGGACAAACATGTTCCCCCAAATACCAGTAAGTCCACATCAGGGGGGTGGGTAACCATGGTTTTGGGAATTTGGATGGTAAAGTGGTTAGCCTCACTCGATATTTGGATAAGCACGTTTGAGGGTTCCAAACGATGAGTTGGGACTGAACCCACAGCCTGCTGCGTTTCCAGGCTGAAACAGGTCAGAGCAGAGGGGAGGTGGCTCCGGAGGAAACCCGCCCGGTGCCCTGGGAGTCTGGGCAGGAGCCAGGCCCGCCTCTTGGAAGCTACTTGAAGGAAAGAATTCCTAAACTGAAATCCAGTACTGAGTGTTGCATCCAGAGTTCAGACAGAGGGACAAGGCGGTTAAAACACGGACAGGAAAGTGATGAAGACACAAGAGATGGATTTCCCAGCTCAAACACAGGTCCCCTTGAAGCTTTGGAAGACAAAAACAGAACAGACATTCAAATGAATAATGATTGAGAATTTTTCAAAACTGGAGCTTCAGAGAGGTGCTAGCAATGGGTATGGCTAACGAAGATGAACATGCTGAGTATTTAAGGAGCTATAAATCTATAAGGAAAAGTGAAACAAATAAAGAAAAATACGCAAAGGAAATGAACTGTCCATTTACAAACACAAAGAATGTTCCATGTCAACAAATGCAGTAAATATATCTTTAAGTGATAAGATGCCATTTCACTCATCTGTTGGAAAATATGATGTCAGTGAGGATAAGGGCAGGGAGACACTTATAGGCTGCTGGCTAGAGGGTAAACAGAGAGGAACTGGGTAATATCTGTTATACCTGAACCTGCACGTACATGTTACACCCGAACATGCACATACATGTTATACCTGACCGTGCACATACATGTTATACCTGAACATGCACATACATATTATACCGGAACCTACACACACGTTATACCTGAACCTGCACGTGCATGTTATACCTGAACATGCACATGTATGTTATACCTGAACCTGCACGTACATGTTACATCCAAACATACATGTTATATCTGAACCTGCACGTACATGATCATGACCCAGCAACCCCACCTTGTGGTCTGAGAAGCCCACAGACAAGTGCACAGACAAGGAGATTCAGTACATTTCACACGAGGCAAAGGTTCGCACAACTTAAGCATCACCTACAGGTAAGTGAACAAATTGTGGTCATATGTTTGCTTCTACAGCGAGACCCATATCAATCAAAGTAAATATGCCTGCACACACCAATATGTGTGAAATGCTTAAAATAGTGACAGAGAATAAGCACATTTAGAATATAGGTTTATCTATTAAATCAGTTACATCTGAGTGAAATGAGAGGTTATGACAAGAGGGGAAAAAAAGGACTATTTTACTTTATAAATGTTATTTTTTTTATAAGACAGAAATATGGCAGAAGGTAAACATGTATTAAACATATTTATTGTGCTATTCTCTGTATTTTCCTGTTTAAATACTTTATAACTTCAAATGTTTTAAATAATTCAATCAATATTATTCTGGCGATAAAAATCTCAAATTTTATACAATTATTGGTTAATTAATTTTAAGCCCCTTTGGTACATCATGAAGTCCAAAGAGTAATGTTAGGTAAGTACTATATTTTATAACAACTGAAATGTTAACATTAATTTTTCAATGTATGTGATAAATATACATATGCATATATATATGCATGTGTATATATATATACACACACACGCATATATATATATTTATAGACAATATTGTGGAAGTAGATTATATTTTTTTAAAACTATTACAAGTTTTAGCCGAAATTGGTTTGGCTCAGTGGATAGAGCGTCGGCCTGCGGACTGAAAGGTCCTAGGTTCGATTCCAGTCAAGGGCATGTACATGGGTTGCGGGCACAGCCCCGGTAGGGGGTGTGCAGGGGGCAGCTGGTCGATGTTTCTCTCTCATCGATGTTTCTAGCTCTCTATCCCTCTCCCTTCCTCTCTGTAAAAAATAAAATAAAATATAAAACAAAACAAAACAAAAACTATTCAAAGTTTTAAAAGTTCTTTCACATACAGAAAGTTTTAAAATATTTAGTTCTTTATGTATTTACTGCGCCTCAGTTTGATCAGGTTTTTGGGAGTTTTTTTGACATGCTTGTTTTGTTCTTTCCACTTTTACATTAAAAATAGTGTGAGATGGCCCTAGGTGGTCTGCCTCAGTGGATAGAGCATCTGAGGAATCAATGGAAAAATATCCTCGGGTGAGGATTAACAAGAACAAAAAGATAGTGTGAGAGGGCTTTTAATTTAGGTGAATCGAAAACCCCTTTGGCTAAATTTTTCTAAAATGTAAGGAGTTCTTCTTCTTCTTCTTCTTTTTTTAGAATATTCACTGAAAAAGAACTCACCATATGAACAGCACTGAACACCTTTTCCAAGACACTAATCGCAAAGAACTCGCCTGGCCTTGAAGATGACTCGACTAGAGTCATTTCATCCCCCTCACCGCTCTGCTTTCCAGTCTCATCATGAAGAACTCGCTGTACTGTGTGAAGAACGAATGATTGCCCTTAAACTCTTAGCCTGAGTGACTGACCATTTTTTCCGTTGTAAGATGAGAGTACACACTCAATGTTCCTTGAATGAAAGAATAAAAATTAGAGATCTTTTTCTCCGAAATTAGGTTAGAGTGTTTCTCTCTGGGTTCTAAATCTAACTACGTCTGCTATTGTTTGAATCTCCCTTTCAAAACCAATGACCGCAATCGTAGTAAAGGGAGAAGGGTGCTGATTGGGCGTCTGGGATGATTGTATCAACTCTGTGTGACTTGACAAATGCATAATGCTCCAGGCCTCAGACCTTCATCTTCAAATTATGAATGCATAAACAGATAATTTCTAATGTTCCGCTTGATTTATGATTCTTAACTGAAGAGCTGGAACGATTATCAACCAACTAAACATACAAGACTTTTCTATCCAACCAATGGGCCGAGCGAGGCATGTCTTTGCCCACTGTTTTCTCTTCACGTACTAGTATCTTACCAACTGTTTGGCGTGGTGCCCCTCAGTATCAGTCAGAAAGGAAAGGAGAGTCTATTTTCCCAGAAATACTTCTGTGATCTTCCCTCTTCATCATTCCTCCTTTCATTGTCTGAGTTCAGGCCATCAGCATCTTTTCCACAAATGACTGCACTTTTCTCCTGATCAACTGTGCTTTTGTACTTCTCTGCAGCCTGATGTCCTCTAACATCTCCAAGGTATCTCTCCTCAAGAAAAAGCCCTGGTTTCAGAGGTCAGAGTGGAATCTGAATAGTGAGTCCATGTCCTTCTCAGTCTGGTTTTCTTTGGCCATTTCAATATATATTTTTTAATTTTTCTCTCCCCCTCATATCTTTAGGTCCCTATCCTCACCTCCTCAGAGAAAGCAAACGAGTCAAAATCAGGCAGATCTAGCATGCACTTCCCCACGTTGTGCTTTTGGCCATGCTGTTCCTGCTGCAGAGTAAGTCCTGTTTCCTTTTCCAGCAGGTGAAATCTGGTTTGTTTTGTGTGTGTTTTTGTTTTTTGAGTTCCTGTTCAAATAGCACTCTTACTGAACATTTCTCTGAATACACTGGAAGAAAAAAATTCTCCCTCCTTCACATGAAATCATCTCACGGAACGTTTATATAACCCCGCTGTAGAACTTAACACATTGAATTATACTAAGTTGTTGCCGTTTTTATTTTCTCTAGAGGATGGGCTGCTTTATTCCTTCATCCATCCATCCATCCATCCACCCACCCACCTTCTTTGAAGGTCTGCTGTTCATCAGGCACTTGGTTCGATGTAGGGAACAGTTGTAAGAGCTGACTGTAGCTTTCAACAAGCTTACCGTCTGTGTGGAAAGGCAACTTTTCAGTCAATTTTAGTTTGCAGAATGAAGTAAGCGCCCTGGGAGGAAACAGCCTGCAGGGAATCCTTTGTCCAGGGAATTTCCCTGGTCAGGAGAGAGTCCGACCATTCGTTAACGAGTCAGGGTCTGATACAGAATTAAAGCTGAATAAATGAAACGGAATACACTGTACGCCAAGTGCACGGAGGCTTAGTTTCTCCCGTGTCTCTGGTAAAGGCCATGGGTAGCGAAGGGATTTCAGAGACACGGAGACGAAAATATAAACGACAGTTCCAAGTATTTCCATTCAGCCGGATCCCACAAGGCGAACGCCGGCGATGCCCACTGGAAGGCCGTGTGTGAACGCCACACAGCTCCCCTGAGGGGGACAAAGCAGCGGCACCCCACGGCGTCTCCCTGGGAGCTACCTGGGCCCAGGAGACCACAGGGAAGAGCAGGGGAGGTGTGAGGCCGGGCAGCCGGCTGCTGGAGGAGACCCGCCTCCCTCCTGGGCCCCTCCAGGACACTCGGCCAGGGGTCCTCCAACTTTTTAAAGGGGCCGCTCCCTGTCCCTCAGCGAGCAGGAGGGGAGTCGGAGAGCGCGGCGCACTGCGGCCCAGTACAGGCGGCGGCGGCAAAAACACCCGGCGGGCCGGGCCGGACTAACGTCCTCGGCGGGCCGGGCCCCGGACAAACGTCCCCGGCGGGCCGGGCCCCGGACTAACGTCCCCGGCGGGCCGGGCCCCGGACAAACGTCCTCGGCGGGCCGGGCCGGACTAACTTCCTCGGCGGGCCGGGCCCCGGACAAACGTCCCCGGCGGGCCGGGCCGGACTAACGTCCCCGGCGGGCCGGGCCGGACTAACGTCCCCGGCGGGCCGGGCCGGACTAACGTCCTCGGCGGGCCGGGCCCCGGACAAACGTCCCCGGCGGGCCGGGCCGGACTAACGTCCCCGGCGGGCCGGGCCCCGGACAAACGTCCCCGGCGGGCCGGGCCCCGGACAAACGTCCCCGGCGGGCCGGGCCGGACAAACGCCCTCGGCGGGCCGCAGGTGGCCCGCGGGCCTAGTTTGAGGACCCCTGCGTGGCCTGCACATGTCCCCCGCTCACTCTGCCAGGAAAGCGCAGACTCCGCCGGCGGGAAGCGTTCGGGGCGGCTCACTGTCTTCCCAACCGTCAGCCTCGCCTCAAACTCTGCCGAAGCCTCGCGGAGCCCGGACTCACGTCTTCCCCGCCGACTGCCCGTTGCTAGGTAACCGCCTCTGGTGCCTTTAGTATCCCAGGGTCACGAGCCACTTCCGCCTCTCCACCTGGAGATCCAATCAGAGGCCAGGAGAGCCGTCACGTGGACCTCGGGGCGGGACCAGGAGCGCTGGGGGGCCGCGGTTGGCTGGTGGAGCCCGCCCTCCTGCCTCTGGAACCTTCGGGGCGCCGGCGGAGAGGGCGGGGCGCGGGCGGGGAGGGCGGGGCCTGGCGAGGCGGGGCGGGGCCTGGCGGGGCGGGGCGGGGCCGCGCTCGGGAGCTGGGCGGCTGCGCCCACTTCTGCCCGGGCTCCGAGCGCGGCGGCGGCGGCGCTTCCCCCCCGCAGGTAAGGAGCCGCGGGCGGCGGGCGGGGACGGTCCTCCCGGACCCTGTGGCGTCGCGCAACCGTGGGTGCTGGCGGGCCCTCCAGGGCGCAGACCGGGCTCCGCGCGCTCCTGGGCGGTGCACACGACGGTGTCCCCCTCCCCAGCCTCACACACCCCTGCTCCGCGCCCCGCGCAGCCCGCGCCCCGCATTCACGGATCTCAGCCCGCTGGGGACGGGGACGCCGTGTTCTCCGGGTGTGCGTGGTGCCCGCCGGCGTGCTGCGTGGATGACCTCCCCTCCGAAGCGGGTCTTGGTCTTCAGGTTGTACCGAGACAGCGGTCAGGAAAAGAGGAGACATCGGGGAAAGACAGTGTGAAATGCGAGGGGCGTCGTATACGTTGTATTTCATGGCCATACAACATGCCCTGCCCCCTAAAAGAATCCAGACTTTTGCATGCAAATATTAAAAGGAGCAAAATTTAGGCTGACTTTTATTTTTCTATATCAATTAAATGCAATTGATTGGAATGACCTTTAGTGATTACTTTGGTCATGTATCAAAAGTAAGGCACCCTTGTTTTTGTAACTCCCATATATATAGATTCACTTAATCCTCGTCTCGAACGAGGATTTGAAGAGAAACACTACATTCCCGAGTCTTGCGTGGTCTGAGACTTTCCGAAATACTAGCCACAGAATCTCATTTCTCTGCCCATCGCTGTAGCCGAAGTTACGGGTCCTTGTGGAATATTTTTAAGTAAAAGGTTTCCTTGAGGCTTTGTTTCTCCACAGAGTAAATTCTTTGGGGGTTTCTGCAGCTCCCTGCAGGCCTCCCCGGGTCATTATTCCTGCTTGCACATCTCCAAGGAGGAGTCTGCCCTCAGGGAGCAATGATGTCCCTGTGCCTGGCCCAGAACCCTGCCTGGCCGGGGAGGTTGGCTGGAGGGGCGGGCCCTGGTGCTGGGGCTGGTGCTCACAGCCCCTGGGAGAGCGCCCACTCCTGCTGAGATTCTGCCCCTTGGCCTCAGGGCAAGAAAGGGGCGTAGCTGTGTCTTCCCTGCGTGAGTCCAGCGGTCTGACCGCCTTGCCCGCTCTGCCATCTGAAGTTAAATGTGGTCATTGGGTGACTGAATTCCACAACATTCCGGGGACCATGCTTTGGTGGATTGCTTGGAGACTGATGTTACGATGCTACTTTACTGTCCTGGCATTACTAGTTCCTGGGAGATTTTCTGAACTGGAGTAAACCAATACCGATTTCAAAGGGCACACACCGAAGGAAAACAAAATAATGTATTTAAGTGTGCTCTACAGACTTACTCCATATAAAACAGGTAGCTGAGTATGATTATTTATATAGATCTCATGTTTTCCTATATGGAGATCAATAGAAATACTTAAAGAACTGTATCTCTGAAAAAATATGTATTTATTTAAAAGGTTTAAAATTCCTCATTCTTTTTGTTTTTAATAATTAAGTTCTGGTGTACCAAAATGTTTTGTGACCCATCAGTCACATAATAACTCCACCGATTAGAAAGCCACAGACTTAATTTAGCTTAGAGGAGAGTGTTTTTGAGTTCCTCTGCTCCAGATAGAGGGGCTACCACGGGGGGAAGGTTTTGGTGGTTGTTTTCTATAGACTCCATCTTGTGGCCCTTGGCCTGGGCATAGGGAAGGCAGCGGCAGTTCTTAAGTGACTTAGAGAAGAGTCGGAATCGTTTTGTTTTTGTTTGTCTCACCTTCATAGATACCAGACGTCAAACATGAGTGATTAGGTTGCCACTATCGATAAAGTGTGCACCCACTCTCCAAAGCACATAGTTGTATTTGCTTAAACTCTGTAAAGAAGGCTAACATGAAACTCAAACAGTTTTGAAGGATTTTTCTTTCTACATTTCAGTATTTATTTGAAATCCGATGGATGCGAGGAAGGTAACAGTCGATCAGATTACTGAATAACCAGTTTACCCAGCCATTGATGATAATGACGTATATACAAGCATACTACTACTTTCTGCAATTGCCAAACTGTCTCTTTCTATATTTTGTTTGTCTATTCCATTGCGCTGACTGAAATATTAAAGTGGAGTTCTGTAGCTTCCAGTGTGTCTTTGAGACAGGGACTTGAGAGTATTGTAATCCACAGAAATCGTATTAGGAGATTGGGAGGGATTTCTTATTTACCCCGACCCCTTCTTTTCTCTTGTATCAGAAACATGGATAAAACAAGAGTTGGTTGGCTCTTTCAGCCTCCGAGGCCAGGCCGTGGTCCATGATTACCTCATGGGCATTGTTCTCTCCCTGATGATGAGACTATTCACCTTGCTGTGAGCAAGAAATTAGACAGGGATGCCTGCCGAGAACGAGAAATCCCACACCGAATTACTCTGCAGAGAAACAAAGCCTACAGGACAACATTTCTCTTTCTTGAGGTTATTTAAACTGTTCAAGAAGGACTTGTAACTTTGGTTTTAAAACATGGTAGGGAAATGCTATAAAATGACCAGCTTTGGCCTACACCTTTCTATATATTGAAGGTAAAAATCCCATCATGAATGATGGGTAAAACATAGGCTGTCCCGTTAGGAGACTGTTGAGGCTGTTTTCGCTTGATTTCAGAGACTAGACAAATATAACTGGAGAGAAATTCGAACATTTGAAACAGGCTAGACTTTCTAGAAAAGACAACCTAAAACGGTAGGCCCAGACTCCCTTGTCATAGGGATGTCACATTAGCAGCTACTTGAGTGATACTTTTTTTAAACCATAAGGATAAAAGTCTTAACTTGTTATTACTTTACATGCACTTGCAAAGTATAATTTAGTAGCCTAATTATCTCCCAAAACTCTGGAATTCTATTATATTCTAATTTAAGAAATCCATATACTAGTATAATGGAAACAGATAGTAATATAAATCTTATACAACAAGATTATACAAGAGATAATTTGTCAGTGTTATTTGCCATTATTGGGATAGTTGATCATTGCAATGTTTGAGAAAATTATCAAAAGGTGTAAGAAATACCTTTCCGTGCTGCAGTGAAGATGGTGCATCATTGAATACTTGGTTCATAGATTTGACTGCTCAGCCATGGAGAACTCACCATAGAGGCCATTAAATAATTTGTCTTAGGCGTAGGTTTGTTGTTTTCTTCCAGATTGTCAGCATTTTAAGCTGTGAGCATGTACCAGCATCCCTGTAGGCTCACTTGCAATTACGTATAATAAATTCCATTTCATACTAAACACACAAAAAACTTCCTTTCCAATTGGACAGTAGAAAATAAGTCTCATTACAAGGAGCACTCATGTTTGATATGCTGTAGGAAAACCTTCATTCCCAATAAAAAGCAGCTCCACCTGGAGGGTTGAAAAGTGAAGTTAATAAGAAATAGTTAATATTTAATTTAGTTTGGTCCTTTAAGACAAAACATTATGAATGAGTCAAAGTGAAAAGTTATGCCACATTTTGTTTATTTATTTAATCCAGGATATTTTTCCATTGATTTTTAGAGAGAGTGGAAAGAAGGGAGGGAGGGAGGGAGCGAGGGAGGGAGGGAGGGAGGGAGAGGAGAGAGAGAGAGAGACATCCATGTGAGAGAGACACATTGATTGGTTGCCTCTTGCACGTGCCCTGACCATAAGCATCTATATTTCAATAATAGCTATCATCATTAGTTATATCAGTTCACCTTTAGTGGGATTTTATGTTGGCTAAGGTCATACTTTTTGACAGGTGGTCTATCAAAGTAGAGTAGCAACCGACCCGATCTATGCATTGGCCCAGCCTTTGCTGATACAGCCTTTTACTTCCCAAAGTTGAGGATTTATTGCAGGCCATCCATCATTGTATGGGTGCATATATTAAAGAAATGTTTGGATGTAGTGACTTTATGTGGGCTGCTTCTTTTCATTTTAAAGCTTTCAAGCTTTATATTCCTTTGATTTCCTTTGCTCATTTTTTTTCAACTGACTTGCCAACATAATTTTTAACATCCTTTGCCCAGAATATGAAAATGCCAGTTTTAATGACTGCCAATGGAAATCCGGATTGTCACAGATAGATAAGCATAAAGGTCCAGCCTACTTAAAAATCTCACTGATACAATCCAACTTACGAAGCAGAGAATTAGAAGGGGCGGGATGCTCAGCTTGACAGGTTCATGGTGTAACTCAGGTCTTCCTTCATGAGGAACAGTCCTATGGACAGAGACGAGGCTACATCTTTTTGCCACGCTCTATTACAGAAATAATCCTATATGTTTTTATGGCAAGTATTTCCATATTTGCATTATAATGTCTCTCTTAATGGAATATTAACTTCTTAGTTGATGAATGAACATATGTGATTTTACCTCTTTCTGTGTTTTTGGCTGACTTTCAGAATGTTCACACTGAAGGTATGTGAGTGACCCTGTTGTTCAACAAAGGTGGATTAGTTCTTCTCTCAAATTAAAAAGCATTTCCACATTACAACTAAAGAGATCCTATAACCCTTTGAGCATCTAGAGAAATCCAGTTCTTTAATTCAATTCCATATAATTTTCAGTCTGGTGGTTACAGTGTAGGGAGGTATAACAGTGTGTAGCTGAACGGTGGCATGCATTAGCTTTGCCACATCTTTAAGTCAGTTTCGTGGTCCTACATATAATGCCCGCGTCTTGCGGATCAAATCGGGATTCACACCGGTAGAAGTGGTTATTTTATGGTCCAGACTCCAACTACTGCAATGACCTTCTCCTGTTCTATTTGCTCCCTAATCCGGGGTTTTAACGTAGCTTAATACTGTGCTTACTGTGACCTATTTTATAATCCAAGCTCTAAAACATTGTGACTTGACATATGTTGGGAATGCCTCGATAAAGCGTCCTGCCAAATGCATGAGAGGAATGCTTTAGAGTGATAGAAATCGAGGAGCTGAATCTCCGCCAAGAGAAGGTCACAGAGGTGGGTTTCTGCTCATTCACTCTCCTGTTGCTGGATGAAGTTAGTGGCTCTCCGCTTCACTGTGCACGTGAATCCTCTGGGAATGATGTCGCAAAGCAGGTTGCCAGACGCTGCGATGCTGACCCGCTGGCTTAGGGTTTGATCCAGGAATCTGCACCCTCGGCCCTTTTCTTCGTGAATTCTGACACAAGAGACTGAGAGCCCCACCTGGAGATGCACCGATTTAAAGTCTCAGTCACCCATGATTACTGTGGTTTTACACATCTCCGTGAGAAAGTGGCCGTTTAGAATCGTGGACACCAGACAGAGGAAAAAGACCCCAAGTCAGTGAACCAAGGATGAATGAAAATAAAGTCTTCTCGTTTTCTGCAGTTTCCAAAGTTTTCTAACAAGCACATATTGGTTATATAATTCCAAAAATATGTTGGCATAGCCGTGAGCATATAGTGCATTCATATTTTAAACGCTGGTTTTCAACAAGATGTGCTTAGGGTTTTGATTTTTGTTTTTTATTAATACAAGCAGTAAATTTCTACTAAGAAAATTTACAATGTTCTGAAGAGTATAAAGGTTCAACAGATCTACCTTGAATCTCTGTATCATGATGTCTCTGAGCTTTGAGGACACATTTTGAATATGTTTACTGATTTTTCTTACTATTTGTCAGACCTGCCAGGGAGCTTCAGTCCAGGTCTTTGCTTTTACTGCTCCCTCTGCTTAGCTCTCTGGCCAGATAGCTTTGTGTTTTGCCTCCCCATCTTCAAATCTTTCCTCAGAATCAACAATTTAAAAATTACAGTGTTGTCCCTAGCCGGTTTGGCTCAGTGGATAGAGCATCGGCCTGTGGACTGAAGGGTCCCTGGTTCAATTCTGGCCAAGGGCACATGCCCAGGTTGCAGGCTCGATCCCCAGTAGGGAGCATGCAGGAGGCAGCCAGTCAATGATTCTCTCTCATCATTGATGTTTCTCTCTCTCTCTCCCTCGCCCTTCCTCTCTGAAATCTATAAAAATATATACTTGCTATTTAAAAATAAATTACAGTGTTGGCTCTATCTCTATGCCTACTTGCCCTTTTCCCTGGGAAACTATGGAAGGGCAGGGTTTTATCTGCTTGCACCATGCTTTATCGTTAGTGCCTGACGGGCACATATTTAGTGCTCAGTAAGTATTTGTTGAATGAATGAACTGAGAAGTGATTATTATAACTTTAGAAAATATAAATAAAGAGAATAATAAATTCTAAACTATTAATGAGCTAGCTATTTACCTTGTAGTGTGTATTCTTTTAGTTTTTTTTTGTTTTTACCCCCCCCATTGCCCCCCCACTCCCCCACTCATGCCCTCACCCCCCTGGTGTCTGTGTCCATTGGTTAGGCTTATATGCCTGCATACAAGTCCTTTGGTTGATCTCTCCCCCTTACCCCCACCCTCCCCTGCCTTCCCTCTGAGGTTTGACAGTCTGATCGATGCTCCTCTGTCTCTGGATCTGTTTTTGTTCATCAGTGTATGTTGTTCCTTATATTCCACAAATGAGTGAGACCATGTGATACTTGTCTTTCTCTGACTGGCTTCTTTTGCTTAGCATAATGCTTTCCAGGTCCATCCATGCATTGCAAATGGTAAGAATTCCTTCTTTTTTACCGCAGTGTAGCATTCCATTGTGTAGGTGTACCGCAGTTTTTTAATCCACTCATCTGCTGATGGGCACTTAGGCTGTTTCCAAATCCTAGCTATGGTAAATTGTGCTGTAGTTTTGAATGTTGATGTATGTGTCTGTGTGTATAAGGTTATGTGTAGTGCCTCTTTGCATAATGTAAGAGTGGGGTTAAGATATTTACATATTTTTCCAGAAGGGTATTCAGTTGACCCACAAGCAGTTATTGAAAAGTCTCTTCTTTCCCCAATTTACAGAATGATTGACATCATAAACCAGTGAACACTATACGGGGATCTCTGCTGGAATCAAATCCTATACCATTGATCAGTTGTACAGCCTGTATCCCCACCACAGTCTGAGTTGTTGTAGCTCTGTAGTCAGTATGGTGAGTGAGTATATGAACCTTCAGCTTTGCTCCTCTTCTGCAAGACTGCCCTGCCTATACCTGGCCATTTACATCTCCTTATGAAGCTTAGAATCTGCTTATCTGCTTACCCACCCCACACTGACCATGCTGGGATTTGACTGTGATAGCACTGACTCCATAGACTAACGTCTCAGAGGATCTGTTCGGTGTGTGGCATTAGCAGGCACCCACTGTGGCTGACCATTGCGGTAACTAAATTCCACAGTGTTGTATTTTGGATCCCAGATGCATATCCTTTTTTATTTTTGTTAATCCTCACCCAAGGATATTTTTTCATTGATCTTTTAGAGAGATCGGAAGAGAAAGGGAAAGACGGAGAGACACATTGATTGGTTGGCTGCTTCTTGCATGTACCCCGACCAGGGCCCAGGCTGGCAACCAAGGTACCAGTCGAACATGTAATCGAACCCGGGACCCTTTGGTCCTCAGGCCGACACTCTATTCACTGAACCACACTGGCTAGGACAATGCATGTCCTTAATCTAGCCCCTCTCAGCCCCTTCAGCTCATTCTGGTAGACTTCAGTTTCTGCTCTTCTCCTGTTATGAGAATATTTACTTTTTGTGTCCATCTGCTTGTCCTGATATTGTTTCTAAAAACAATTGTGGATTAATAAAATATTAGTGCTATATCTCAAAGAAAGACGTAAGTTAATGTGTTCCGGCATATGATGGCTGGGGGTGGTAACTGGGGCAGGGAACTCTAAGGGGAAAATAAAAAGATAAATGAGAGTGTCCCAGTGAACTTAGAAAATAAAATCCAATTATATAGAATCTATATGTGGACAAGATTATTTGGGGTGTTTCTCCTTTACTTTTGTTGTTAGTATTAGAAAACACTGCTATGGATTCCTAGTGTATAATTTCTTTTTATTTAGATTATATGACTGACAGCAGAAATGTGCAACTTAGTGTTTTATAGCAGCAACATTTTCCCATTAGCATCCTATATAATGAAGAGGTAATATGCAAATTGACCCTCACATCACAAGATGGCCACCCCCCACATCGTCACAAGATGGCCAGCAGGGGAGGGCAGTTGGGGGTGACCAGGCCTACAGGGGAAGGCAGTTGAGGACAACCAGGCCTGCAGGGGAGGGCAGTTGGGGGTGATCAGGTCGGCAGGGGAGCAGTTAGGTGGCAATCAGGCCGGCAGGGGAGTGGTTAGGGGGCTATCAGGCTGGCAGGCAGAGTGGTTAGGGACAATCAGGCAGCCAGACAGGCGAGTGGTTAGGAGCCAGCAGTCCCAGATTGTGAGAGGGATGTCCGACTACTGGCAGTCAGACATCCTCCAAGGGTCCCAGATTGGAGAGGGTGCAGGCTGGGCTGAGGGACAACCACCCCTCTCCCCCGGCCCATGCATGAATTTCATGCACCAGGCCTCTAGTATTTATCATAAAAAGAAACATTTTAAGCTTCCTAGAAATCCCCTTATGGCTCCTTCCCGTGACTACTTCCTTCTCCCCAAAGAAAACGTGCTCAAAACTTCTAATAGCACAGATTAGTTTTGCTTGTTTTTAAAGTTCGATAAATGGAATCATGTGCTACGTATCATTTTATGTTTGACTTTCAGTTATCGTTACATTATAAGCTTCACCCATTTTGTGTGGATAGCTCATTTTAATTAGTGCACAGTACCCCGAATATATGACGATACTACAATTTCTATCTCCCAGATCGGGGAACCTGCCCTTGGGGGCGATCGGCATGTCTCCCCCTCCCCACCGCCTTTTGTGGCAGCCACCCTCCACTCTGAGACTGCGATGGTGTTGAGTGGAAGAGACTGCACCTCCTCAAACCCTGGCAGATCTGGGCTGTGTTTCGGTGCAGATGTTGTCCTGCCCACCCTCCACCCGGGCGATCAGCTTTTGCTTCTTCCCTTCGGCCCCGGGTAGTGGATCGTTGCCTAGTTCCCGGGGCCGGGAAGGAGAGCTTCCTGTCCCTCCCAGGGGAAGAGGGTCTTCTCTTCTGCTCCTCCCGTGGGCCCTGGGAGTGTGGCTGTTTGTCTCCTCTCCCCTCATGGGGATATCTACAATAATAAAAGCGTAATATGCTAATTAGACCGGACAGCCGGACGACCTTCCAGACGTCCTTCTGGACGACCTTCTGGACGAAGCCAGGGCTTTGAGGGCCGAGGCAGCTGCCACAGCTGCGAGGGCCGAGCCCTTGATGAATGCCGTGCATCGGGCCTCTAGTTGCTTCATATGTGCGGAGGATTCAGGGAAGTCTGCAGTGTTCCTGCCTGTCACTCTCAGTAGCCAATGGCTCCCTGCATGTCTGAGCCACTACAGGCACCACCTCTGATGCCCTCTTCCTCCTGAGCACCCCGCTGAGGCCTGTGGAGAAGATCCCCACTATGAGGGCCAGCTCAGCTTGCCCGGGGCCTCCAGCTATGCTAAGTGGACGCTCTAGTGCACATTGGCCTTTGGGAATGAAGTGCAATTTTGTCTGATTTTTTTCTCACCCTCTTTTCTGGCAGACCCTGCATTCACCCTAACCCTGTCAATGGTGAAACCATCGGCACATCCCGTCTCTCCCTAGAGGGGCTCCCTCCTCTTTGGAATTCCCTCCATTGCTTTGCAGCTGGACAGTGTGGTGCTGTCTTCCTCAGAGAGAACTCACTGGTGCTTTTGAAAAGCATTAGCGTGGGGAAGACCACCTCGCTCCAGTCACAGATGAATGTGTTTGAAGCTGACCCTCAGTCTTTGTGAAGGATGGTCTATTTCTATTTCCTCCTTAGTCTTAAAGTTAACTGCCACGATATTTTGAATTTAATTAAAAAAGGCCTGCTGCTTGTGTCTATAGATGCTTATGGCATGCAGATGGTTAAGACATAGGCTCAGATGGTTCTTATTAAAAGGACACCATTATTAGGTCATCTTCCCCTCCAGCCCTTACCAGAAGTTCTCCAGAGCTTCCTCGGTATTTTATTTAGGCAAATGCTGTTGGGGAAACTGTAGCATCCACCCCACCCCTCAACCCTAACCACCATCATCAATGAAAAAGTGCTTGGCTAGGCTCTTTGGACTTCTTTTGAGATTTTACATGTTTTTATCCACCTTTTCTAGTTGCTCTCAGTGGGAGAACTAGAATATATATACTTGTCCACCATTGCTGGAAGCCAGGGTCCTATCTAATAAAAGAGTAATATGCAAATTGACCGTCACTCCAACATACAAGATGGCTGCCCCCATGTGGACACAAGATGGCCACCACAAGATGGCCAGCAGAGGAGGGCAGTTGGGAGGGACCAGGTCTGCAAGGGAGAGCAGTTGTGGGCGATCAGGCCAGCAGAGAAGGACAGTTGGGAGGGACCAGGCCTGCAAGGGAGGTCAGTTTGGGGCGATCAAGCCTGCAGGGGAGGGCAGTTAGGGGTGACCAGGCCAGCAAAGGAGGGAAGTTGAGGGCGACCGGGCCTTCAGGGAAGGGCAGTTAGGGGCAATCAGGCTGGCAGGGGAGCAGTTAGGCATCAATCAGGCTGGCAGGGTAGTGGTTAGGGGGTGATCAGGCTGGCAGGCAGAAGCGGTTAGGGGCAATCAGGAAGGAAGGCAGGCGAGCAGTTGGGAGCCAGCAGTTCTGGATTGTGAGAGGGATGTCCGACTGGTAGGATCGGGCCTAAACAGGCAGTCAGACATCCCTCGAGGGGTCCCAGATTGGAGAGGGTGCAAGCTGGGCTGAGGAACACACTCCCTCCCACCCCCGTGCACGAATTTTGTGCACTGGGCCTCTAGTTTATAAATAACAATATATATATATTTTTTTTTTTTAAATTTGTCTTTATTGTTGAAAATATTACAGATGTCCATGTTTCCCCCCATTGACTTCCCTCTTCCCTCTCCCATCCCCTTCCCAGGCCTTCACCCCACTATTGTCTGTCCATGGCTTATGCATATATGCATATAAATTCTTTGGTTAATCTCTTCACTCCCTGCCCCTACTTTCTCTCTGAGAATCCTCATTCTGTTGCATGCTTCTATGTCTCTGCATCTATTTTGTTCACACGATCTCACTTATATGTGGAATCTAATGAACAAAAGAAACTGACAAACGAAATAACAATCTTTCAAAAATGAGGAATCATTCTGACTGTTCTCAGCACACTTTTTAAACCGTGTACCTGCTCTCTCGCTCTTCCTTCTGACATTTTAATGGAGGTTTTGATCTAGGTGGGGTAGATGAATCGCCCAAATTGCAGTGACATAGTGTTTTTGACAGCTGCCTTCCACTAATTGCGGTTCCTTCAGAGGAGAGTTTATTCCTGGTGAGAGTAGGCAGACAGGTGATCCCGGGTCTGCAGCTCCCTGTGCACTGCCTTCAGGAGGCACGGGTACGCTTCTTGCGTCTTCCCAGCCCCGTCCTCTCCTCTGACCGTCCCAGCAGGGCTCTAGGCCGGTCACAGGCAGGGATGGGAAAGAGAGTGATTTTGGGCCAACGTGAAAACCTTAAGCAGGTGGTAGTACCCATCCGGGAACGTCCTCTGTAAGGCTTCAAGCAGGTGGGATTGACAATATTTCTAGAGAGCAAGGAGAAGACTTCTGCATCAGAGGGCCGTGGTCCACTGATAAACTGTAGCCACAGGCTGTTCTCGCTTACCTCCAGTGACACTCACATGCCATACACGTCTCTCTCTGTCAGAACAACAGCTAGTTTGCTTTTGGGGTATGAAAAATGGAACACTCACACTATTCAGATGGTTTTCTTTTTCCTTTCCACCACCACCCCTCTCCCTTCTCCCTTCCTCTCTCCTTTGCTTCCTTTCTCCTTCCCCGAGGTGTGAGGGTTTGATGAGTTCGGCCAGGACAAGATCACGCAAAACCTGTTCCACAGTGGGCGATGCCTCTAAGCTTTAGGGGGGCTATTTTCAAGTTCAGATATCCTCCCAGGATTCCAAGAAATCTCCTCCTTAGCATGGCTAGTAGATAACTTCTTCTGGAAGTGAGTAAAACTAAAATGAAGTCAAGTTGGTGTGGTTTTGATTCTCTATTGAACACCTTAGCGCTCCATTCAGTCCTGTGCGGTCTATAAACCATTTCAGGTGCTAAGGTTAGCAGTCAGCTGAGCTGGAAGCAAATAGACCTATAGGGTTGACCTTGCCCTCGTACAGTTGTTAACCTAGAAACTTTCTTCCATCTGTCGGTCCAACTCCTAAGGTTGACAGTGAAACTAATTTTCTGCTTCCTGTTATTTTGTGCGTTTTTGTGCTAACTTGGTAACTTCTAGTAGAAACTCGCCTGTTTCTTGCAAAAGTTAAAACTAAGATTTTTAGAATGAAAACTGTAAACCAAATAAACTATTTGATACAGCGTTTTCTCAGCTACTGTGCAATAACATTATTGTTTTATGTATTTTTTTCTTGATTGCATATAGGCGTCCATTTTCTGGTTTAGCATGATTTTTACAGATACCGTTGTTTGTAAATCGTTAACACTGCTGTGACTGAAATGTGTGTGCACGCCTCGCTTCTTCTCCTGAACAGCCTTCCTCGAGGCAGAGTTGGTGAGCTGCGTGGTTGAAACTCATTGTTGTTGCTTTAGGTGCTGCCTTGCGATGCTGATTTCCATTTGCCTTGATTAAGGTAGAAACAGCCTATGGCTTGGATGACTTACATTTCAAGTTGGTTTGAGCAAGATGATTGGTATGAAGGACTGCAAAGAGTAAGCGATATTTATGTTGTAGTTACAATTTTATGCTTTTTTTCTGTTTCATTTCTCATCCAATTGTTTTATATTGCTGCATCATTTACATTATGGACAATTTTGCATGGAAAGATTTTGAGTGCAAGTAAGATGTTTATTTGATAGGTTTAAAAAGCAGAGGTAAGAAGATGATATATGCAAATAGTCCTAATTATACATTGAAGAAAAAGGCATTTTTCTGTCCTGGTTTAAGATGAATGCATAGTGTTTTCAGATTGTCTTTAGGCTTAAATATAAAGTGGGGCAAAAAAAGGTTTACAGTTGTTCGTATGGAAAATAAAACAACAGTAAATAATAATACAAGAATTCTGTGTTTCACATGTTCACAACTGTAACCCTACTTTTGACCCACCCTGTATAAACTAGAATTCTTTCTAATGAGGTTAATATATAAAAGTAGCAATAATTTCAATGAAATAATTTTTCATAAAGAAATGCATTCAATAAATAGATGCATATAATAATACTATCTATATATATAAAAGCCTAAGCGACCAACCGTTCAACCGGTAGCCATGACACGCACTGACCACCAAGGGGCAGATGCTCAACACACAGGCATGGAAACATGGAACTGACTGATGAATCTCAGAGGGAAGGGAGGAGCAGGGAGGGTAGGAAGAGATTAACCAAAGATCTTATATGCATACTAGAGGCCCGGTGCATGGATTCGTGCATCCGTGGGGTCCCTTGGTGTAGCCTGCGGGGATCAGGCCGAAACCATCAATCCAATGCCTCCTGCCGTTCCTGCCTGCTGTTCCTGCTCATCCTGGGCCCACTGCACTTGCTGCCACCACCGCTTAGTAGGCTTGCTGCTGTTCTGCTGTGGTCTCCAGGCTGCAGCAGACATCCCTGAGCCCTGCATCTGGCACCTGTTGGTGAGTGGCGCTCCCGCTGTGGGAGTGCACTGACCACCAGGGGGCATCTTCTGTGTTGAGTGTATGCCCCCTAGTGGTCAGTGTGTGTCATAGCGACCAGTTGACTGGTCCTTTGGTCATTTAGGCTTTTATATATATATAGACTAGAGGTCCAAGGTCCCTCGGCCTGGCCTGTGGGGATTGGGCCAAAACTGGCTCAGTGCACAGATTCGTGCACTGGTGGGGTCTCTCGGCCTGGCCTGCGGGGGTCAGGCCGAAACCAGCAGTCTGACATCCCCCAAGGGGTCCTGGATTACGAGAGGGTGCAGGCCAGGCTGAGGGGATTTGTGCACCAGGCCTCTAGTAATATTATAAAAGGAAATGTAAAAAATTCTCTGAGGAAGAGAGCTCTGTTACATTGGACAAATTTTTAGACAATTAGTTATGTTTCAAAGGGATTTGCATTGTTACTATGGCAACTTTGGCATAGTATTTTGAAAATAACTATTCAGATGTATTATTGCAATAGTACAAAACTGCTCTTTTAAAATGCACCTTATCAAAATGGATTTGTTTAGAATAACATATGATTTCTCTTAGACTTTTTACCCTTTTAATGGATGAATTATAAATTATTCAAATGAAGGCAATTAGTGGATTTTTTTTTCATTAATGAGTGGAACATCTTCCTGTAGTTTCCCAGCTTCCCCGTTGCTGCTGGAGGGTGTGTGGCTGTAGTTTCCCAGCGTCCCTGTTGCTGCTGGAGGGTGTGTGGCTGTAGTTTCCCAGCGTCCCTGTTGCTGCTGGAGGGTGTGTGGCTGTAGTTTCCCAGCGTCCCTGTTGCTGCTGGAGGGTGTGTGGCTGTAGTTTCCCAGCGTCCCTGTTGCTGCTGGAGGGTGTGTGGCTGTAGTTTCCCAGCATCCCCGTTGCTGCAGGAGGGTGTGTGGCTGTAGTTTCCCAGTGCCCCTGTTGCTGCTGGGGTGTGTGTGGCTGTAGTTTCCCAGCATCCCCGTTGCTGCAGGAGGGTGTGTGGCTGTAGTTTCCCAGCATCCCTGTTGCTGCTGGAGGGTGTGTGGCTGTAGTTTCCCAGCATCCCCGTTGGTGCAGGAGGGTGTGTGGCTGTAGTTTCCCAGCATCCCCGTTGGTGCAGGAGGGTGTGTGGCTGTAGTTTCCCAGCATCCCCGTTGCTGCTGGAGGGTGTGTGGCTGTAGTTTCCCAGCTTCCCCGTTGCTGCTGGAGGGTGTGTGGCTGTAGTTTCCCAGCATCCCCGTTGCTGCTGGAGGGTGTGTGGCTGTAGTTTCCCAGCTTCCCCGTTGCTGCTGGAGGGTGTGTGGCTGTAGTTTCCCAGCGCCCCCGTTGCTGCTGGGGGGTGTGTGGCTGTAGTTTCCCAGCATCCCCGTTGCTGCTGGAGGGTGTGTGGCTGTAGTTTCCCAGCATCCCCGTTGCTGCTGGAGGGTGTGTGGCTGTAGTTTCCCAGCATCCCCGTTGCTGCTGGAGGGTGTTTGGCTGTAGTTTCCCAGCATCCCCGTTGCTGCTGGGGGGTGTGTGGCTGTAGTTTCCCAGCACCCCCGTTGGTGCGGGAGGGTGTGTGACTGTAGTTTCCCAGCGTCCCTGTTGCTGCGGGAGGGTGTGTGGCTGTAGTTTCCCAGCATCCCCGTTGCTGCAGGAGGGTGTGTGGCTGTAGTTTCCCCGTTGCTGCGGGAGGGTGTGTGGCTGTAGTTTCCCAGCATCCCCGTTGGTGCGGGAGGGTGTGTGGCTGTAGTTTCCCAGCACCCCCGTTGGTGCGGGAGGGTGTGTGGCTGTAGTTTCCCAGCACCCCCGTTGGTGCGGGAGGGTGTGTGGCTGTAGTTTCCCAGCGTCCCTGTTGCTGCGGGAGGGTGTGTGGCTGTAGTTTCCCAGCGTCCCCGTTGCTGCAGGAGGGTGTGTGGCTGTAGTTTCCCAGCGCCCCCGTTGGTGCTGGGGGGTGTGTGGCTGTAGTTTCCCAGCGTCCCCGTTGGTGCTGGAGGGTGTGTGGCTGTAGTTTCCCTGTTGCTGCTGGGGGGGGTGTGGCTGTAGTTTCCCCGTTGCTGCGGGAGGGTGTGTGGCTGTAGTTTCCCAGCACCCCCGTTGGTGCGGGAGGGTGTGTGGCTGTAGTTTCCCAGCATCCCCGTTGCTGCAGGAGGGTGTGTGGCTGTAGTTTCCCCGTTGCTGCGGGAGGGTGTGTGGCTGTAGTTTCCCAGCATCCCCGTTGGTGCGGGAGGGTGTGTGGCTGTAGTTTCCCAGCACCCCCGTTGGTGCGGGAGGGTGTGTGGCTGTAGTTTCCCAGCATCCCCGTTGGTGCCGGAGGGTGTGTGGCTGTAGTTTCCCAGCACCCCCGTTGCTGCTGGAGGGTGTGTGGCTGTAGTTTCCCAGCGTCCCTGTTGCTGCGGAGGGTGTGTGACTGTAGTTTCCCAGCATCCCCGTTGGTGCAGGAGGGTGTGTGGCTGTAGTTTCCCAGCGCCCCCGTTGGTGCAGGAGGGTGTGTGGCTGTAGTTTCCCAGCATCCCTGTTGGTGCAGGAGGGTGTGTGGCTGTAGTTTCCCAGCATCCCCGTTGGTGCAGGAGGGTGTGTGGCTGTAGTTTCCCAGCGTCCCCGTTGGTGCAGGAGGGTGTGTGGCTGTAGTTTCCCAGCGCCCCCGTTGGTGCAGGAGGGTGTGTGGCTGTAGTTTCCCAGCGTCCCCGTTGCTGCTGGAGGACAGGTGCTACTGAGATGTGCAGCACTGACTGTTCTCCGTCCTCACTTCTTCAGTTTCCCATTCTTCTCACCTTCATCAGAGATGTTTTCTCACTATTTCATTCATTTATAGCGTATTTTTATTGTTGATAGTATTACAGATACCTTCCTTTTCCCGCCTTCTACCCCCTCTTCCCAGGTCTTCACTCCCCTATTGCCCGTGTTGATGGGCTGTGCATAAAAGGATATAAGTTCTTTCGTTTATTTCTCCTCGTTTTCCTTAATTATTTCTTTCATTGTAAATCCTCAGCCATTTAAAAGCCTCTTGCCTACTTTTTAGAATTATTTTTCTTCAGCTGTGAACCAAACTGGTAAACAGCTCTGGAGCCAGTTAATACCTGACTCTGGAGAAAATCCCTCATACTGTGAGTGCTGAGCATTCTGCAGGTTTGAGATTGAGAATTCCAGTCCTACCCGCAAATGATAAAATGTTTCAGTTTATGAGTTTAACACACACTCCAATCCCCCTGGACACACACACACACACACACACATGCACACACACGCACATGCACACGCACACGCGCCCACACATACACACCCACGCATACCCACACACTCTGCAACGCCAGCATCCCTTGTATTATGTCCATGCGTTTTAAATGTAGTAAGTGCAATCCTGATGTTGGAACAGGAGGCTTTGTTCCCAGCGCCGTCCATATTTCCTCATTGGGCAGGGACCCGGATGGTCATCTAATTTGGGGGAAAGGGTGTCTGAGACCAAGAGAAAAATGCTTTTTATGAAAATCATGTTTTCCCTTATAGTGCCTCTGGGGCAGCTCATGGAGAGGGTGAGGATTCAAGTCCCTCCTCCCTCCCAGCTCCAGCCTGCCCTTTGCTGACACCCGGCCTCTATAGATGAGTTCCTGGTTCTGAGATGTGCCATGATAGGAGCTGCTGTAGGCATAGTGTGGCCCTAAAATTACCATATTGTCTTCAGGAGCGTGAGCTTCTTCTGGCTCAAGTTTCGATCAGCTCTTACACAGGCTTAGACGAGAAAGAAAGAGTCTACTCTAAATAGTGAAAATGGGCACATGAATATTGACTTTTATTTTCTCCCAAAATCCAGCCTGTTACTTTTCAGGTGAGGTGTATGTGCATTTAAACTCTATATAATCAGCATTCAGCATGGCAAACTTGTCAGTAGGTTGTGTTTTAAAGATTCACAAGATGGATTTTTGAGTTAAGGTTGTAATGGAGATTTGTAGTGTTTGAAAACTCGCATACAGGCGCGAGTTTGATCTTTAGAGCACCAAATTGGCCTTTCACTGGTACACGTTGATGGGATTCTTGTTTATGGCATATGTACATACTTCTACGTCTCACAGACACATACGGAACTTGATTTTAACTTAGTTGTAACATTGTATTTTTTGTCAGGGTTATACCTATATAGCTGTATTTTAAATGTTATTGTGATCATTTCATTTCATAATATTCTTGCATTTTCAAAAGTGAGCTCTCATAGTATGTAACTGTAATGAAAATATACTCATCACTTTCTTTGCATTTCGTACACTTACTGTGCAAAGCATCTTCACTGCAATTACAGTGTGTGTGTGTGTGTGAGAGAGGGAGAGAGTGTGTGAGTGTGACTTTGTGAAAGTGTGTGTGAGTGTGAGCGTGTGTGAGTGTTGTATGTGAGTATGTCTGAGTGTGTGTGAGTGTGTGAATATGTGTCTGAGTGTGTGTGTGTTGTGTGTGAGTGGATGTGTGTGGTGTGTGTGTGAAGGTGTGAGTGTATGTGAGTGTATGTGAGTGTGTATGTGTGTGTGAATGTATGTGAGTGTGTGCAAAGGTGTGTGTGAGTGGATGTGAGTGTGTGAGTGTGTGTTTGAGTGGATGTGAGTATGTGCGAAGGTGTGTGTGAGTGTATGTGAGTGTGTATGTGTGTGAGTGTGTGTGTGAATGTATGTGAGTGTGTGTGTGTGTGTATGAGGTGTGTGAGTGTGTGTGTGAATGTATGTGAGTGTGTGTGTGAGTGTGTGTGTGTTTGAAACTGAAATTGTACTCAGGCTGGAGAAATACACACCTCCCTCTGCAGGGCTGTGGTTGCCAGGCTACTGCCACCAGCACGTGCACGTGGTGCGGGAAGCTCAGGCGCTCTTCCTCCCAAAGCCTTTCTCCATCTGCGTTGGCCATGAGCTGCACCGCCGAGGGCTTCAGCTTCCAGTGCACGCGCTGTTTCTGGGCCACAAAGAGGATAGGTGCTGAAGCAACAGATCTCTAGAGTAGACGTGGAATTCCGTAAGTTGTTCAAATAGAGAATGAAACGTATTGTAGCATAAAGAGAGACCAGGGTACACTATTTCTCTGAAGCACGTAATTACCTGCCACCTAATGTTAAGTCTACTTACTGGCCTGGCTATGTGACATTCTACGGGATTCCTATTTAACATGCAGATGCATGTTTTGAAATGGACCGCGGCTGAGCAGGTCTGCTCCCAGGAATGCGGGTCCATTCGCCGTGGCCGATCCATGCCTACCACAGAGATGACAGAGCTTTATCTCCTCAGAGACTCTAGGCATCACTTCATAAAGGCTACATACTACTATGTGCCAAATATATCTTATAATAATACTTTTGGAAAATAATCTGGAAGTTTCAAATACTACCAGATTAAATACGTAACTCAGATTTATAAGTCATAGTATTCATATTTAATAATTCATCATTTTTAAATATTTCACTCAGGATGTTAGGTTTTTTAAATAAAATGTCATTTTGCTTTGTCCTATTTAGTATTTTCATGGCTGATGTGGACGAGTTATTCAGCTGTGAGTTTAGGAAGGACATAAGTTGGTGAACCCTGAGATTTAAAGGGCATACAAATTATATGACAAAAGCAAAATGTTTATATTATCTAAATATGAAAATTAAAAAGTAGTAAATCAGGATACACTGATAGTTAAAGTAAAAATATAGTGGCATGGATTTCAGAGTAACTTATTTGTTTTTAACACATAAAAATGGAGCTGAGGGGCTTCTAGTTTCTAGTCAGGCGTGTACGGAGCTTAGAAGTCCTCACTTGGGCCTGAAACAGTAAAACCCGAAGGAACAGAAAACGGACAACTCTTCTCAGATCCACGAGAGAAGCGAGGTCACAGGACACTGCTGCCCCCACGCCTGCAGCCACAGACAGACAGACGGACGCAGGGAATCCCAGCGCGGCCACACACAGTTTATGGTCCGCAGTCTCGGCTCCCGTCCTCCCCTCTTCACAACGAACAACATCGCAGGCCAGCTTGTAGCTCTCCCTGTGCGACTCCAGGCGTTTTTGTAAGAATATGGCATCCGGGTAAAAACGTTGAAGTTCTATGACAAACGCCACACTCCTCCCGATATTGGCTCATAGTTTTACATTTGAATTTGATGCCTTGAATGAATTGCCCCTTCTTAAAAATTTGTACATTTTACATAAAAGTATTTTTATTTTACTTAAAAATCTGTATATTTCTGCCCAGCTGGCGTAGCTCAGTAGTTGAGCACCAACCTAGGAACCAGGAGGTCATGGTTCAATTACAGGTCAGGGCACATGTCTGGTTGTGGGCTCTATCCCCACGAGCGGGTATGTAAGGAGGCAGCCGATCCGTGATTCTCTCTTATCATGGATCTTTCTCTCTCTCTCTCTCTCCCTCTGCCTTCCTCTCTGAAATCAATAAAAATGTATAAAAATATCTGTATATTTCTGCTTGGGAAGCTCCATGCATCTGGCACCAGGCAGGGCCTCCCCCAGAGGTATGGGAGGGGGGGGTGCGCACCCTCACTCCACGCAAGGCCCCCTCACTCCCCTGTGCTGCCCAGCCCTTGGCCCATGTCCCCTGTCCCTTAGCATTTTACAGCCTCCTGCCTCCCTGATTGAAGTGGCCTGCCTTGATGTGCGTAGACATTTGCGGATTTAAACTCCTGTTCTCTGAAAGTGTCCATTGAGATGGATGGCCACAATAGAACACATTTTTCCAGGGCAGAGAGGTAAGGATGGAGGGAGACAGTGATGAAGAGGAAGGTTATTTCGGGATGACAGTAACCGACCTTCCCCCCCGTTTGTTCCCCAGGCCGGCATGTCCCGGGTGAGGCAGGTCGGGCTGCTGGCCGCCGGCTGTCAGCCCTGGAACAGGGACGTGTGCGCTGCCAGCGGGGACAGGTTTGCCTACTGCGCCACCCTGGCCATCTACGTGTACCAGGTAGGCACTCCCGCCGCCTCCGACGGCCCCTGTCATCGGGACGGTGACCATTTAAGTGATACGTGTCTTCCTCATCGTGCAGTTCTCACGTTATCGTGCACCCCGGCCTTCGGCAGATACTCACTAAATGGTTCCTAAGTGACTTTTTTTAAATCTTGAAACACCAACTCATTTCACTTAAAAGTGAAAAAAAAAATGTTGCTTTATTCTGAAGTAAAATTCCTTGCAATTGCTAATAATGTCGTCCATTGAAATTTTGGAAATAATGGTGTTAATCTAGACACTGATGAGTTTCCCGCAATGGAGAGTAAGGTTTTGGGGGGTTCATTTCTCGAACATGTGGCAATATCAGCATGCCACCGCAGGCCCGGGTCCATCAGCTCGGCTGGTTGGAGCTTCGTCTGAAACGCCAAGGTTAAGGGCTCAGTCCCCAGTCAGGGCACATACACAAATCAACCAGTGAATGCATGACTAAGGGGCACAACAGATCAGTGAAAAATGCAGTTCCCCTAGAACTCACAGTTTTCCACTGCCCATCCCCCACACGGAAGACGGCAGCAAGCTCAATATATACAGATACCAGATCATCATATTGTACCCCTGAAGCGAATATAATGTTCAGTGTGCGTTATATATCCATTTTAAAGGTTACAGAAAGTCATGGGCCCGTTTCTGGGAAGGGGCATGAAGTTATTTTGATACTTTGGTCAGAAAACAGGTCTCTAAAGAGGTGTTTTTGAACTGGGACTTGGGCAGGGGAAGGGACACCTGTGGACAAATAGGGGAGGAGGGCATCATGGCCCAGGGGGCTGCAGGCAGAGGCCCTCCAGCAGAAATGGTTTGGCCGTAGTGGAGAGAGGAGGGCAGAGTGGACCAGGAAGAAAATGAAGCCAAATGATACTGGCCAATAGCAGAGGTTCCCGAGGGAGGCTGTTCAAGGTCATATTGGCAGCCAGGATTTTCCTGTGACTGCATGGTTAAACAAAGATGGGGATAATAAGTAACTAACATAATAATGACCAGTAAAACCCCCAATAACAATGTGAAAAGTTCATTGCATGTTAAAGGAAGAAATAATAAAATGACATAACATAATCCCAAATATGTCAGCAATGATAAAAAGATCGATTGGCTCACCAATGAATGGCACATTTACGAAGGAAATAGGAAAATTAGGCAATTCCTTTTGTCCACTTACATATAAGAACGTAGTATAATTCCCCATCGAAAAGCAATGATCTAAAATAGGTTTTGCTTTTCAGACTTTGGACATCTTACTAATGTAATAATGAGAGGTGGTTTATTTAACCTAACTGTTTTTATTCAAATGTAAGTGAAACCTTGCAGTAAAAATATTTTGAGATGAAGAGTGTTTTCCTCATAAATAGATATAGCTATAAAAATATGATAAAAATTCAATGAAGCGTATTTCAATGTGCATCATTTATTTTTACTTGCTTTTAAAATTGATACATTTCATTTCAATTCTCTCATATTTTTCAAAATAGTTTCTGTCAGCTGATCGAATATACTCGAAAGTAGACCAAGGCTTGAAAATGTGTTCATATTTTGTTATTAGAGGTCTGCTAATTTTCATCGAGGTAGCTTGTGAAAATGTGATTAATGGAAAGTGTACGATCTGAAAAGAAGCACTGAAATGTCTTATTTATGTATTTCTTTTAGTTGGATCACCGTTATAATGAATTTAAACTCCACGCAATTATGTCTGAACACAAAAAAACTATCACAGCTCTCTCTTGGTGTCCACATAACCCCGATCTCTTTGCGAGTGGCAGTTCCGATAACTTAGTGATCATTTGGAATGTCGCAGAACAAAAAGTCATTGCTAAACTCAACAATACAAAAGGTATCTTTGGAACGGGGATGTGTCTTATGGAATGAAACATTTGTATTTCAGTGAGCAGAGTGTTTTATTTCGGCGAGCTCGGGTTTTGAAGGAGCCCAGCTCTCTCCTGGTCAGCTGCACAAGGACCACAGCTCACGTCCTGGCTCATTGCTGTGCGTGTGCGTGTGCGTGTGCGCCAGACGGAAACGGAATCCCATGAAAAATTACAGTCAGTCCACTGGACCATCAGCACCACTGAACGCTGGAATTTAAATAAAACACGAACATTTCCAAAACACAGGGTGTGGCAAAAGTAGTTCACAGTTGTTGGTACCTAAAATAATACAATAGTTAATGAACAATAATACAAGAGTAAACTCTGGTTTGCATACTCACAATGTTAACCTACTTTTGCCCCACCCTGTAAATATAAAAATAATAATTAGATAAGACTTTCTTAACGGGACAATTGGCCTTGCCTATGCATTGCTCTGTTCCAATCCGAAACCCACAAGGACAACACGCACGCGTCTTCGGTGCCCTACTGCACGGGTTTCTGTCCTCCAGGTCAAGGTGGAGGGCCCTGGTTCAGACCGGGGGGGCTCTGTGAAGCGAACAGTATCACTACGCTGCTCCTCCTGCTAGAATCAGACCCTGCAGTCATGGTGAGGTTAGGGCATCCTGTCTCCGCGTTAAACATCACAATAACGCAACCTCTTTCTGAGCACCACATGTAGCTCCGTTAGTGATTATGAATCTGGAAGCTACTGCTGGATGCATTTTCCACATTTAGCTTCTTCCCTAAAACATTCTGATGATAACTGAGGGCGAACACGGAGAAGTGACAATGTCACTAACTTTGTTTTGTTTAAGGATTCTTTACGATATTCTTTCCAGTGTGCAGTGACAATGCTGAGAACCCATAGGCCATGGTAGTTCAGTCTGGCTTCCAAAATAATAGTAATGCCTGTTGGAGTCTTCGGATATGTTCAACATATTCCGTTTATCGCTTTTTCCTTGTCTTTCAAATTTAGGTCATTAGGAATGTTGAAAATACTGGTAAAATATACCAATTTTGTAATGTAAATTTCATCTTAAAAATATTGGCTGAGCCCCAACTGGTTTGGTTCAGTGGATAGAGTGTCAGCCTGTGGACTGAAAGGTCCCAAGTTCGATTCCGGTCAAGGGCATGTACCTTGGTTGCGGGCACGTCCCCAGTAGGAGGTGTGCAGGAGGCAGCTGATCGATGTTTCTCTCCCATTGATATTTCTAACTCTATCCCTCTCCCTTCCTCTCTGTAAAAAATCAATAAAATATATTTAAAAATTAAAAAAATATATATTTGCCAAACAAAGTTAATTTTTCAACTAGAAAAATGCAAGTCTTATTTCCAGTTTCATACATCCTACTTACTGTTTTTTCTTGCCACAGCCAGTGAACTTCAGTATTAGTAATTTGCTGTAATCTGTGAATATTTAAAAATATCTGAATATTCAGTGAGCTTCCATTGATGCAAGGAAAACTTTCCCTTAAGGCTTCCCATACATCAGTACGGAAAGCCAGCTTCCTTTTGGTACCAGCTCTGTGCCGTGTAAAAGCCGGGGAGCCCGCCGGTGGCTCAGTTGGTGGCTTGTCGCCCCATGCACCAAAAGGAAGCGGGCTGGATTCCCGGTCGGGGCACATACTTCAGTTGTGGGTTCAATCCCCGTCGGGGCGCCCATGGAGCAACCAGTTGATGTTCCTCTCTCTCTCTCCCTGTACTTTCCTCTCTAAAAATCAATAGAAACATATGCTCTGGTGAGAATTTTAAAAAATTATAAAAGCCATTGATGGCCTCAATCAAGATTTGTCATGTTTTTCAAGTCCTATGTGTTTCTCCAACAACCACAGACCCTACCAGATTTCCCAGTATTGTTTACATTAATAAACCGTGTGTTACCCCAGTGCTTTAAATCTAGCTTTGTGTGAAGTTAATTTTAAATAGCACAATAAATACTCCCTAAAATTCTGTCCATGTTTTATGTGACATAAACCAAAAATATCACACAATGTCATTGTTCTCATGAAGTTGTCACACAAAATCCACAGGAGACCAGGCTATCGAAATGTTACGCTCAAGTACAGATGAGACCGTGCGTTGCTGTATGACCAGCCAGTTTATCCCCTGCTTTGCCATCCGACACCGGCTGCATCACCCCCATTCCTGGAGGGAGAGTTTTTTCATTCACCAGCTGTGCGTGCCACAGCTTCCTTTGCCACTGAATATACAAATAAAACTTTTCATTCACATTGGCAGAATGATTAAATAATTTTGGTAACAATTTAAATCAAATGTGAATACCTTTTCCTCTGAAATTTTCAAAGACGTATTAATAAGTTCCTCATGCTACTTCCAAATATCTCCTTAATTTGAAGATTGAAACTTTGATATTTTATTTTCAAAGAGTTATTGTGAATATTTTTGGTCACTTTCATTTTAGATAGTCCCCTTGAAATGGCTTAGACTTTGTTTTTGTTTTTCCTTTCCAGAATCCAGGGTAAGCAAGTAGAAGTTTGCATGTCAGTTTTTGAATCGATATTAGAACTTCCCCATCCAGCAGTTGAACTCGAACCTGCAACTGTAGTTTTTACTTCATCAACTTTTTCCCAATAATAAAAAAAATCAATTTCAAGGAAAATGTATTAATTTGTTTAATTTTAAAATGTTAAAATTGTCACCAACTTGAAAAATGTCCCAACATGCTGTCAGAAAACAAAACCTTTAATGGATAATTATGTGTCCTACTTAACTCAGAATCTTGTTGGGAGAACCAAGTGAGTGAGTATTGGTAGAGCTCTGACAAGCACTTGCATACAGCAGGCCACTGTGGTAGAGTTTTCTGTTGTAAGGATATGGCATTGGTTCCTGTCCCTTTTCTTCCTTGCTGCTCTTCTGGAAATATCCATTCAGGGAGCCAGCCTTCTCATGGTTTCTCAAGTGTTCTGTGGTGGTTTGATCATACAGAGTGTCTCATCCCTTATTGGGGAAATTCTACCTCTGTTAATGTACCCTAAAACCACATCGTCTTTTTAATTGACCTCATTTATATATTCACGTATTCATTCATTTAATACACCTGGCGGAGTTCCCCTTCTGTGTCCGGCCCTGAACTAGGCCTACGATGTCCAGTTTCTGCCTCTTGCTCATTACAGACACGGATTGACTTTACGGTCAGCAAACAACTTTGGACTCTGTGTCTCTGTTTATGTCGTCTTCTCTTCCTGGGAAACAGTGCTCATCTCATATATTTAAACTCCATGGCTCCTTCCAGGCATAATCTAAATCCCATTTCCTTTCCAGAGCAGTAGCCCAGTGGTTCACAAACCCTGTTAAAATCGATCCCCAGGCCCTAATTCCACTTCCTCCGATGCCCGTCTTCAGTTTGGTGATTCTGACGCAATTGATCAGTGTCCCTGCTGGAAGAGTCACCATCCCTGTCTTGAGTCATAAATTCACCGTAACCCTTATTTCATTTAGGATCTATTTGGTTGCAATAACAGTGGGGAGATTTACAATGAGCTGTTCTATTTTGTCTTACAGTTTAAAGGGGGCGTTTACATACATTATTATATTTTCTTTTCCGATGTTCATGTGAAGTAAGTGGTCAGATGATTGTAGTTGTGTCCAGTGTATGGATGAGGAGACGAGGTTCGGACAGAAAGTGACTTGTTTAGTTCACCTGAGGGAAAGCTAAGGTTTGATTCTAAACTCCTGATAAGACATAGATTGTAGCATGAACTCCGTTGTTATGAAATCCTTAAAGTAACGTCTAACTTTTCCTACATTTCATCCTTCCCAGTTTTTATTTAAGATCCTTTAAAGCAGGAAGTGTCACCTATACTAACTTGTATAGGGAATGCCTAGAGCAGGTCTCACACCCAAGAACTCGGTCAAAAGTAATTGCTCTGGTAAGCAAACAGTTTTCTAAAAGAAAGAACTCTGTACCCTTCTTTAAATAGGAAGCGTGTAATCGTATTAGTCATTTAAACCTAACTAGGTGCTGTTCCTTTCACCGACAAAGTACCCGACGTACGTTCCCAGTGGTCTCAGGGATTAGTTTAAAAATCCAGTTCCCAGGTCAGAAGGTCAGGTGTTTATAAACCATGAGCTTACGCTTCTACGTCGTTGCAGAACTTACAAAGCAGATGCTGCCGGATGGCAGTTCGGGCCGGAACCCTGTGCTGTGACCCACATTTCCTCTGTTCCAGGGACGCCCGCCTCCCTGAGCTGGTGCTGGAACGCGGGCGAGGCGGTGGCCTTCGCTCCCCGCAGGGGCCCGCTGCTCGTCTGGACCATCTCGGGGCCGGACAGCGGCGTGACCGTGCACCGAGACGCCCACAGCTTCGTGTCCGACATCTGCACCTTCCGGTGGCACCCCCAGAGGAAGGGCAAGGTCGTGTGTGGTCACGTGGATGGGAGCCTGTCGGTTTTCCAGCCAGGTGAGGATGGGCTCGGCTCCCACGGGTTCTTCCCCGGCGCACGTCATTTCTTAGCGACACGGCAGAAAGCCAAGAGGACAGGATTTCGTTTAAAATAACAGCTGTGCCAGTAGTACCCAGCGTCTCACTGATTCCACGTGATCATGGGAAGCTAAGTTACGTCTCGGGCCTGGTCATGCATTCAGCCCAGCTGGGCAGATTCTGCTTCGATGTACCCCGAATCAGGCATGCGTCCCATGGTTTTACTCTTTAAGTCAATTCTTTGTTTCTGCACACTTACTCAGAAAACGGCCTGAGTGGATAAGGACGTAGATCTGGAACCCTTGATGGCTCACCAGTCAGAACTATTCTCCCGCCGGAGTGTAGAATACCATGCGGACGCCCCAGATCCTCCGCCAGGTCTTTGGTCCTGGGGTGGGAAGGAAAAACAACTCTTTAGACCCCATTAGTCCATCACTCTCGCTGAAGGAAAGGGTCTGATCATTTTGTTTATTTTTAAAATTTAAACAATAACAAAATGTACATTGGAAACTTCCCTGAAGGGCTCCCCACTCATCCCAGAGTCCTGCTGGCACCCCAGCAGCGCGCTGTCCGCACCCGGGGTCTCTGAGGCTGGGGGCTCCTGTTTTCAAACCGAGTCACCTTCTCAACAATGTCACGGAGACCCCACATCCTTTGAAGGGACACAATTCAACCGCTAAGAACCCAACACAGACTTCTTGCTCTCATGTACGCCCCAGGGCTTTAAGAATCCACGCACACACCGTTAGGGAAGGTGGCATCTGGCCATGCCTTTCCCTTTTGCGTAGACAAGAGCGAATGGGTCTTGAAGAAAATGCTGCTTTTTTATTCCCACGAGACTCTCTGCTGTGAGTTTGAAGCCTCAGGGCTGTAGCCTTACTACTTAGCGCTCAGCTTCCTGTTCCACAGGAGCCCTCCCCTTCCCCTTGTTACTGACTTCCTGGCCCCACAGGGTTCAGTCTCTACCCAACAAGACAGAGTGTCTGTCCTGCAGGCTCCTGCAGGTGCCTCCTGTCCAGCTTTATCTATTTTGGAAGAAGCAGAAAAGGGAACTGTTCGTGGAGGACTGCCCACAATAAGGCAGTTCACCCATTATTTTAAATCCGTGATTTTAAAATTGTGATTATTAGTGTGTTTGCATATTTGTGTGTGTGCTGGGTGGAGGGGAGAAGGGTGGGTAGGTGATCCAGGTGGCTCAGTCAGTCTAAAAGCACCACCACTTTGTTCTGTATTATCTGTGTTTTCATGTAAAAATCCTCATCTGAATAGGATGGGGCCCAAAATGTTGGGGAACCACTGCTTTACCTCTTTCCAGTTATATTCTTGGACAGAGCCAGCTCATCAGAGAATGTTCTTATCTTCATAACAGAGCTGTTTTCATTGACTTGACTCTGCTATTGCCCCCAGGAGGGCCTTCATCAAGTTTGCGTTGTTTTATCTTAGAAATGTTGTTGGTGACATTGTCCTCAAACAACACTGTCCCCGCTTGGAAACGCACAGGGGAGAGGCATTTATTTCTGGTGTCAGTTCTAGGAAACGTTGTGCTTCTCAGAACATTTTTTTGTTTGTCATTTTGTTTTATTTTTATCCTATTGTGCCACCTTTCATGATTTCTTTCCTCGTGGCTTTAGCCACCAGATCTCAACATCAAAATTTCAACAGCTCTTTGGTTTATGCATCATCCTCATTATTTTATTTTTCAACCATAATTTTCCCTTGCCCCAGTTTTTGTCTCTCATACAGAAATTGTCGACCTCACTCTTACCAATTTATCACTTGCGTCTGTCCTTATCTGACAACACAAGGGGCCTGATATTTGTATAAAAAAATAGAACACAAGAAATAGCAAAATAAATAATAATTAAACTAGAACATTATCAGCGGTTTTTCTAATGACTGGCTTTATATTTATAGATTAATTTTTCTATCTTTTATAATAAAAATGTTGATATCGGATAGAGCAGAAAACAGTGACTATAACCCTTTATCATTTTGACTGTAAGATGGGGCTTTGAAGCAACATGATCTAGATATTATAACATTTTCATTGTAAATTTTACCATGTTCTTTGTTGCTTTTTTCATATCCTGGAGTATTTTTAATAAGTCATAATGCTAACTGGCACATGCAAATACCTAAAAATTAGTAAAGTACAGCTTAGCTTAATAAATCATTTTTCTGCCTCTTTTGGCCTTATAGTGACCCACTATATTAATATTCATTATTGTGACATAAAATAGCAGTTTAGATTATGTTTGTTTGGGGGAAGAAGAAGCAAACAAACTTTCCTTGATGGTTATTGTGAAAATTTGACAAACCCAAATAAAAGAAATCTCTCATGCACTTTCTATGACTATATGTGCACAAATTCTAACTAAAACAATACCTATTTAAGATCCACATTGTATTTATATAATATTATATTCTGATGAAGTTAATGTCAAGGCAGAAGCTGTAAGGTTTTCAATTCATTTCATAATATCTGACAGACCCAAGGGAATTGCTTTTCTCTGCTTTTATAACCTGAAAGGTTGGAGAACCGTGTGCGCTGATGACAGAGCTATGGTATCTTTCAGTTGTGTTATTTTTTAAATAAAGTATTATTTCAACGTGTAGAGCACGCAGGGATAACTGGGCTCTCCGTGAGGGTGTAGTCTCTAAGTGTAGTTTCACGGCCTTGCTTTGGAGCGTGAGCGCGTCCGCGGAGTGGAGTCCCATGGGGTGCACTGCAGAAGCGGATTTCCCCCCGTTGCCAGTTGTGTATGTAATTGGAAGGAATAGAGGATTGTTTGATGGGCCTTGGCTTCATTTATTTTGTTGTTTTGTTGTTGGGTTTTGTTGTTGTTTGGTTAATCCTCACCCAAGGATATATTTCCATTGACTTTTAGAGAGTGGAAGGAAGGGGAGTGTAAGGGAGAGTCAGAGAGAGAAACAATGATGTGAGAGGGACACATCGATTGGTTGCCTCCCACACAAGCCTCGACCTGGGCCAGGGATGGAGCCTGCAACCAAAGCACGTGCCCTTTGACCAGAATCGAACCTGGGACCCTTCAGTCCGAGGGCCAACACTCTAGCCACTGAGCCAGACCGGCTGGGGCGGGCGTTGGCTTCATTTAATTCCCCTTGTTTTACCTCCTGTGTGTCTGGCTGCCTGGGTTGTAGTGGAGTCAGGAGGGAATGATGGTTATGCCAGATGGTCTGATGTGTGACAAAGAGTGACAGTAAACAGTGATGTGCTGCTCATGATATCCCCACTGTTCTAAGCACTTTCAGCAACTCATCCACTTAATCTTAAAAAAACAAAACTCTACAAGGTAGGTATCGTTATGTTCACTGTAAAAACACACCCTGAGCACACAGAGATGACGTGTCTTGTCCAAGAACACGGAGCCCCTAAGTGGTGGAACTAGGTCGGGCTGGACCCAAAGTCTGTGCTTTTAATCACAACAGGATGTCCTTCCTTCTGGTAAGCCTTTTCCTATCTGTATGCTTTGTCACTCAGTGGAATGGTGGTGGATGACAATATCGTGTGTATTCGTGTCCTTTTCTTACAGTTTTTCAGTAACAAATAGGGCAAACTTCCCAGGTACTAGAGATCGCCAACGCAGAGCAGTCCAGTCTGACTGCGTCACTGCGACAAACCCTAGCTCCCCACCATCACACGTCATCAGTAGCTTCTTCAGGACACACCAGCTTCATATTTCCATGCTGCTGGGGTCTGTGGTGTGCGCAGAGAAAATCAGCACCCTCTCAGTTACTGACCTTTTTCTGAGAGTGTAGTTAAAAGTCACTTTCTTCGTATTTTAACAGGTAATAAAAGTCAGAGACATGTTCTGAGGCCCGACTCTCTGGAAGGGACAGACGAAGAGGACCCAGTCACGGCCCTGGAGTGGGACCCGCTGTCCACGGATTACCTCCTGGTGGCCAATCTGCATCACGGGATCCGGCTGGTGGACACGGAGTCGCTCTGCTGCATAACCACCTTCAGCTTGCCCAGCGCCGCAGCCTGTGTGCAGTGCTTGGCCTGGGTCCCCAGTGCCCCGGGGATGTTCATCACTGGAGGTGAGTGCGCCCATCCCCCCACGTGTTAAATGCGCGTGTATTCTTTAATTCGGTCAGGCAAATAATACTCCTTCACTGGTTACGTCTGTGTAAGACTTGTTAATATTGCAAATGTTATTATTTATTATAGTAAACTAGAGGCCCGGTGCACGAAATTTGTGCACGGGGGGGGGGTCCCCTCATCCCAGCCTGCACCCTCTCCAATCTGGGACCCCTCAGGGATGTTTGACTGCCAGTTTAGGCCCCATCCTGGGGATCAGGCCTAAACCGGCAGTTGGATATCCCTCTCACAATCCGGGACCTCTGGCTCCTAACTGCTCACCTGCCTGCTGGCCTGGTCACCCCCAACTGCCCCCCCATGCCAGCCTGGTCACCCCTAACCACGCCCCCCTGCTGGCTTGGTCGCCCCTTAATGCCCCCCCGCCAGCCTGTCACCCCTTTCTGCTCCCCCTGCCAGCCTGGTCGCCCCCAACTGCCCCCCTGCCGGCCTGGTTGCCCCCAACTGCCCCCCCTACTGGCCTGGTCACCCCAAGCAGCCTGCTGTTTAGTCATTTGGTTGTCCCTCACTAACCCCCATGCTGGCCTGGTAGCCCCATGCAGCCTACTGTTCGGTCATCCGTCTGGTTGTTTAGGTCGTGATGGCCCCTGGCTTTTTATATATTAGGATGCCTAGTTTACTTTTATTACTACAGGAAGTCCTCGGGTTACGTCAGACTCGACATAAGTCATTTTGTGGTTACGTCACCATGTCCCATTTATTTATAAAAAAGATAGTTACATCATTTCGACATATGTACATATGTGCTTTATGCTTTTTATTATTTATTTACCACAAGTAAAGGCCAGGAATTGTTATCTTTCTTTTAATTTGTTTTTACTGTTTCACTTCATTACTGCTGTGTATGTGCTCCATGTGAGTGACACAGGTGCTTATGTAGGTGGGTTCCGACTTACGGCGAAAATCGCATTACATCGCCGTGGGAACAGATCTCCCACATAACCCAAGGACCTACTATACTGTATGTCATTAACATAATGACAAATACAAATGAAATTAAGACCCTGTTATCCAGGTTTCTGATAATAAATTGGAATATGTGTGTGCACATGTGTGCACGTTCATGTTTGTATGTGTACAAAATACAAAGACAGTTCAGTTTCAGGCATGGCAGGATGAGAGTTAAAGTATGGACTCAAACAGTGGGTTATCTGGACAGGAGGCCTATGAGCCTTCCTGGGAATTGTGATCTGAGTGAGCCCTTATGCCTAGGCAGCCCCAGAATCTATCACATGGCTTCCTAATCAAGAGAGTGAGCAAAGTCAAGGAGTGATGGGGATGGGAAGAGGGGGAATTTAAAATACTAATTAGAAATTAACTAGGATTACTATTTACTTAGGTTCAGAAAGTATGGTCTCTGAAGTGAGAGTGCTGTCAGCTACTATGTAAATATTTCCTGTTACTTGCCTAGTGTAAAATAAAAGAGAGACTTTATCCTCTCCTCTCAACATTTTTAAAGAAATTATTTGCACATTATTCACAATAGCCAAGATCTGGAAACAGCCCAAGTGCCCATCAGCAGCTGAGTGGATACGAATGGAATACTGCTCAGCCATAAAAAGGAAGGCAGTCTTACCTTTTGCGACAGCTTGGATGGACCTGGAGAGTATTATGCTAGGTGAAGTAAGCCAGTCCGAGAAAGACAAGCACCATATGATCTCACTTATATGTGGAATCTAAGGAACAAAACAAACAAAATAGAAACAGACTCATAGATAAAGAGAACAGACTGACAGCTGTCAGAGGGAAGGGGCTTGGGGGCCTGGGTGAAATAGGTGAGGGGATTGAGCAGGTCACATAGGTAGCTGCAGAATAGCCACAGAGATGCAGAGATGCGATTGCAATGTGGAAAATAGTCGGTGATGTGGAGGTAACGGGACACGGGGCCAGGTGGGTGCTTGGGCAGCGGGGGACCACTCAGTAGAGTACCTGTTTTTCCAGCCACCGTGCTGTGTGTCTGAAACTGGGGCGGAATGGTACTGCACGTAGACTGTGGTTTAAAAAAAGACATTCTTTACTACTTTAAGCACTTAGGTTACACATGGAAGTAGACAGGTTCTTATACATCTTAATTGCCTTTAATTTCACAGGGTACAATTAATGATAGACATGGGAATTTTTTATATAGCTGATATTATTATTATTATTATTGAGATAAAACTCACATACCATAAAAGTCACCATTTTAAAGTGTACAGTTTAGTGGTTTCTGTGCTCAGAAAGTTGTGCAACCTTTACCGCTGTCTAATTCCAGAACATTCCATCATCCCCTCAGTCAATTCCCTCTGTACCACTAGCAGTCACTCCCAGCTACCCCCTCTCCACCACCCCTCCTGTACACATGTGTGAACATAAACTGCTAATCTACTTCCTGTCTCTGGGGATTCTGACGTTTCATAGAAATGAAATAACTCAACATGTGGCTTCTTTGACGTAGCATAGGGGTTGAGGCTTCATCCACGTTGTTGGGTGCATGAGTAACTCATCCCTTTTTAAGGGTGAATGACATTCCATTGCCTGGGTATGCCAGGCTTTGTTTATCAGCTGACAGACATTTAGCTTTTTTCTACTTTTTTTTTTTTTTTTTGCTGTTACGGATAACGCTGCTATGAGCATCTGTGTGCAGGCTTTTGTATGGGCGAGTTTCTAATTCTGTGGGTACATGCATCGGATGCAATTGCTGGGTCACATGTTGGCTCCATGTTGCATCATTTGAGGGCCTGTCAGATTTTTTCCAAAGCAGCTGATGAAGGTAGAATTCGGGGGGCTTTCTAACCGGGTTTCGGGTCTGTTAGGCACCTTGTCTGGCTGCAGGTTAGCAAGGGGGCAGCTTATGACTGTGTCGGACGAGGGAGGATTGTGTAACGGTGGTGGGGGGAGTTGTCAGTACGGGCTTTCCTAGACCCCGTGGGTCACAGGGTGCTTTTTGTGACCAGATTGTCACAATGACCGCTGTGGGCAAAGGTGCCAGAGAAGGCGGTTTCTCAGCCTAGAGAAGGGTCCGGAACAGAAAAAAACAGTAAACATGTCAAAGATGTAAAGGTTGCATAGCACGTTAGCTGTCTCTTTCATTGTATTACTAGAGGCCTGGTGCACAAAATTTCGTGCACTGGGGGGGGGGGGTCCCTCAGCCCAGGCTGCACCCTCTCGCAGTCTGGGACCCCTCGGGGGATGTCCACCTGCTGGCTTAGGCCTGCTCCCCGGGGGATCAGGCCTAAGCTGGCAGTCAGACATCCCTCTGGCAGCCTGGGAGCCCTTGGGGGATGTCCGACTGACGGCCTAGCTGCAGTCGGACATCCTTAATGCTGCCGAGGAGGCGGAAGAGGCTCCCGCCACGGCCACTGCGCTCGCAGCAGTCAGCCCAGCTTGTGGCTGAGCGGAGTTCCCCCTGTGGGAGTGCACTGACCACCAGGGGGCAGTTCCTGTGTTGAGTGTCTGCCCCCTGGTGATCAGTGTGCGTCATAGTGACTGGTCATTCCTGGGAGTCAATTTGCATATTACCCTTTTATTATATAGGATTGTACAGTCTTATTATTTGAAGAATGCCCATTGGTAGTGCTAAAAATCTTGCAAGTTGAAGATTCTTTTATTACTCTTATGTCCGGGCATTTTATATCTCAAGTAAAACTTGTTAACATGATGCTTTTTCCTGCCTAGATTCTCAAGTAGGCGTTTTACGCGTTTGGAATGTTTCAAGAACAACACCGACTGATAATTTTAAACTAAAGAAAACAGGATTTCACTGCTTACATGTACTGAATTCTCCACCAAGAAAGAAATGTGAGTAAGAGTATCATCAGAGTCTAATATCTTAGAATATTGTACCTGCTGCTTCCAAATGAAATGGCTGATGTGGCGATATAGGCATGTCAGATAGGTGCTACTGAAAAGCCAGTTTAAAAATCAGCCTGTGACAATGTCTGTGCTAAAGGAACCACCCACGAGTTAAGCTTTTCTGTCGGGCCTTACTACCTCTAAATCCTGGGAACGGGGGTCCGGAGATGCTGAGACTGGAGAAGTAACATTCTGGAGGCTGAGATGGTGTATATCCTGCAATTCTGTGTGTGTGTGTGTGTGTGTGTGTGTGTGTGTGTGTGTGTGTGGTTATTTGTTTCTTGGTTTAGTTCAGGGGTGGGGAACCTTTTTTCCACCAAGGACCATTTGGATATTTATAACATCATTCACGGGCCATACACAATTATCCACTTAAAAGTTAGCCTGCGGTATTTGGTCAGACGTTTAATTAACTCTCCCCTAATGCCTTGGCAGGGCCGGACCACATGACTTCTCGGGCCATGTGTGACCAGCGGGCCCTGTGTTCCCCACCTCTGGTTTAGTTGCTATGACTTTCATAACACAGGGTGACTGAACTGTCACCGATTCTCTTCTTTCACATTTGTTTTCATATTACAAAAGCGGTCCATGAGCATTAGAGGAAAATCATCAAATATGAAGAAGCACATACCAATCTTGTCATTTGTGAGTAATTCCTCTTAGGGAATCTATTGCTAGATGTCTAGTCTTTTACCCCATTTTAAAAAACGTAACAAAGTGTGGAATAAGAAAAGTTATGTGAAAATGAAGAGATTAAAATACAGACATACCAAATTCTAAAAAAAAAATGATGACTTACAGATAGATAAGTACATAAAGGGTATCAAAACCACCCATAATGTCAGTAAATTAAAATATTGTAACAGTGAGTCATGGATCATATTAGTTTCTACCAAATGGTCAATAAAGTTTCATGGAATCCAATGCCTCTTTTGTTATTAGAAGTTCATTCTAGCCTGGACTTCCTGCCATTTGAATTGATTCTGAGAAATAGCGTTATCCAAATGAATGCAGTAAGGAAGGCGATTATATTTGAATAAAAAAGGGAGCATATGCCGAAACCGGTTTGACTCAGTGGATAGAGCGTCAGTCTGTGGACTGAAAGGTCCCAGGTTTGATTTCGGTCAAGGGCACGTACCCTGGTTGCGGGCACATCCCCAGTGGGAGGTGTGCAGGAGGCAGCTGGTCGATGTTTCTCTCTCATCAATGTTTCTAGCTCTCTATCCCTCTCCCTTTCTCTCTGTAAAAAAAATCAATAAAATAAATATATATATATTTTTTTTTAAAAAAAAAGGGAGCATACTAAAAAAGAGAATATCTGGGAAATATTTATCTATATTCCAGTATGTAATTAACATAGATTGGTCTGATAATTTGCAATGGTAGCATTATTTTGGATTATGTTTGCAAAACATTATTCTTGTTCTAAGGAAAAACTTCTTAACAAGAAGACACAGTGTGAGATACAGACTAGGCAGAAAATAACTAAACTTGGGGACACATGCAATTGAAAGTTGGAGAAACGGAAGCATACGAACAATAGAAGTAAACCTTCTATTCTCTTCTAGGAGGAAGAGAGAAAAACTGAGATGAAAATGTACAGCCGGCATGGCTCAGTAGTTAAGCATTGACCTAGGAACTAATAGGTCATGGTTCAATTCCAGGTCAGGGTACATGCCTGGGTTGCAGGCTCGATCCCCAGTAGAGGGTGTGCAGGAGGCAGCCGATCTATGATATTTCTCTTTCATCGATGTTTCTGTCTCTCTATCCCTCTCCCTTCCTCTCTAAAAGTTCATAAGAGCATATTAAAAAAATAAGTTGTAAAAAAATGTATGTCAGACAATTATGGTTCTTAATTTGGGTGCTAAATTAAAGTGAATTATATAATCTCAAAGATAATTATTTTCATTAGAATAGCAATTACTAGAGAGTTATGAGCTTTAAAAGAAAAAACTCACATGCATGTATGTCTGTGTGTGTGTGGAAGGGCGAGTAAGCTAATATATCAAGATTTTGAAAGAAGATTCTAATTAAAAAATAAGCATCCTGCCCTAACCGGTGTGGCTCAGTGGATAGAGCATCGGCCTGCGGACTGAAAGGTCCCAGGTTCGATTCCAGTCAAGGGCATGTACCTTGGTTGCGGGCACATACCCAGTAGGAGGTGTGCAGGAGGCAGCTGATCGATGTTTCTCTCCCACTGATGTTTCTAACTCTCTATCCCTTTCTCTTCCTCTCTGTAAAAAATCAATAAAATATATATTTTTAAAAATAAGCATTCCATGCTTTAATCTATGGGGAAATAATAAATTAGATATTCACAGCATATTGTGATTCCTCACACACTAATTTTCATCCAGGTTGCTCCCCCTGCATTTTATACACCTCTTTTCAAAATAATATCCAATTTTCTATATTAGAGGTTGGGGCAATATCTGTGCTAAAGGAGCCAGTAGGTTTACAGTTGTGAGTTCGCAAAGCACAGAGTTTATTCTCATACTAAAGGCCCGGTGCATGAAATTTGTGCACGGGGAGGGGGGGGTGTGTCCCTCAGCCCAGCCTTGCACCCTCTCCAATCTGGGACCCCTCAAGGGATGTCCCACTGTCCGACTGCCCGTTTAGGATCAGGCCTAAACGGGCAGTCGGACATCCCTCTCACAATCCAGGACTGCTGGTGCCCAACTGCTTGCCTGCCTGCCATCCGGATTGCCCCTAACCGCTTCTACCTGCCAGCCTGATCACCCCCTAACTACTCCCCTGCCAGCCTGTTTGATGCCTAACTGTTCCCCTGCCAGCCTGATTGCCCCTAACTGCCCTCCCCTGCAGGCCTGGTCACCCCTAACTGCCCTCCCTTGCAGGCCTGGTCCCTCCCAACTGCCCTCCCCTGCTGGCCATCTTGTGGTGGCCATATTGTGTCCACATGGGGGTAGCCATCTTGTGTGTTGGAGTGACAGTCAATTTGCATATTACTCTTTTATTAGATAGGATAGAGGCCTGGTGCACGGGTGGGGGCTGGCTGGTTTGCCCTGAAGGGTGTCCCAGATCAGGGTAGGGGTTCCCTTGGGGTGTGGGGCGGCCTGGGTGAGGGGGTCTGTGGTGGTTTGCAGGCCGGTCACACCCCCCGGCGACCCAAGCGGAGGCCCTGGTATCTGGGATTTATTTATCTTCTATAATTGAAACTTTGTAGCCTTGAGCGGAGGCCAGGGCAGGCCAGGGTGGTCGCGAAGCTTGGCTTCCTCCATCGCCAAGGGCAACCCAAGCCTCCTGCTCTCTCCAGCTCTGTGGCTGCTGCCATATTTGTTGGGTTAATTTGCATACTCCCTCCTGATTGGCTGGTGGGCATGGCTTGTGGGTGTAGTGGATATACGGTCAATTTGCATATTTCTCTTTTATTAGATAGGATTATGACTGATTAATTACTGTAGTAGTTATAAACCTCCTTTTCCCCCGCAACCCTTCTCACCCCCTCATTTTGGCAAAACTGCAAAAGTACTCCTGAGGCAGAAATATGATTATTGCTTACAGTTCACAAACCCCAGTTCTGGTGAGAGGAAATCAATCCCCGTGGTGTCATTTGCACACGAGAAGCTGCTACCATAAATGTTTACCTGCTGATCTTTTTCTTTTTCAGTTTCAATCCAGCCTCCCACCCCAAATCACACATCCTCCACGAGCGAGGCGCTGCCCCCGGGCCAGGTGTCCTCCCTGCCCCCCGGACACGCCCTCTGCTGCTTCCTGGACGGTGGCGTGGGCCTGTATGACCTGGGAGCCAAGAAGTGGGATTTCCTGAGGGACATGGTATGTCTGCGGCCGTCCCTTCTCTCACACACAGCACTTATCGTGTGACGCTCATGATGTTTACTTTTACTTACATATTAATATTGTTAACATTTATTTTTGTAAAGAATCAGCCTGGCTGGTGTGACTCCGTGGTTGAGCAGCGTCAACCCATGTACCAAGAGGTCACAGGTTCAATTCCCTGTCAGGGCACGTGCCCAGGTTGCGGGCTCAATCCCCAGTGGGGGGCCTGCAGGAGACAGCTGATCAGTGATTCCCTCTCATCATGGATATTTCTATCTCTATCCCTCTCCCTTCCTCTCTCTCTAGAAATGTATATATTTTTAAAACAAATCGTATCATTAGGACTGTACCCAGGGTGGCTGAAACATTTTAGAATGATGTATAGAATGATGACAAAACTATTAAGATTCTTTAAGCTTTAAACATGAAACTCCAGGGAACATCACTGCCTGCTTACCCTGGTTGTCCCGCATGGCTGGTAGTGTTCCATTGCTGTGTGGACCATGCCAGCCCCCGTCCAGTGCTGGAAACTGCATTGCTGCGCCATGTTTTGGAAGCAAAGAGAGAAACAGAATAACCCTTTCTTAGGAGGAAGGACAATTCCGTCTCTGCCAGCTACTCCAAGCTTTGGTGTTCCCATCTGTGAGTGAGCAAGGCGGATGGATGAAGTATTTTTAAGATTTATTTTCTATTATTGAATCATTATAATTCTATGATTCTGTCATCTTCTGTTCTTTTTTTAAAATGTTTTTATTGATTTTGCAGGGAGAGGAAGGGAGAAGGAGAGAGAGAAACCTCGACGATCGGCTGCCTCCTGAGCACCGCCCAGGCACGTGCCCTGACTGGGAACTGAACCGGTGACCTTTCGCTGTAGGGACGATGCTCAACCGACTGAGCAGCACTGGCCAGGGCTCTTCTGTGCTCATGACCACTAAGCCTCCACACGCAGTAGAATGCAGCCTCGCGGGGGACCGGCGTTTTTGCTTGGTTTTAATCTATGCTTTATCTCCACTGCCTAACGCAGGGCCTGGCACATAGCAAGACTTCCTTAAGTTTTGTCGAATGAATGAATACATGCATAATGAATGAGCAAATGAATGTATTCATGCATATTGTGTTGTAATTCCTATTTGTCAAGAATCATCCTTCTTCATTTTTCCTTGTTTATAAAATGCCCATTTTTTCCCTACAGGTTTGAATTATACTAATCTAGACATTTAAGACTTTTAAATGTTAATTGTTTTTCCCTGGAAAACTTAGAAAGGATTCTACAGCTATAATTGCCCTTCTTTAAAAAAAATAAAGAGAGAAAGGGAAATAATCAATAATACTGTTATTTGAAGGCTAATTTAATTTTATCCTTAAATAAAAATATGGAACATTAGCAAAAATATTTTTTAACAATGTATAGCTTAGTTATATAGAAACATTCTTTTTGTAGATATTCTTTTTATTATTGAATTTTCTTTCCCTGTAAGCTTTTCCTTCCGTGTAAATGCTTCCCCAGTGTGGGAAACTTCTTCCATATTTCCAATTACCACCTACTTTTAAAAGAATTATGAAAGGGAAGAGAGAAAACTATAACAAGTGTTTTAAAATTCACATTAGTAAGGAAGTTATGCAATCTAAGTTCAAAAGACTTTCTATTGAGTGTATATCCTCATATTAAAATATGATTTATTTAAAAAAAAAACTATGTTAAATTTATAATTCCATCAAAACTAAAACATTCCTTGATCATAAATTATTTCACTGGCTCTTCTCACTTTCAAAGTGTCTGCCAGTCAGAGGAGACGTGACTTTTTTCCTTATAAAGTCGCATTGCTAACGCAGACCCAGCTGGGGCTGGCAGGACAGTCACCAGCACAGACATCTCATGCGATGCTGTGTGCGCCAGGCATCTCCAAGCTTTTAAGTCACGTGACATCAGAAACCCCTGTTCAGAGACTTGCTAACAGGCGTCCTTCCACGTGGATGTCGGCTTGACTGAAATGAAGGGAAATGCTTCCATTTCTTCCTTCCACCCCTGCCCTCCTCCTGCTAAGAAGACAAGAAACAGGCGCCGCTTAGTCTTGCTCCATGATTTTTCCAGTGAGATCTGAAAGCGTAGCCGTGAATTAACGTTGAAGAAGGCACCTGCAGGCAGTCCCTGCCGTGAGTGACAGGAGGATGGGAGTAGCCCCGCCCCTGCCCCTGCCCAGCCCCTGGGGCTGCACCAGCGGCTGCACCCGCCTCCCCTTCTCCCCTCCCAGAGGAGGCACCTTGCAGCCCTGGTGCGGTTTCCTGAGGCCCTGCTCTCTGGAGGCACCGGAGTGTAAAGGCTCCCCTGTACCTTTAAGGCAGGCGTGGGGGGAAGAGAGCCCACCCTGTCCCTGTGTTAATTGTCCCTGGGTCCCAGCATGCTGTAGTGGCTGCTGCTTGGAGTAGGAGGGGAGGGTCTGTTCCCATCCCCGGTGCTGGGGAGACACACCTGGCAACTGGCTGCTTACCTTAGATTCTTCCCAGGTTCGCCCGCAGGCACCCGGTAATTAACCTCCACTCTGCAAGTGTATGTTTGCACACATCCGCACGTCCCACCGCACAGCCTGCGGGGTGTCTGGGATGCGTGTCACCATGTCAGGGAGACAGGATTGTGAGTTCCAAAGAGCAAACTTGCTAGGAAGCTTTGGAACAGTTTAAAAACTTGATTGAAAACAAGACCAAGCCAGATGCGTCTTCTTTCAGTTAAAGCTGAGAAGTCCTTTTGGAGTATGTCATTGGTATGAAGAAAGCAATAACTGCATTAAAGGATGTTTTCAGTTTTATCTTGTCTTTTATTATGTTCCCAGCATTACATAATAACTGTTAAGAGTTCATTGCTTTATAAATGCCTAGCATAGTCCTCTGTGTATGACAAGTATTAAGAGAACATATGCATTGAACGGCAGCTGCAATTGGACTTTTGGACATCTTTGACAGTGGCTGACTTAGGGCACTGGGGCTGAATAAAATCTGGGTCTGTGCAGGGGTACAGTCACAGCACAGGGACGCTCCACAGCAGCAGCACGCAGGCTCCGTGTCTTCGCTCGCCGTCACACGTTTGCACTGGTATTTGGAAGCCCTGGTGCAGGGTTGGACTTGACTGCACACTGTGGTTTGCTTAGCCATCACCTGGGTTTGCTCAGGGGCTGTGACGGGTGTGCTGCCTTCCTAGGGACACGTGGAAACCATCTTCGACTGCAAGTTCAAGCCCAACGACCCCAACCTCTTAGCGACAGCGTCCTTCGATGGCACCGTGAAGGTCTGGGACGTGGACACGCTGACCGCGGTGTACACGTCCCCGGGGAACGAGGGGGTGATTTATTCCCTCTCCTGGGCGCCAGGTAAGAAGTGTGTCATTAAAATCGGGAGGACGACTAAATGGCCTTCCGGACCTTTATTTTCCTTTGAATCACCTTCTTCCCCTCAATGTCGTCGTCTTCCAAGGGCCGGCAGAGGCCCAGAGGAAGAACATAGTTGTTGGGTGAGTTTTGGGGAGGTTTTCTGAATAGACTTCCCGCCTGGACGCTTGGATTTCTGGGCCCTTTGGTGTCACGTGACCATAGGGAAAAGCCAAGGTAAATCAGGCTGATTGTGCCCCATCTAATTTTAGTTGCATTTGTATAGACATGCCTTTAACGATATAACACCTTTTACGTGACCATTTTCCTTTAAAGTTTTATGCGAATCAAATATATGAAAGTGTTAAAAATTTGCTTTCTAAAGTTACAAAATGTGTTTTCTAAATGACAATGCAGAGTTTCCCCTGATGCAGCTGTTTTGTAAATATGAGTGCTTATACATCAGCACAGTTCACTGGTGACCCTGTGATTAATTCTGTGGATTTTAACATAAAAAAAATTTTTTTTTAAAGAACTACTTAGCAAGTCTCAAGTCTTTTTCAAAAATTGCATTTTTGGGAAGCACATTTCTGGCAGGCATGTCAGATAACGTCTATCAAATTGTTTCCCCAGGTGATTTGGATTGTATTGCCGGAGCAACTTCCCAAAATGGTGCCTTCATTTGGGACATTAAAAAGGGCCGAATGGTGCAGCGCTTTAATGAGGTAAGGTGTTACTCACTGGTGGCTGAGTAGCCTGATGTCTTAGGCTGCTCCCGACGTTGCCAATGCTTTTGTCTCTTAACGTAATAGAGAACCACCAGGTGGCATTGTGTTCTCTGAATTAGAAGAGAACCCAAGAGGGTGTTTACGTGTCTAAATGAATTCTGAAAAATCAATCCACCTCCAGTGGCACCAGGTCTTCGCAGGAATCTGAGCCGTCCTCCCCAGTTATCTCGGCACATAGCCAGTAGCCGGAAGAGACTGAACCCAGAGCAGTCCCACGTCACCGCCCCAGGCCTCTCGCTGGTTAGCTGTTGACTGTTGACGTAGGGAGAATCCTTTGTTGCCTGAACCCGACTCTTCACCTCTAGGATGGGAAGTCGGTTATATAGTTCCTTAGGTTTCCTTTCAGTCCTCAAATCCTTCTATTCCATGACAAGCCCTAAGACCTCTCCTCTTCCTATTTGTGGTGTCACGGATGGGGCTTGCACTTCTGCTTGGAGTCGGCTGTCACCCAGAGTGGACGGAGTCCCACTAATATTTGGGAAACACACATGATCTCATGACAGCGTGTTAGATAGGAATCAAGGGAAATGCCACAGAATCTAGGATTGTCTCTTGCTACTTTGAAATTCCATTCGTTTCAAATGATTACTGTTAATGTCTATTAAGTATACAACGTCTATAAAATCGTGTATATATTTGAGGCTTTAAAACCATTTATACAAAAGACTTACCCTTTGAGGATCAAGTAGCCTTGATCTCCCGGGGTTGGAGTGTTTGGGAACTTCCGACGCCAGGGGGCAGTGTTGCCCTCAGCAGAGGAAACGCCCGCAGAGGCCTGGGCTCCGCTCCTGCCCTTTCTCCAGGTAACAGCCACACTCCCCTCCAGCACTGTCCTCCCTATCCCCACTCCACCCCCCCCCCCAAGCTGGAACAACAGCACCCCATGCATGACAAAGGGAGCCAGGAGAAGAAAGGAACCTGAAGAGGATCCCTCAATACCAGACATTAATTTACCCCAGGTGTCAGATCTGTTGGACTGTTCTTAGGGCATCCTGTGACCTGCAGTAGCCGTCCATTAGCGCTAGAGCCGTCCCAGCCTGACCCCAGAGCCCGGCATCGTAGCACCGTATTCCTGTCGCCTGGATCCACCGTGTCTTTCCAGCGAAGACCGGTGTCAAATGGCTCAGATCTGGGAGAATAACTGGGGGAAATGAGCAACGCCCGCTTGACTTAGCGGTTACCTGCGCCTCACACAGGCACAGCGGGATGTTGGAGAGCCGGGTGTACTCCACATGGGGGAGCGGAGCGGGCGGGGGCCTGCGCTCCAGGTCACGGGGATGGACACGACCCCATTTCGTATCCATTTTTGTAAGCCTCCCCCTGGAGCTCCAAAGAGGTAAAAACAGCAGCTAGAGACCGCCTTAGTCAAACGGCCATGGAACAGGGTAAAAAGGCATTTTCCCTCCCTATAGCTGCCACAGGTCAGACTGAAACGTCTTCCATCAGCTTTGGGAATGGGGTGACAGCACCTTACTCGCCCGTGTCCCCGTTGAAGGATGACATGCCCATGGATAACATCCTTCTGGAGTCTTACAGGTCCTCATCGCAGCACTGGGCCTGCGTCCCTTCCCCGCCCTCAGCCTGAGAGTGCGGACGCACAGATCAGTGAGGTCCTTTGTTCTAGGAATGATCTTAAATCTGCTCTTCTCTGCTTTCATGAAAGTAGAACTTTGAAGTTGAGAAGAACAGTCGTGGCCACAATGCCTGGTTGCCCTGGGGTAGGAAGCGGGCCAGCCACCCTCCCACCGCCTGGGGTTTGCAGGAGAAGGCGGGGAGCAGAGCTTCATCCTCAGGGAGCTCAGCAAGCACTTCCGGCGCTTGACCCGGGTCCACAGAAGAGAGGCAGAAGCCCCCCGATTCATGTTCTGAAACAATGATCCTGGGTGAAGTGTGAGAGCTGGACACGTTCTTAGAGTGTGTAGTCACTGCCTGCTGTGGTGTGGCCGCAACGCCTCTGCTAGCATCACCCACAGCCAGCTCCTCGTAGCAAAGTAATGCTTAGACGGAGAAGTAAATGAGAGAAAGAGGTGCATTATTTCTTATTGACAGGCATTTTGCATTTTTTGAAGCATGGAAACAATGGGATATTCTGCGTCGCCTGGAGTCATAAAGATTCCAAACGAATAGCGACCTGCAGCGGAGACGGTCTCTGGTGAGTGCTGCGTGCGGCTGTCACGTCCACAGAGAAGCCCCGGGGCCTGCCAGCGTGTCCTGGCAGCTCCGACACGCACGTCCTGATGAGGTTCATGTGTGCACACCTGTCCTCAATACTATGTAGAAGCCCACACAGGCCTCTGCTGTATTGCTATGATGCATCAGTAATAAATAATGATGAAATGATGTTCAAAAATAAGTAAAAAGAGCCTGGCCGGCGTAGCTCAGTGGGTGAGCATCGACCTAGGAACCGGGAGGTCACAGTTCAGTTCCTGGTCAGGGCCCATGCCCGGGTGGCAGGCTCCATCCCCAGTGGGGGGCGTGCAGAAGGCAGCCGATCCATGATTCCCTGTCATCGTGGATGTTTCTCTCTCTCTCTCCCACCCCCTTCCTCTCTGAAGCCCATTTTTTAAAAATTAACAAAAAATAAGTAATAAAAAGGAACCAGCCATTGCTGCAAAGTGACAGCACTACCCGAGTAATAACGAAAAGAGACTGAATGGCCTCAAAGAGGCTCGAAGGACTTTTCATGAAGAGTCGAAACGTTTCTCCTCAGATTCTGGAGGGAGTGGCAGGTCAGTGTTACAGCAACTCGGGAGCTATCCAGTGCTCTAGAAACGTCTCCACAGTTTGGGAGGTGCTGTTATTTAGAAAAGCATAGGGATAAGGGAATGCATGTGGGAAATGCCTTGTTATAGAAGCTCGGTTCTCTGACCCCATGTCTCAGAAACACTTGCTTCTCAATTCGGTTAAGTCCTCGGGGAAGGTAGGTTTCCAAAATATACTACGCAAGGGAGCAATTGCCTTTGGGCTAAAACAATGTTTTAATCTGATGATGCCCCTCAGCTGCAGGGGTTGCGGTCTCTGGCGGTGATACAGGCACTCATGGTTGCTGGACGATAGTGATTTGTCCCGTCTTCGGTTTTGCTGTACAGGCAGTTTTCTTATTCTCACTTTTTCATTTCAGTGGGAAAGGTAGTACTTATGGAAACGTAAAGTTCTTTACCGGGATATTAAAATTATCGGAAATAACAACATTAGTGATATTTCCCTTGAAAGAATTTGCAAATTGATACAAACCAAAATACGAAAACTGTGCCTACGTGTTTTTTGATGGGGTGACACATGTCCGTTCAGGGCTGTGTTTATTTGATGATGAAGCACAGCCAGGGACTAAACACTTATTTGCATGGGTCAAGTATTTAGTCACCGACTGTGCTTTAGTCACACCACCCAGCAACCTCAGAAGTCTGGTGGACCTAACGGTGTCTTAGGGGGTCTGTTCCAAAAACTTTTTAAAACCTGTAATACATTAGTTTATACACAACTTACTTTTTTCTTTCTAAAGGAATCAGTAGGCCTTGCATAATGGTGTCATGTAGATGGTATTGCAGTTAAAGCATACAGGGTCCTTTTAGGGAAAAGGGGTCCTTCACATTTCTGCTTACATCGCTTAGAACATGCAGAGAAATACTACAACATGTACATCTTGGACTTGGAATGATAGGACATGTAACCAGCATTAGAAATGAGTTATTTTAAATATAAATTCTGAAGCTGAATACCTCGTGCATATGTTAGCTATATCATCATGGTTTAAAATAGATGTATAAGTTGTGCCTTTCCTCAATAGAAAATTCTATAAGAAATCATTTCTAAATGGAAATGTATCCCCTTTAATGGGTATACACAGGTTCCCATAACCAGTAATATGTGACGTAGATCACACTTACCCAGCACTTTCGACGGTGCCCAGTGCTGTGCAGGCGAGGTCCCTCTCCTAACACACTCAGGCTTGACTGACGCCGTTCTTTGTTCCCCTGAGCGGAGCATTCGCAGTGTTTGTTTCCGGTTGACACATTGCGCTCCGTTTCAGCATCATCCGAACCCCCGACGGGAGCGTGCTGCACAAGTACAAGCACCCTGCTGCCGTGTTTGGTTGTGACTGGAGCCCAAACAACAAGTGAGTCTCCTCCCCCTGAAATCAGGAATCACTGCATCTCTGAGATTTCAATAGCCACCAAGTCCAATGTCACCCCAGAGGGAACCTCCTCACCTTCAGGTAGCATCCCCCTTGCCTGGCCTCCGCATTGCTTAGTGGGTCCAAGTGTCTTTTTATCTCATGGTTTGTCTTTATGTGACTTAGAAACATCAATTCCCTGCTTTCAGAACAGCTTTCTGAGGCCTTAGGACAGTGATGGGCAACCTTTTGAGCTTGGTGTGTCAAACTTCGCCAAAAAACTGAGCATAACTCGGGTAGTGTGTCACTTTGAGGAAAAAACATTATTTCGCAAATGTTTCATCCTCAGGAGCAGCAAATGTTTCATCCTCGGCATGTGGCCGCCTCAGCGGCCGCGTGTCATCAGAAATGGCTATGCGTGTCAGTGCTGACACGCGTGTCATAGGTTCGCCATCACTGCCTTAGGATAAAGCGTGTGGCTAACTAATGAAAAATATAAATCAGTCCAATCTATAGGGTGGCCCCCCCAAATTTATACACCCACTTCGAACAACTATAAAGGCAGTGTTTATTAAAATGCATGTCATTTTCGAAATTGAGCAGTCAGCTCTCAGAGTGATACCTTTTTGTAGCTCTATGTCCTTAGCCAGACACTCTGTTCAATACACAAATTCCCTTGTGTCTGACCAACATCACGGTTCCACGCTCTCCTCTCTCAGTTTCGTAGCTTTAATAGGCCTTTGACAGTTGAAATTAAAACTAGTGATTAAAGCAGTATGCTTTGTTGGCCAAGAAAGCTTTTCTTTTCAAAAAGTCCTTCATGCTTAACTATTACGCTTACTACCAAGCCTGCCTAATAACTTTTATTTTTAAAGATCTTTTTAAAATTGTTCCAACTGCTATATTCATGTTCTACTTAGCATGTTCGGAGATAAGTGAGAAACACCTTGAACTTATGAAAGTTTATTCATAAGGTATCTCTGAATATTAATTTTGATGTCTGTAGGTATACTCTTTGAATGTTTATTATTTAATTTCTAAGATGTTATACTTATGTGTCTGCATATATATATATATAAATGTATTCATTTATACACATAAATATTTCATTATGCAAATGATATTGAAACCAGCCTGTGTATCAGTGGGCTTGGGCAGATGTAACCTGCACATTTACAGATCAGCATGCCCACTGGAAAACTGGTGTATTTCTTCACACAGGACTATATAAGTACGTTCTTACAACCCCTGTGACAAAGGGCAGCAGTTCGAGGCCTGTGCCGTGTGATGTGGCCTCTTGGCCTCTAGGGTGTGGGAGCTGCTTATGGTGGGTAATGGCCCTTAGGGGGGCTGTTCTGATGGGCCCAGGACCCCACCGTCAGCCGAGGACTCAGACTCCCTTTGGAAACAGTATCCCAAGCATGACCACTAGGGTATAAGCCGTTGCTTAGCTTACTCTCACGCTCCTGAGAATGTGAAACAAGATCATTTAAAGATCAGATCCACATGTTATATTCTAGTAGGTCCTTTGTTGCCTCCAGCAGTTAGAGCATCTCAAGCCAAAAGAGAATCCGCAGACAGGGCTGTGACTCGCCCTAGATCCGTGGTCGGCAAACTGCGGCTTGCGAGCCACATGCGGCTCTTTGGCCCCTTGAGTGTGGCTCTTCCACAAAATACCACGGCCTGGGCGAGTCTATTTTGAAGAAGTGGCGTTAGAAGAAGTTTAAGTTTAAAAAGTTTGGCTCTCAAAAGAAATTTCAATCGTTGTCCTGTTGATATGTGGCTCTGTTGACTGATGAGTTTGCCGACCACTGTCCTGGATGAGCAGCCCTGGTTTGGGGGCGATTCCAGCGGGCCTTCCCAGGGGAACGGTTTGACCCCGGCTGCCGCAGAATCGACCAGAGGGCCGGTGGGTGTAATTAACAGTCTGCTTACCAGCAAGCAAGCACATCTCCGTCACTCACCACTGGGGACCCGTCCTAAGTACCAGCAGTTCTGAGAAATAGTCAAGAAGTTCTCAATCTGGACATTTTGAAAAAGAACATATAGAAATATAAATACCGTCATCTCAGGTCTAAGATGAATAAAATAAAAATGTAATTGGTCAAAGGGGAACAGTAAGAGAGACACATTGTTGGTATTAGGGCAGTTTCTGCAAATTATGTTTTTACTTGTGTAAGATTTTAGTCTCACTTCACTAAGGAAGCAAAACTTCTACTGTTTGAAGTTAGAACTGTGTGCGTTTTGAAATGATCAGCAACAAGTAACACCGCATCTTTCCTATTTCCGTGTCTCCATGGGCCTCCGATGGCCTTTCAGAGACATGATAGCCACTGGCTGCGAAGACGGAGGCGTGCGCGTCTACTACGTGGCCACCAGCTCGGACCAGCCGCTGAAGGTGTTCAGTGGGCACACGGCCAAGGTGTTCCACGTGCGCTGGTCGCCCCTGAGGGAGGGCATCCTCTGCAGCGGCTCCGATGACGGGTGCGTGGCTTTGGATCCGAATTTCCCGGCCCATTTACATGACCCAACTGGTGTGGGGATGTTTGAGATATGTGCTTAACATGTTGGCAGTCAACAAGTACCTAGTTGCATTCAATTTAATTGCATTAATTTAAAAAAATCAATATAGTCTTATCTATGAAGGTGTGATATCAAACAAAATAATTTAAATAGATATAAGAAATTAGCACCCAAAAGCAGATTTTGATTCACCTGGATACATTGTGCTGTCCTAGGATAAGGGGGAAAGAAGAGGTCTTTTTCTAGAAAGCAGAAGAGACACGCCTTAAAAAAATACAAATGTATATAATGTGTCTCCTTTGTAGTGTAATAGAATCTTTGAAGTATCAACAGTTTGGTATCATCAGATTGATATAAATCTGTGACTAAAAAATTAGTATGAATTGTCTAAGCAAAGTTGGCATTAGGGGAAGTCTTAAGTTTATTTTTAGTTCAAATTTTATTTTAGTAACATTTGTACTTTGTTTAATCAGTAGATTCAAGTCATATGAATCCAGTTATATTTAAATTGTGTAATGATCTGAGAGTGATTCCACACTGAATAAGCAACTTATTATACTGACAGAAACATGGAGGGGTGACTTTCTGTACTGATATAATCATAAATATGAATTGATTTTTTAGGTAATATCCATTGCCATATAGACAGTATTTTCATGACTTACAAAAAATTTAAGTGTTCTTAAATTGTCGTATCCATGTTATTACTCATATTTTTCTTTGGTTTTATCTGTTCTAGGTATTTCATTTTAAGAAATAAATTCTTTAAACATATAAACTGTGAAATAGTACATTTAGTATCATTAGCAAATGACCAGTGAAAGTCAGGAGAAAAAATACTCTATATTGGAGTACGCTAGCTCTGGCCTAATTATTCATTTCCATCTTCTATGAAGAAGAGAGTCTTAGCATATCTTGAAACATAAAATGCTTTTTTAATATACTGAGAAGTAATCATTGTGCTCCAATAAGAATATGTTAATATTTCAGGTAAATTATAACTGAAATGGTATTATACCCAGAATGTTCTGTTCCAGTTCTGTTCGAATCTGGGATTATACTCAAGACGCCTGCATCCGTGTTCTCAGTGGGCACTCGGGCCCCGTGCGGGGGCTGGTGTGGAACCCTGAGATCCCGTACCTTCTCGTCTCCGGCAGCTGGGACTACACGGTGAGGGTGTGGGACACTCGCGAGGGGACGTGCCTGGACACCGTGTACGATCATGGCGCAGACGTGTATGGTAAAGTGTTTCTCATGCTTTTACATTGTGCTCTCTTAATGATGACTGTCATTTCTGAGCAGTATAGTGTTTTAAAGAAGTCTTACACTGTTTCATTTTAAAATAACATTCTCATTAGAAACCATACAGACAATAAAAACATCATCAGAAACTTGCAGAATATAACTTTTGTTTACATTGTGGTGTCTTTACCTGCAGGTGTACTTGTGTTTACACACACACACACACACACACACACAATTTGCATGTATGGCTTGGATTTTTCTTCCTCTCTTCCCCTCAGTCCAGGGGTACGTTATAAAACAGGAAATCAGTAACAAAGTAGATATAATTTACTTAGCCATTCCTCTACCTCTATTCTCGTATATGTAGAGTGGTGTTTTGTTTTTAAATATTATTGAGTTGGGTATGGAAAATCTGATTTCTTATCTTTTGCACATCACTTCACTCTCATTTGCAGCACCAAAACCTTGCTGGGCCTAAGTAGGTCAATGACGATGGCAAAAATGATTCCTCAAAGAAAGTAACCCTAATCCAGCCATGTGTGTCCATGTGCTCAGGTCCAGTGGCCTTTTCATTGAGTCAGCGTGGGACTGAGCGTGAGAGGGAATCGCATTTCTGGTCATTTTAAATCGAAAGGGCCCCCGCCCTTGTGGCTAGAACTTCCATGGAGTCACAGATGGCTGTGTGCTGTATTGGTATTAATAAACTGAAATATAATTTCAACATTTTTATCCAGGGCCATTTGCTTCCCCATAACTATTCCATTTATATCCATTATTCATGGAATATGCTAAATAATTTATTCCATTCTTACAGTGTTTTCAGTCAAGATAGAAACACTTCGTCAAAAGTTCAATCCTGTATGCGTTCGCTGAGGTCCATGTAGATAAAAAATATGTCCAGTGTTGACTCCAGTTAAAGCCGTTTCTTCTTCCTTCAGGTTTAACGTGCCATCCCAGCCGCCCCTTCACCATGGCCTCCTGCTCCCGGGACTCCACCGTGCGGCTGTGGTCATTGGCCCCTTTAATCGCCCCTTTACAGATCAGCATCCTGGCGGACAGACCCTGGAAGGAAATTATCGGGAACACGGGTACTGACAATATGCATGAGTCCGCTTTTTATTTTTACTTACTTATTTATTCATTTATTTACTTTCAAATGTGTTTTTATTGATTTCAGAGAAGGGAGAGAGAGAGGGAGAGAGAAACATCAATGCTGAGAATCATTGATTGGCTGCCTCCTGCACGCCCCCCACTGGGGATGGAGCCTACAACCTGGGCATGTGCCCAGTCTGGGAATGGAACCGCGACCTCCTGGTTCATAGGTCACCACTCAACCACTGAGCCACACCAGTCAGGCCAGATTTTTATTTTTAAGTCAAATCTCCCGACAGTCTTTTCTCACTGAGTGATGTCTGTTCTCCAGATGACGCCATCCTGCGAGGCACGCCCCCCGTGCTGTGCGGCAAAGTGTCGCGGGACATTAAACAGGAAATAGAGAAGCTGGGTGGACACCCGCGTGGGAAGAAGCTCCGGTGGTTTTCGGAGTGTCTGTCCGTGAGTATGACAGGGATGAGGTGTGAGCATTTCCCTCTGCCCCGAAATGGATGGTCACAGCCGTGGTCATGAAGTCATCACATGTTTACATGTGTCACGGGTTCACTGCGTCCCTCTGAACATGCCTGCACAGTGTAAGCAAGCAGGTGAACCTGGAGATGGGTGGTGGGAGGCGGAGTGGCTGTTCCTTTGCTCATGCTCAGTTCCGTGTGCCTGCATGGCGCGGGTGCAGAGGCAGCGGCTGCGGGGTTTCTCCCTCCTGAGCACGTCCTTGGCTGTTGACTCTGCGTCCACTGTTAGCCTCCAGGTGGCAGTGACAACCTGTGGGCCTTGGTGGCCGTGATCAAAGGGCAGGATGACAGCTTACTTCCTCACAACTACTGCAAAGGCATCATGCACCGGAAGCACCTGCTCAAGTTCCGCACGGTGAGTGCAGTGGCACGCAGGAGGGGCTCCGGCAAAAGGGAGTTGTGCGTTCTCGCTATCCTATCTAATAAAAGAGTAATATGCAGATTGACCGTCACTCCAACACACAAGATGGCTGCCCCCATGTGGTCACAAGATGGCTGCAGCAAGATGGCCAGCAGGGCAGGGCAGTTGGGAGGGACCAGGCCTTCAAGGGAGGGCAGTTGTGGGTGATCAGGCCAGCAGGGGAGGGCAGTTAGGGGTGTCCAGGCTGGCAGAGGGAGGAAGTTGGGGCGGACTGGGCCTGCAGGGAAGGGCAGTTAGGGGGGACCCAGGCCTGCAGGGGAGAGCAGTTGGGAGGGACAAGGCCTGCAGGGGAGGGCAGTTGGGGGGGGACCAGGCCTGCAGAGGAGGGCAGTTTGGGGGGACCCAGGCCTGAAGGGGAGGGCAGTTGGAGGGGGGGACGAGACCAGCAGGGGAAAGCAGTTAGGGGTGATGAGGCTGGCAGGGGGGGCAGTACGGGGCGACCAGGCCCGTGGGGGCGGGCAGTTAGGGGTGATCAGGCAGGCAGGCAGAAGCGGTTAGGGGCAATCAGGCAGGCAGGCGAGTGGTTGGGAGCCAGCAGTCCTGGATTGTGAGAGGGATCCTAGATTGGAGAGGGTGCAGGTTGGGCTGAGGGACACCCCCCCTCAATGCACAAATTTAGTGCACCGGGCTTCTAGTCTATATAATAAAACCCTAATACGCAAATTGACCAAACGGAGGAATGACTGGTCGCTATGATGCACACTGACCACCAGGGGGCAGACGCTCAATGCAGGAGCTTCCCCCTGATGGACAGTGCGCTCCCACAGGGGAGCACCACTCAGCCAGGAGCTGGGCTCACAGCTGGCAAACACTAAGGACCCCTCTGGGTATAGCCAGCAGTGGGACATCCCCCAGGGATCCCAGGCTGTGAGAGGGACCCCTCTTCCCCAGTGCATGAATGTCATGCACCAGGCCTCTAGTTAAAATATAAAGATTATTTTAAAATTTTATATAAGTAGAGTTAGTTGACTGAAATACGTGAATGTTAGGAGATAAATCTCCAGTAAAAACCAAGCATGAGAGTGTGACCATGAGAGGAGGAATGTCCTGAGAACCGAGGAGGCAGCCGTAGTTCTCATAAGTCAAACCTCGTGAAACCCCACAGGTCGCCTGGACCTGCTTGCGATGCTTCCATTTACCCTGCAACCGGGTGCCGGGGATGTGGGGCCACGCTGGGTGTGGTCTCAGGGGCCTGGCAGGCTGTCTTCTGAGCTGTGTTATTAACCTGGTCGTACTGTGGAGATCTTAGTGAATTGTAATGCAGAAGTATTCGTTACCTCACACCTGGGTGACCTGCAGCACCCACCACATGCCAGGCCTGGGCCCGGGAAGAAGAAATAGCTCTTAGGTTCGCAGTGCAGTGTCCACAGTGAGCTTACCCGTCAGCATGGAGGGAACTGTGACAGCTGGACGTCTGACTGTCGCCGTTCCCTGTTGACGGTACAGGAGCCAGTCGAGGAAGCCAGTCACTTAACGTCTGACAGCGGCCTTCATGAGCCTCCTCGTCCCTGCTGCATCTCTGCCTCACTGCCTCCGGCCTGGGGGCCTGTGTCACCATAACCCGGGAGCTTTAGGGAGAGTGGGAGTTCGCCTCTGCCACCCCACCCACAGGCCACCCAGGTCCACCCACCCACACTGTGAGAGAGGCAGCCTCCTTTAGAGAGAAGCGCTGGGTTCAGGGTCTGCTTCACCGTGCCGAACGCGTGTCAACTGCGTGTCCATAGCGTGCTCTCACGGGCGGGTGCCTGGCCAGCGCTGGTGGCACACAGTTCAGGAGAAGGTCTCTTCTTTGCCACCAGTCTGAAGCCCAGGAGCTGACGACAGTCAAGATGTCCAAGTTCGGAGGGGGCATCGGCGCGCCGACCACGGAGGAGAGGCTGAAGGAGGCCGCGGAGATACACCTGCGGCTCGGGCAGCTCCAGCGCTACTGCGAGCTCATGGTGGAGCTTGGCGAGGTGAGGGGCCATCGGAGAGAATAACCCCGCAGTCTGTCTTGGTTAGTTGGGGCCTGTGACGCTGACCTTCCTCCGGATCTCGCTGGTCCTTGGTCCGTCAGGTGTGGGCCATCACCGTGGGTCCTGGGCTCGGGGACCTGCTAGACACACATTTCCCACCCCAGGCCTCCAGTCAGAAACTCTGGGTGGAGCCGGTCACCTGAGCTTTTTTTTTTTTTTTTAAATACATTTTTATTGAGGGAGAGAGAGAGAAACATCAGTGATGAGAGAGATCATGGATCGGCTGCCTCCTGCACGCCCCGCACTGGGGATCAAGCCCACCACCCAGGCCTGTGCCCTCTGGGGATAGAAACTTGACCTCCTGGTTCACAGATGGACACTCAACCACTGAGCCACGCCCGCTGGGCTGATCTGAGCTTTTGTAAGCCTCCCGGTGCCTCTGCGCACGAGGAAGGCTGAGAACCACTGCCCGAGGCTGGACCCTGATTCCTGGAAAAGCGTCTGTCGGCTAACCTGCCCGCGGGTTCCCTGGCGAATACTGTGTGTCGTGCCCGAGTCCCGCACTGACCAGAGTTCCCACTGAGGGTCGTCCGATGGCACAGCCTGTTCTTAAAGGGGACGGAGCTAAACAGAGTTTCCATGGGAGGTTGGGGTGAGGCTGCCCTGTTAAAATCCTGCACAAGTGCTTACACCGGAAGGTGGGCGGTGACTGACAGAGCAAAAGGGGGCGGGCTCTGTTCCTTGATCCCCGTGCTGGTTACATGAGGGTAGCCAGGGTGGAAACTTACTGAGCTTTGCATTTTTCAACAAAACTCTCCCACTCCACCAAAAAACAAAAACAAAAAAACTACAATGATGTGGACTCATTTCATACTTGATCATTTTTTTAAATGTCTAAGTTGGTTAATTTCATAATTACCATAATTATGACATACAAGTAAGGATACTTATAAACAATATAAAGTAAAGCTAAGCAACAGTTAAAATAAAATATATCAAAATGAAGTTTAATGCACCTATTAATTGATTCATATTCTAAAGACAATTACTTCCTGACCTTAAATAATAAAATGTGTCATTTAAAAGCATTGTTGAAAGGCACTGCAAATTAAAAAGTGTTTAATCTAGGAGCAGCGTAAAGGTTTTACTTATGAAGAAGTAAAGATATGACCTAAAAGTTACCTTTTTAACAGGGCGCTACTAGAAAGAATAGTATCTATCAAAAGCCAAAGAGAAAAATAAATAAATTTTGATAGAACAGTGTAATTCTTTATCTTTATGAATTTTTTATTTTGGTATATATAATTTTAAACTATATTTAATTCAAATTTAATTAAAGATCCTTTAATCAGGTGCAGTTTTATCGATAGATGATCTAGAAACTGTGCTTAAAATCCTTTAGCAATATGGGTGTCCTTATCATTGTTCATCATCACCTCCTTACAGATCGCTTATTTCTGCAAGGTGAGTACTATGAGGTTAGAAAAACATGTAATCTTTTCACTTACAAGACTTGTTCTTACTGAAAGAGCTTGGTGACGTTAATTTAATCTACATTTCAACTTCTTTTTTCCATTTCCTCCTACTACAGAATAGTTAATTTTCCCTTAAAAACATATTTAAATTCCCTTTCTTAGGTAACATGATTATAAATTATATAATATTTAAAATTACCTGATTAAATGTTAACATTATTTTTAGGCTAATTACCAATTTTATAGCCTTAATTGCAGTAGAGCTCTGTTTTGAAAAGCCTTAATTAAGATGAAGTTTTGCACCCTGTCTGGTGGCTCAGTCGGTTGGGGTATCATCCCGTACACCGGAAAGGTTGTGAGTTAGATTCCCAGTCAAGGCACATATCTAGGTTGTTGGGGTACGTACCTCAGAGGCAACTGATCGATGTTTCTCTCTCACATTGATGTTTCTCTTTCTCTCCCCCCTCTCCCTCTAAAAATCAATTAAAAAAACATATCCTTGGGTGAGGATTAAAAAATTTGTTAAATAAAATGAAGTTTTGATTTATGTAGTGATCTTTCAGAATATTTTTCCCTCACTTCCCTTCCAGACTTGAAGGTAGTGAACTCCACATTTTGAATCACAGTCACAATCGGCCTTGGTTGAGCAATGAGCTTATTAGTAGTCGAATATTTTAAATATGAAGACCGGTGTTACCAATTGTAAAGGAAGGATTTATAATAAATATAATTTATAAAAATGAGTAAGGAAAAAATAGAAGTAGATCTATTTGTTAAACATAACAGTGAAATAAAATCTCAGTGCAAATTATTTTGAACGTAGAACATGGAATACCACAGAACAAATTACTCTGGTGTTGTGTTGGATGATGAGTTAATGTATTTTTCAAACTAAAAACTCCCTCCCCCACCATCACCTCCTTTCTCTCTCCCTCCCCCTCTTTCTAGCTCTTGTCTCTCTGTCTAGGACTAGTTCGGGATTTTCTCTGCTAAATAATACAATTTACATATCATTTCATTTTAAAACTAGAGGCCTGATGCATGAAATTTGTGCGAGGGGCTCAGCCCTCACAGCTGTGGCGGCTTGCTTCAGCCCTTGCAGCCCCGGCTTCGTCCAGAAGGTCATCTGGGAGGTCATTTGGCTGTCTGGTCTAATTAGCATATTAAGCTTTTATTATTATAGACTAGAGGCCTGATGCATGAAAATTGTGCAAGAGTAGGCCTTCCTTCCCCTGGCTGCCGGCACTGGCTTCCCTCTGGCACCCGGGACCCGGGCTTCCCTCACAGCCCCGGCTTCATTTGGAAGGTCGTCCAGAAGGACGTCCGGTCTAATTAGCATATTACGCTTTTATTATATAGGATATAGTAATATTTATACTCTGTGGGATGAATGAGATAGAATAGAAAAGTGACCCTGGAAATGCTCACATTCTAAATACACTCTAAGATCTTGTTTCATAAATGTGAGTTCATCAAAGAGCAAGCTGCTGGGCGTGAGACTGTGTGTTGGAACGGCTGTGTTTCTGCTCTTCTCCCCCCGCTGCAGTGGGACAGAGCCTTGTCCGTGGCACCGGGCGTCTCCATGAAGTACTGGAGGAAGTTAACGCAGAGGTAAGGCCGTCCGTGTCCCAGAGCCCTTCCAAACGTGTTCGCGTAGGAACAGCAGGGGACGAGGATGGCAGCTTTTGAGATTTACACTTTATATTCTTTTAAATAATAACTGAATTTTGTGTCTTCTGATACGACACATTAATCGGTTGCAAGTCATTTTGCTGCTCTTATGTTTGACCTGCCATCTGATAAAGTCAGTGGAAGGCCCGTTCCCCTGTCAGTGGATGGAACGACAGGCCCACAGACGTGCTCACCGGTGACTGTGCTGCTATTGAAAGGTAAGTGGTGAGATTTTCTGGAGGTTCCCAGAGGCTGTGGGACACGTCCTCTGTGATCTCAGACACTCTCTCAGCAGCACTCGGATGCCTGCCTTTTCCTCTCCAGGGACCTTAGGGCGGAGCAGGGGGTCAAGGAGAGCGTCAACACCAAGCAAGCGTCGCTAGATGTCCTTGCTTAATGTAATAAACAAGATTTTTTTTCTGAGATGCATTCGCTTTCTAAGGATGCCAGAACATTGCACCACAAGCGAGGTGGTTTGGAACAACGGAAATTTATTCCGTCCCCGTTCCGGAGCCAGAGGTCTGATATGAAGTTGTCGGCATGGGTGGCTCCTGCGGAAGGCTCTGAGCAACGATCAGATCCACGCCTCCCCCCAGCACCTGGTGGCAGCCAGCAGTCCTTGGCTTGCAGACACATCATTCCAACCTCTGCCTGTCTTCACATGGCATTATTCTTGAGTGTCCCTGTGCCCCAATTCCCCTCTTTTTATAAGGGCATGACCCATATCATATTTAGGGTCTGTCTTCACTCCTAACCCATGATAACCCTGTCTTCATTAATTATATTGACAAAGACCCTATTTCCAAATAAGGTAGCATTCACAGATACCATGGGTTAGAATGTCAACATATCTTTTTGGGGGACACATTTGAATCCACAACATAAGACTATTCTCTATTCTATTCATTCATTCATTCATTCGTTCAACAAATATTTATTTAGTGCTTATTATGTGTTAAATCACTGTGCTAGGCCTATAGAATACTGTTTAATGAGTATTTACTTTATATCTGGCATTAAATACTTCTCATTTTTATACACGATTTGTAATAAAATTGAACTGCACCTCACATTTACCAATAAAATCAGTCAGTGAAGCTCCAGCACCAAGGGATTGACGCACTGGCCATGGAGGCCGGTCCCCAGCACCTGCTTTCCCAGCTGTGAGCTCAGCAGCAGGCGGCCCCGCCCTCCGCTGGAGGCTCCCTCCCCTGAGCTCCAAGATCCCCAGGAATTCTCGGGTCCTCGCTAGGGTCCTTAATGCTACTCCTCCCACTGAAGCCTTAGGAGGTCAAGTTAGCTGAGGACGTTTATTCCTTAAAACAATTTTGTCTTAACCTCAGCAAAAGCTCTTTTTCATTTACCTTTGAAAACTGACACCAGATTTCCCCTGCTCCGTGGTTCACATGGCGGCCAGGAGATGATCTCTCTCCCCAGGGCTCCCAAGTCTACGTTCTGTAGACCCAGCCATTGAGTTTGATTGGCGGTCTCTCTTCCTAGTTCCAAATGCCAAGGAGAATACTGTTTCTAATCAGCTGTAACCAGGGCGTCGGGGTCACAGGGTAACAAGAGAGCTGATGAGAGGAACCCCAATGACCCTGTACCTTGGGGATGGTGGAAGGTGAGCTGGGAAAACAACATAAAATGCAGCTACTGCCCCTGCCCAAAGATTGGCCATTGGAACGCAATTTAGTGCAAATGCCAACCCAAATTAGAAAAACCAGATTCGTGCTCAACAAAGCAGGTTAAAGAGTGCGAGTGGAAGGAACTAGGCTGGGTTTTGGGAAAGTACCTGGGACGACGGTAGGGAAAGAGAAGCAGAGACAGACAGACGTGGGTACAGTAGAGACAGAGGGACCCCCGGGTACCCTCCGTCATCTTCAGCGTCAGGATCCCCCACCCCTTCACCTGTCTGGAACGTTCCCGGGTCACTTACAATGCCCTCCTTTCATGATCAATGTTTGTTCTCGCATCGTTCTTTTTAATGATTTGTAAGCAAGTTGCCTCAGAAGCTCTCTGTTCCCCGTGTTCACGGTGCCATTTAAGTCTCTTTAACAAAGCGGACGCCCACACGTTTATTAACCCAGTGGAGAGCAGGTCTGCCGTGGCACCGTATCTGGTCTACAACTCCCCTTCAGAAAAATATATCGCGCGTGTAAATAGATAAGCTGCACTGAGTTTAAGGCCTGGCCTGATCAGTACATTTAAAATCTGAATATATTTAGTGGTCTAAGGGAAAATTACCTAGAGTATCTATTATTACAGAAAACCTTTGTCTTCTGTCTATGATTTGATCATAAAATCTGTCTTTTTCCAAAAAGTGATATGCAAGAAAGCTTTTACGAAATCTGCCTCAAAGTTTAGATATTTCAGAAAATCCCAGTCCACCCGAGAACCTTGACATGACTGTGTTGTAAAAAGAGAAATGATCCTCATTTCATTAGGAGAGCCGACCAGCTAATGCAGGAAGACAAGGACGACGCCATCCCGTACTGCATAGCCGTCGGCGATGTGAGGAAACTGGTCCATTTCTTCATGGCCCGGGGCCAGCTGAAGGAAGCTCTGCTGGTGGCCCAGGTACAGGTGCAGAGTCACACACGCACGTCGGAGGGCGGGCGTGGAAGGGAGAGGGTCCCGTTGACTGAGTGCTGTCTTGACGGACAGGGTCAGGGCCGGCCCCGCCTCCTGTCTGGCGTTGCAGCCACAGGGTCTGTGCTGTGGCCACGCTGACCTTGCTTTAGGTCCTCATGTGCACACGCTTCTCGGAACCCGGAGCCTTTGCTCGCTGCTGAACGTTGCATGAGCTTAACCAGCTTTTCCTGGTGACCGAGCACTGAGGCTTCATGGTCATACAACAGAGTTCACCTGTTTTTTGTTTTTGTTTTTTTTTTTTGTTTGTGTGTGTGTGTGTGTTTTATTTTTCAAATTCTAAGGTGGCTCCAAATTCTGGCCTAAATTTCAAACATGATTTAGGTATCCTTTGTTCAGAATACGAGTCTGAAATGTGTCACTCACCAACAGTTGGCCAAGGATTAATTAAAGTAGCAGTGTGTGCCCTAGCCGGTGGTGAGAGCCTCGGCCCTGGGACTGAGGCTCATGGGTTCCTTTCTGGTCAAGGGCACAGACCTCAGGTGCAGGCTGGACCCCTGGCCCCAATCAAGGTGGGTGTGGGAGGCAACCAATCTGTGTGTCTCTCTCACATTGATGTTCTCTCTCTCTCTCTCTCTCTCTTCTCTCTCTCTCTCCCATCCTCTCCTCCTCCCCCTCTCTCTAAAAATCAATGGGAAAAAAATATCCTCGGATGAGGATTAACAAAACACAAAAAGGAATGGTGCGGTGAAGGCCCGGGGAGGAGTAGGGAGTGGGAGGAGGGGTCAGTGGGGGAGGGGGAGAAGGGAGCATCTGTAATACTTCCAACAGTAAAGATTACTTTTTAAACGGAGTAATGAGAGTTTTCCTTCCACTCCAGGCTGCGTGTGAGGGAAACATGCAAACCTGCCGAGCCCCCACCCCGCCCGGGGCCTCGGGGCCTGAGGACGCCCGCGGGGAGGACTTCACCGAGTGAGCCTGCTGTGCTTGGGGCCATGTTTTCTATGGGGTTCCCCTTCAGGGCCATTGCAGGCCCGTCGCCCACCTTCCTGTGCCCACAGAGGACGTGGCTGGCTCAGGCCCCCCTGCACTTCCCCCCGGATGGGGGTCCGTGGCAGCTCCGCCCCGGTGCACAGGACGTGTCAGCCACGTGGGCGGCCTAGACACACTTGGGCTTCCGGAAAGGCCAGCGGGTTTCCGCGGGGAGACTGCACGGCCAGCACCCCATGTCCTGAAGCGGAGCCAGCCTGGGGGGCAGGGGGTGGGCTCACCCATGTTCCCTGCAGTCGGTGCGGACGGTGCCACGGTGGCCTCGGTCATCACCCAGGGCCCGTGTTAGTGTCCAGAATGACAAGTCAGCCTCTTGCAGAGAAAAAGTCCAAAGAGTCACGTTTGCAAAAGCAAAGGGATTCGAATTCCCCCGCTTCTTCCCTTCCCCAATCTCGTCGCCGGCCTTCCCCCTCTCCTCGGGCTCCCACTTCGCCCTAGAAAATGGGGTGTTGGAGCGTTCAGGACCCTTACCGGGTACAGGGTCATCAGGTGCCGGCCGCGCTGTGCTGGGGACCAGTGTGTCCTCCTGGGTCTTGGCGGCTGCCCTCTGCCCCCCACTCCTGCCTCTTGCAGCCCCGACACACACTCCCAGCCCGTCCCCACCTGCACCGTGGAAAGTTCCAGTCCCGCCTCAGCTCTTCCAGGTGACCGCCCCTGTGGCCGAGGCCTAACTGAGTCCAGAGGGTGGCAGACTGAAAACCAGGCTTTTTTCTGACGTTTAGGGGACTGGCCAGCTCATCTGCCAAGAGAGACGGCTTTCCTGATTTCTCCCCCAGTCCGGCTTCCTACCTAAGTCACGGGTGTCCAGCTGGGTCCCTCCAATCCGCTCACCAGCCCGTGACACAGGGCGCGGGGTCCCTCCCAGGGGCGCCTGCTGATCTGGGGTGTCCCCTCTTCTCCCGAGGCTCCTGCACGCGGCGAGCGCGCGGCTGGCCGAGTGGCACTCCCAGGGCGGCCGGGCCGTGCGGGCCGCCTGCTGCCACCTGGCCGTGGACGACGTGGAGGTACAGCCAGCGTTGGCGGGGGGGGGGGGGGGGAGTGGGGGGCATGTGAGGGCAAGGGCGGGTGTCTGAGGGACAGCGGGCTGACTTCTGAGTCATACCCGGGTCTGCATGCTTTCCACGCCCCAGGGTGACACGCCCCAGACCCGAGCTCTGCCCTCACATTTTTACATTCCGTCACAAGCTGCTATTGCGACGAGCCGGCTTGCAGTGTCAGTCATAGGGGAGAAGCAGGAGGTGGCAAAGGGGAAGTGGCTGCACTCGGACTCCGTCCCTGACGTGTGCAAGATCTTGTTTTCCTTCAGTATGTTCTTCACCGGTTCCACTCTTAGGCCCGGGGTCGGCAAACTCATTCGTCACATATCAACAGCACAACGATTGGAATTTCTTTGGAGAGCCACATTTTTTAAACTTAAACTTCTTCAAAATAGGCTCGCCCAGGCCGTGGTATTTTGTGGAAGAGCCACACTCAAGGAGCCAAAGAGCCGCATGTGGCTCGTGAGCCATGGTTTGCCGACCACGGGCCTAGGGTGTCCCCACTGGACCCACTGATGGAATCAGGGAAGTCCTAAGTACAGATGCAGACTTGGGGTCCTGGCTCCTTAGAACACTGGCTTCAGGGGAGAGTTGGTACTCATCGTACACTATTTATAAAGCTGTTAAGAACCGGCACTTTTGCCCTGCCAGGTGGCTCAGTGGGTGAGCGTTGACCCATGAACCAGGAGGTCACGGTTCGATTCCCAGTCAAGGGCACATGCCCAGCTTGTAGGCTTGATCCCCAGTGTGGGGCGTGCAGGAGGCAGCCGATCCATGATTCTCTCCCATCACTGATGTTTCTGTCTCCTTCTCCCTTCCTCTCTGAAATAAATAAGAATTTATTTTAAAAAATAATTTACATTTTTAAAAATATATATATCTTATTGATTTTTTTAAAGAGAGGAAGGGAGAGGGATAGAGAGTTAGAAACATCCATGAGAGAGAAACATCTATCAGCTGCCTCTTGCACACCCCCTACGGGGGATGTGCCCGCAACCAAGGTACATGCCCTTGACCGGAATCGAACCTGGGACCCTTTAGTCCGCAGGCCGATGCTCTATCCACTGAGCCAAACCAGTTAGGGCGATAATTTACATTTTTTTTCTGATAGAAACTGAAGGACATATTGAGGATATTACAGAGAGACTGTTATTAATTACAAAAATATGAGCAAATGCTCTAAATTCTTAAATTCTAACCTTAGAGAGTATTTCCTGTGTGTCCCTTTATCAGCTTTTCCACTTGACATTGCAGTCACGCCTCCGTACTGGGTAGAAATGGCGCACTCGGTGTCCTGTAAGAATGACTGAGTGTCGGCCAATGCACCCTGGTGCTTCCTGAGCGCGGCGGGAGCGGTGCCTGCCCCGCGTGCGTCTCTGACCCGAGGCCGTTGTTTCTCCCCGGCAAGCTGGCCATGGCATCCCTGCTCCGCGGGAACGAGCTGGAGCTGGCGGTCTGCGTGGGCACGGTCCTGGGCGAGGCGGCAGCCCCCGCCACCCACTACGCCCTGGAATTGTTGGCCAGAAAATGCATGATGATCCCAATGTGGTAAGAGCTTCTAAATGTAAAGAAGGATTTTATGGTGATGGAATGCATCTTTTCAGTCTTGCAAGTCGCATTTGATCACATGTTGGGCGCATACAGGGTGTCCTATTTTTTTCTTATTATCAGAAGCTAATATATATTTGATACCTAAACTGGACGAGGACAGTACCAAAAGGAACACTGCCAGAGAATCTCACTCATGAGCATGGATGCAGAAATCTGGAACCAAATATTTAGCTAACCAGTCAGTCCTACATAAAAAGAATCAAGGGTAACTTGCCTTTAAACCAGAGAGATAAAGTTGGATAACTTTAGAAATACAATGAATATAGTTTACCTCATTAATGGAATAACATAGAAAAATCATTCTATTGCCCCAAAGATACAGGAAGTCATTCGATAACAGTATTGATGTATAATGATCGTATTAAAATCTCTTAAATGAGGAATAAAAAGAAATGTACTTAATCTGGTAAGGAATATTTATAAAAACCTACCACAAACATAACAGGAAGCATCTTTCCTGAGAGCAGGGATAAACAGTGCAGGGTCTCCTCTTTCAGTAAAAGGTAGGATTGTGAGAGGAAAGGGGGTGAGAAGGAAGTGATGGTTGTGGAATGGAATCTGCCGGGCCCATCCTGCAGTGCCCCGCTGTAAGGTCACGGTACTCCAAGCCCGTAAGGCATCGGGAGACAGTAACGTGCGCATCTTAACATTATCAGCACCACACATTCCCACACGTCACATTGTGCACCCCCGCTCCTCCTTGTCAGACCCCGTGTCTTGGTTTGAGGTTGGAAGAGAAAGTCACTTTTCCAATGGAGAGGAATAACGAAGATGATTTCCCGCGGGCTCGGCGCAGGCCGTTGCCCCGAACTCAGGCGCCGCTGTGGGAGACAGACCCTGGGAAGTGGCGGGGGCGACCTGGGCTTCCCCGTCCAATGGGCTCCCACTCATCCCTGCAGGGCCCTGTCCTCGGGGCCGACCCCCCTTCGTGAGGGAGGGACTTTTAGGAAAGACGAGGCTGATGCCGTCACTCAGACGGTATGTGTTGAATAAAGATGGTTTTAGACTTTAATCTTCTCTCTCACCAGAGTACTTAGCGCCTCGAGACGTTTGGATAAGCTTGTTTGCTGGGGCTTTGACCTCGCCCCCTGTACACCCCTTGCACAGGAGCCCCCTTAAGATGAGCTCTCAGATTGGCCTCGGCCTCAGCGCGTAAGAGCCAGGACTCAAGGCCACATGAACGGTCCCCAGAGCGGGCACTGTCCCAGCGTCTCAGTCAGTTCTGCTGCTGTAACAAACACCCCGGTGGCTCTGAACAACAGAAAGGCATTTCTCACGGTTCTGGACGCTGAGACCTTCAAATCCAGGCACTCGCGGACTAGGTGTCCGATGGAGCCGGCCTCCTGGTTAACAGCTGGCATCTTCCACTGTGTCCCAGGGGGAGGGGGGCTCTCTGTGGCCTCGTCTGTGAGGGCACCAGTCCCGTTCAGGCCAGCTCTGCCCTCCTGACCTGAGCACCTTCCAAAGGCCTGACCTCCAAGTACCATCTCCTTTGGGGTTTGGTTTCCACGCGTGAATTTGGGGGCACACACATGCAGACTGCAGCAGCCATCACACTGGCCCGCCTCCTGTGGGGGCTCACTCAGGCAACACCGTCCACCTCCCTTTCCGCCCGCACGTGGGAGCTCTCGAGTGAGCCGGGCACCCCAGAGCTGTTCTCTGTGGCCCACGTGGCGCGGGGGTAGAAGAGCCTCTTCCCCACCAGCACGCCGTGGTACCCTCCCCCCGCCCCCATCGGTGTGTGTAATGCTGACCCTTTGAGAGACCCAGGCTTCCCTCGGTGGAGAACTGCAGTGGGCAGTCACCGTGTCACCGTGGCTCCCCTCAGACCCATCCCGAAGCGTGAGGTCTGTTCTGACAGGTGACTGCCTCCATGCTAAAGTCAGCATCCAATCTAAGGAAACGTGGTGTGTGTGTGTGTGTGTGTGTGTGCGTGTGCGTGTGTGTGTGTGTGTGTGTGTGTGTGTGTGTGTTTATGTGAAAGCAACAACAAAAAAAGCAAACAGGAATAGATACTGAATTTAAAATAGTTTTAAAAATCTTTCAACTGACTATATATCTTATTTAGGTGCTTTTAATATAAAACAAACGCCCGTTTCCCCGGAACTCCCCCAGGGGTGTTCTTCCTGTATATACCCATCGATGCGTAGATATGTGTGCCGAAAACCAGGGCGACGTTCAAATTCCGAAATAGGTGATGCTGATCGGGTTATTCCCCGGGAAGGGGATCTGTAAGTCCAGTGGCTATTAGTAGTAGAGCTCCGCGGATTTTAAAGAGTAATTAAGAGAGCAGCAGCATCTCCATAGAATGTGTAACTTCCTGAACCAAGAACCCTTCACATGTCTGTTTGCTGGTTAAAGCTGGCTGCTGCTGGGGTCGCATTGCCTGTCTCTGGTATTCATATCCAGAATTGTTTTCTTTCTAGCTTTCCATCTGATGAATACAGGTACCATCTACTTTTATAGAAACTGCTTAATTAAATGTTTATATTCTACATTATTGGGACACCAACTCCATATTAAGAAATTATCATTAACTATTTTCACGTTGTCTTACAGAATGCCAACTTATTTCCACAATTTATAGCATATAAAACCTAACTATAGAGGAATGACAAAAGTTCCTATAACCTAGGCCAGTGGTCGGCAAACCGTGTCTCGCGAGCCACATGCGGCTCTTTGGCCCCTTGAGTGTGGCTCTTCCACAAAATACCACGTGCGGGCGCGCACATACAGTGCGACTGAAACTTCGTGGCCCATGCGCAGAAGTTGGTTTTTGGCTCTCAAAAGAAATTTCAATGATTGTACTGTTGATATTTGATTCTGTTGACTAATGAGTTTGCCGACCACTGGCCTAGGCCAAAAGCACTGTGGTTTTATACGTAAAGGTGTATAAGTGAACTGTGGCTCTCTACAATATAAAATAATAGCTAATTCAGCTAAGCAAATTAAAATACCTGTTCTGATAGTGAAATTTAAGAGGTTAGATCATTTATTTGGTCCATATCATTACTTGTAATATGGTTTACTAAATTTTCAGTAAATAGTGATTTCACCTAACGAGTGGATAGAATTAGATAGCATCGCTGTACATTTTACTGTATCAGGATATAATTCAATACAGATTTTTTTTTGTCTGTAGTTGATAGAAGTTTGAGTAGAATTTTAGGGTAGCAATTTTATACATTATAAAAGCAAGTAATTTCTATATTCTCATGGACATTATTGAAAACTGCTATTAAATGTTAGTGTCAGAAAACAAAGTCATTCATAATTTTATCAAGAACAGATGAATTACTCTAATTTGGAAATTGGAAACATATTCAAAGATTTACCTCTGCAATGATAATAGAAAATCAGACACAACAAATTATCTCTATTGTTGTTCTGTGCTCACTATATTCTTGATTAAATATCTCCTAATGTTTTAAAAATAGCTCGTTCACATCAATGGCCGATCTAGATTTCCCTGAAGGCTCCCCACAGAGGGGAAGGAGGGTTTGTCTCAGCCCGCAGCACACCCTCCTAATTCGCACTTGAAGTATCGCCTCTTCTAAGGTCGTGCTGAATGTTTATCAGTTTCTTGAAAGTGGAATAATAACATCTCAAACTATGAAAATTAGTGTTTTCTCAGTTATGATGTATGCAACCAAAAACTCTTCATCTAGTGATTTTAGAAAAGAATTTTATAAAAAATACTTTTTTATTTTTTTAAATATATTTTTATTGATTTCAGAGAGAGGAAGGGAGAGGGAGAGGGTGATAGAAACATCAATGATGAAAGAGAATCATGGATCAGCTGCCTCCTGCACGCCCCCTACTGTGGATCAAGCCCACAACCTGGGCATGTGCCCTGAGCAGGAATCAAACCGTGACCTCCTGGTTCATAGGTCAATGCTCAACCACTGAGCCATACCAGCTGGACAAAAAAAACACACACTATTTTTAATGTAAAGCTGCTGTACATGCAGTTTCTTACACACCTTAGTTTTTTAAGTGATTTATTCCATTGATCACATCTTGAAAAATGTAAATCAGAAAACTGCATTTGTGTGCGACTTCCCCCTAATGCAGTGGCTCGCGAGCCACATGCGGCTCTTTGGCCCCTTGAGTGTGGCTCTTCCACAAAATACCACGGCCTGGGCGAGTCTATTTTGAAGAAGTGGCATTAGAATAAGTTTAAGTTTTAAAAATTTGGCTCTCAAAAGAAATTTCAGTCGTTGTACTGTTGATATTCGGCTCTGTTGACTAATGAGTTTGCCGACCACTGCCCTAACGTTTCACAGGTAGGCCGAATGCCCAGCTTCTAAACGTAACCTAAGTGCTCCAATGAGTGACACCCTTGTCCACGGCTGGCGAGCATTCACTTCACAGTCTGTAATTCATTCCAAAGCACAGACCTAATTCCACTCGGGGTGATCAGGCAATTATTATATAGTGACAGGATCAATTGTGAGTATGTGAAGACTCAATTCAGAGCTTTAAAAACTATTTAGATTTAGAGCCTGGCCGGTGGTGCTAAGTGGTTGAGCGTTGACCCTTGAACCAGGAGGTCAGGGTTTGATTCCCAGGTCAAGGCACATGCCTGGGTGGCAGGCTCGGTCCCCAGCAGGGGGCGTGCAGGAGGCAGCCGATCCATGACTCCCTCCCTTTCCCTTCCTCTCTGAAATCAATAAGAACATGTTTTTAAAAAGAACTGTTTAGGCATTTCATCACACGTTTTCCCCCCGCCCTTGGGTCCCTGGGATCTGTGCCGAGGAGCGGATTGAGCAGGAGGTCAGTGCTGTGTGCAGCCAGGACGGCGTGGAAGGAATCCTGAGTCTCCTTCCTCTGACATGGCTGGTGTTGTGTGTGGCGTGTTGTTCTCATGGGCGTTTCCCCTTTTGTTATGCGACCAGGAATTTGGCAGCCGATCTGCTCCTGATGATTCCCGATAATGAACTTCAGCTGGTGAAGCTCTGTGCCTTCTACCCAGGCTGCGAGGAGGAGATGATCGATCTCCGTGAGAAGGTAGTTGGGGACGCAGCGCGTGACTGAACTCATTTCAGGTTCAGGGGTAGATGCAGGCAGGGAAGCTAAGATCTGCTCTCCCTGGGGCCCTTGTATGTACAACAAACACGACCCTACGTGACATTGATCGCGCTTCTGCTCTGTGGTGGACCTCTTCTCAATGTTCACATGTGTTTGTGTTTCACTCTGTCCTCACGGAACCCTGCAAAGCAGGGGATGTTGTTCCTGTTGCATAAAGAGAGTGAGCGCAGAGGAGGGAAGGGAGCTGTTGCCTACGTGAGTTAATGGTGGGCGAGACCACCAGCCTCAACATGCCTGCCCCCGGCCCCAGCCCTCCCCACTGCCCCCCTTTGCACTCAAGGTTCACGGATGCCAACTTTTAAAAGTAGACCATTTGAGGTCTTTGAAAGAATTGATAACGTATAATGAAATGTGCATGCATTTTTCTTAAGCGCTTTAAAAGAACGCTCCTTTGCAGAATATAGGAATTTATGTACCAGGATTATATATAAAACAACCCAAATGTTCCACAGTAGGGAGGTCATATGTGTAGGTAACTTGTAGGACATTTCTGTATTTTAGTGCGACTAATGCATTAAGAAGACCTTGAAGTTCTGTTTTTATTGACATTTGTCGGCTGTAACACAAGTAAAAAGCAGATTATGACACTATGCACGTGCCATGTGATTTTCATTTTGAAAATGACTTCATGGCGTATTTAAGAAGATAGTTCTTTTGAGAAAAAGATAAAAGTAAAAAATGTTCTCATTTTCAACTCTAAAAATAACAAAGATTTTTTACTTATACGAACCTTGATTTTCCCCCCAGTGTGAGTGGCCCTATTCATTCAATAATGGGTACTTACTGAGTATTGTGTTAATAGAGATAAACCAAGTGTGTGTGTGTGTGTGTGAGTGTGTGTGTGTGTGTGTGTGTGTGTGTGAGTGTGAGAATGTGTGTGTTTGTGAGTGTGTTTGTGTGATATCAGAGAAAACACTTGTGAAAAGATAAATGTTGAGCACTACCAGTGGGTTGTGAGAAGAGTGATTTTAACTTCCTCACACGCTTTGTCTTCCCTGACTCACTTTCAGTGAGCTGTGCTTTGCTTTGATAAACATGACAAATGCAAACTGGTTTCTGTGGAAATGAGCCGCACCCGGGAGGAAGAGGGATGTTGTGTGCAGGCGCGCTTTCCATCGGCTGCGCAGTGTCTGGATGACAGGAGCGTGTCCCTGGGCCAGGAGGGGCAGGCGCCATGGGAGGCGTGGGGAGATCAGCACTGACGATCGCAGCCGTTAATGACGGGCCGGAGGGGCGAGCAGGTCTCCGCCAAGTCTTCACCGCACGTTCCAGAGAACATAGTTACTCTCTCGCCAGGCTCCATCAACAGCACTTCAGAACGACTAGCTAGTATGTGTGAAGAGGTGACTAACGGGACAACTTCCCGAGTAGTACAAACAATGATATATTCAAATATTATGTTACTCACACAACTTCCGGAATTTTAAGATACGACAAGAACCGCAGGGGTGATCGCCTTACTCCTCCTGCCGTGCCCTATTTGAGTGGGACATCCACATGGGGGCCACTGTTTTACCCGTTAACTGCCACGCCTCCAAAACGGAAACCACCCCCATTTCTTCCCGATGCGCTGGGATATTTACAAGTTTAAGTTACCATAATCTTCTTACTAACCCAGAGATGTCACTAACAAGTCTGATTTTAACAGTGGGCGACCAGAGTTGATAGGCGCGGTTTGCGGCGATAGACGCGCGTGGCCGGGGGAAGGTCGGCCGCCTGCGTCTGTAGACGCTGATGGGGTACAGGGGTGCATCCCCTGCTCTCTGAGCTCTCCTCAAGCGCAGGAGCCTTTCTGATCTAGCCAGGCGCAGGACCAAGCGCAGGGAGTTGCTCGATACGTAACTGTCATTTAGTGACTAGGGATGGGACACAATACGAGATGTCACACACACGAGAACTCCTGGATTGTAGTTTATGGTGATTTTTCTGAGAGGCTGAGTGATCTTTATTGTTAAATATACCTAATTTTTAAACAACAGAAAATACGAAACTATTGAGTAAATTCGCTAGTAAGTAAGCAAAGTGAGTAAACCTTTTCAGTAACTTAAGGGGACATAAGAGAAAAGTGAGGGGAGGAGGGCGGCAGGTGCCCACGGAGAAGAGACGGGGTGAGCCACACTTGCCGGCCTCACAGCACAAACCGTTTCTTTTGTGGCAGCTCCTGCCGTGGCGGCCGGAGTGCTGAGAGCCAGAGCATCAAGCCATTTATCAGTGTCACTCGGGAACGAACCGACAAACTGCAACAATTTATTTTTTTTAAAATCTATTTTATTGATTTTTTACAGAGAGGAAGGGAGAGGGATAGAGTTAGAAACATCGATGAGAGAGAAATATCGATCAGCTGCCTCCTGCACACCCCCCACTGGGGATGTGCCCGCAACCCAGGTACATGCCCTTGACCGGAATCGAATCCAGGACCTTTCAGTCCGCAGTCCGACGCTCTATCCACTGAGCCACACCGGTCAGGGCAAACTTAAACGATTTAGCTGACCCAACCATGGACGTTGTTGGAATTTGATGCAGGAGATAACGAAATGCCTGCCTCGTTATGGAAGCAGAACTCCCCTGCCTGCGGGAGGAACAGACGCGGTGCGAACCGGGTTTTTGAAAACAGAGACCATGGTGCTGTCTTTCCCGCTGCGGTGATGGCATCCGTAGGCTCCACCCCACACAGTGTGGGGTTTCCCAGCGGCAAGGCTAAACTTGTACAGTGTCTGCCTTTCTGCTGAAATGAAGCTGCTTTGTCTCAGGGGCCACGTGACATGGACGTATTGTGTACAGGGCATGGAAGAGCGTGCCGTGTAGCTCCTTATAATGGTCAGCATCTTTGTTCTAAAATAACTAACCTCAGCATTTTCCCCTAAATTACAGCTGCAGGCACTAGTTCCGATGTCACAGCCCAGGCAGTTCACTCCCCCTCTTTGATTAGGTAATGTGTGATAAAAACCGCTGACTCTTGGGCAACATCCTATTTATTATTATTCATTATTATTGCTATTATTATTATTATACCTTCAAATAGTTTCATAAATATATCTCAGTACAAGTTATTTCAATCACATCTATTTTGAGCAACTTTCATAAGAAATAAACATGGAACTGATTTAGTACTTACGACGTTACTTCTGTCCCTGCCCATTTTGGTGATATTGTCCTCAACCGGTTATTTTCTAGTGCAAGCTGCCCACCGTAGAAGAATGTATGCAGTTAGCGGAGACAGCGCACGCGGATGGCCATGTGTTTGAAGCTGTAAAGTATTTCTTGTTAAGTCCAGAACCTGAGAAAGCCCTTCCTGTTGGCATTGACTTCGTCAAAGGTGAGTGTTTAGTTGGTAGAGACATTTAAAATCTACTCATTTATTTCATGTTTTCATTCATACTGCTAAAAAGCTTTCCCATCAAGCACTAGCCACCGCACCTTGAGAAAGAAAAGACACTGCTGACCACATGGTGTGGGGCCTGGGAGAGGGTCGGTGGGCGAATGAATGCCTGCGGTCTGATCCCAGGGACAGAGGATTCGCCAGAAGGGAGCTGATCACATGGGTTCAACCGTGGGTGAGCAGACATGAATACCGTTACTTAGAGACTCTTTACTTGGTTCTGTTTTGCCAGAACACATCAGTAGATCAGATTGGACTTTGGATACCATTTATCCCGTTCTTGACCTGCTGAGTTACATTCGTACTGAAAAGTTACTCCTGCACACGTGTACCAAGTGAGTGCCTTTCCCCAGAATCCATCACTGCAGCCACATGGCGTTTCACGGTGGCTCTGCGAGTTTTGGTGTTTAGACCAAGAAATAAGATCATCTTGGACAGGTAGAAGGACATGTAGAAAAAATTACGTTTTTATCTGTTGTCATCTTAAGAAAAAAAATGCAGAGTCAATTTGAACCAGAAATCATAAATCTTCGTGGCCTCCTTTACTAATAGTGTTTGTATGTTTATGTATGTATGAACACACACATACACACATGCACACCAGGTTCAAATAGGGCTAATTTAAAGCTTTTTGGTGGCTTTGGACCCCAAAGTCCTGAGAAACTGATGATCTTATCTGTTAACTCTCCATGTGTGCAAAGTGTGCTGGGTTGGGGAAGAAGTGAAAGGGCTAGGTACAAGGGTCCTCAAACTTTTTAAACAGGGGGCCAGTTCACTGTCCCTCAGACCGTTGGAGGGCCGGACTATAGTTTAAAAAAAAACTATGAACAAATTCCTATGCACACTGCACACATCTTATTTTGAAGTAAAAAAACAAAATGGCAAAAACACCCACATGTGGCCCGCGGGCCGTAGTTTGAGGATGCCTGGCTAGGACATCAAAGGTAACGCCGCCCCCGGAAACAGGTGTCATTTAAGGCAGGGGTGGGGAACCTTCTCTGCCAGGGCCAGTTGGATATTCATGACCTCATTCGTGGGCCACATTAAAGTATCAACTTTAAAATTAGCCTGCCCTATTTGGTCAAACATTTAATTCACTCACCCCTAATGGTTGGCAGGGCCAGACCAAATGATTTCACGGGCCTCACACAACCCGCGGGCCAGAGGTCCCCGCCCTGGTTTAAGGTCACTGTTCCATGTGGCTGAGGTCCCGAGACTGTGGATGATCTGTACTAGAGGCCTTGGGCCCCTTTCGCTTAATGCCCGTGTGGGAAGATGAAGCCGTGGCAGCACGCGTGGCAGATCCCGGGCAGGAAGGTGGTGGGTGAGCAGTCCGCGGGCCGGGGATTCCTAATCTGACCCAGGAGCTCCCGAGGAAGCGAGCACATGAAGAAGCAGCGGAGCAACAGAGAAAAACAAGAAGGCGAGAGTGAGATGACGTTGAAGATCTGTGTTTTGACCCGAATTGGTCATAGCACAACGCCTGGCTGAGTTACCTGATGAAGGCAACATCCTCGAGTTTAGGAAATTTTCTAAACAGAGTTTGCTGTCAGTGTCACCCATTAGAATAGAGAGACACAAGTACAGTCACTACAGATGAGAATGATGTCCCAGACTTCAAGGTACGGACTTCTTAAACCGAACGATCTTCCCCCGCAGAGCGCGGAACGAGCTGCTCGTCCTGAGTGGCTACGCGGGCGCGCTGCTGGCCGCCAGGAGACAGTACGCGAGCATCGTCCCCGCGCTCTACGAGTACACGAGGTGAGCAGCCCTGCCGGGGGAGGACAGGCTGCTTCCCTGAGCCGGTGTCCCCAACTCTGCCGCACGCGTCCGTGTATCCGCTCAGCCTGCGCGGTGTCACTCCACAGGACGGTGGGTCCTGCTGTCGCGGGCCCTGCCCTTGGCACAGCTGTCTGTAGAGAATGCAGCCGCACCCCAGTCCTCCCTGCTAGCTGACATTGTCCGCCCGCTCTCCTGCTCGCTTTCTTACTCCCAACATTCATTTTAGTGCAAACACACACTGTACCGTACCGACGCCGTGCATGGCCATCAGTCAGCAGAGCTTGGCTTCTCGAACCGTCCTCCATACATTATGCAGCTCATGTATCCATCCCTCACTCCTCAGACTGTCACCCAGCCCACAGCTGTGGACCAGCTATGACTCACCAGCACTTACAGGCGAACTACACAGTGAGCAGGCACACACACACACACACACACACACACACACACACATTCAGGTATACACATACATTTTTGAACAGTAGTTGTTAAATCTAAAATTGCAGTTGTTTGCTTTTCCGGTGTCTTTGTCTTTGATGTCAGCTGTTAATTTCTTTCTCACGTTGCAGTCAGCTATTGAAACGTCGGGAGGTGTCCGTGCCTTTGACCATCGAGCGCCTCTCTGAGGAGCTGGAGGCGTGGAGAGCCTGCACGCCGCCCATCCCCCCGTGAGTGAATCGGACATAAGAACGGGAACGCTTAGTATCATGGACAGGCTCGTTCAGAATGCGGGTTGTCGTTATTCACGCTAGCAAAAGAAGGACTCTGGTTTGTTTGGCAGATGTTCAGTAATCGTTTACAATGCTGCCTTTTTTAAAGTCCTTCATGTTTACTGTAAATTGAGTCTAAAATTGATTTGGCATCATCTATGAAGGGGGGCTTAAAAAGTCATCGGGACTGTTTCTAATCTAAGCCTGAATCATTCTGAGATTTTGCAAACATGGAAATGCCATGTGTGTTGACAATACAGATCCTCAGAGGACTCTCCCTACACACCAGCTTCCGAGTCACAGAGAAGGGTGCACGCAGCCCTACTCCGGAGACTGCAGGCCGAGCCGCTCAGAGGGATGGTTGGGCCGGACTACGTGACGGGGTCCCACCTTCCCAGCCATTCTGATGCTCACATCTCTTGTCTCACGGGGCTAAAAATCCAGGTACTGTCTAACAGCGGGCAGAAATTTACGCATTTCCATCCTCTTATTTGTGTCGTCATTTTTTTGAAATGTGATTCTAAAATAACTGTAATCTGACGAAACGTAGGTGCCAATCCGGAGGCCTGAGGCCCAGCCAGAAGACCCCCCCCCCAGGCTTCCAGGGTTATACAGATGGTCTCTCTCCCCTTAAAATAAACTCAGAGAGTCCTGCTGCTGGTGCTGTTGTCATAGTAGGAACCCACGTAACAGGCAAACGATGTGTCTACTCGGTGACAAATATCTTAAAATACATACAGATCCTGTCCTCGGGGACATTACATAAGGGAGACAGTCCACAATCATCATGACAAACTAGAGGCCCGATGCACGAAGATTCGTGCAAGAATGGGCCTTCCTTCCCCTGGCTGCAGGCACCGCCTTCGCTACGGCCGGAGCCGCCTTTCCGCCTTCCCACGCTGCCCAGAGGCCCGGAGAGGCTGGGGCGGAGCAGAACACCTACGTCCCGCCCCCGCCGCTCGACCCCTGTGTATGCAAATTAACCTGCCATCTTCATTGGGTTAATTTGCATACTCCTGATTGGCTGGTGGGTGTCGTGAAGGTACGGTCAATTTGCATCTTTCTCTTTTATTAATGTAGATCAGTGGTTCTCAACCTTTCTAATGCCGCAACCCTTTAATACAGTTCCTCATGTGGTGACCCCCAACCATAAAATTATTTTTGTTGCTACTTCATAACTGTAATTTTGCTTCTGTTATGAATCGTAATGTAAATATCTGTGTTTTCCGATGGTCTTAGGCAACCCTGCTAGCGGTTCTCAACCCACAGGTTCGTGACCCACAGGTTGAGAACCGCTGCTGTAGAGCCTAAGACCATCAGAAAACACAGATATTTACATAAAGATTCATAACAGTAGCAAAATTACAGTTATGAAGTAGCAACGAAAAATAATTTTATGGTTGGGGGTCACCACAACACGAGGAACTGTATTAAAGGGTCGCAACATTAGAAAGGTTGAGAACCACTGGTGTAGATTGTTATAGCCAGTTAAATGTGACTGCATAGTCTCCAGTTGTACCTTATAAACACAAAGAAAACAATTATAAACTCATAGATGGATATGATTGACATAGTACGCATGTTCTTATATTGACGTACTGAACTGTTCAGCAACTAACAATGATTAGGGTCAATCATGAGGGATGGCTCGGTTCCTAAGAATGGTCCCTACTGTCCAGTGGGGTAGCGATGGAGAATGATTGCCGGGCCTGCCAGTGCACACCAGGGGGCGGGAGGGCAGTTACCTCCCGAAAAGAGAGAGGCCTTCATCGCCCCAGAGCCAGGACCAGGGGTAGGTGCCCCTGGAAGTGAAGCCGAGTCCCCGTGAAATGCTCTGGGAGACCACAGCTCCACCTCGCAGGCACAGTCACAGGTGTGTGAGTCAGTTCTCACATCCTGATGGGGGTGGTGCTCACATCTCTAACGCTAACCTCCAGGCCAGCGGAGAAGGTGTTTGGGGAGGTGTCCTCTCCAAATAAATGGCCACTGCTAATGTAAGCCCTCGCCCCTGTGACCTCGACACTCAGGCTGAGTCTTCGGGGCACACAGTGTGTCCGACAACAGGCAGGACACAGTGCACATGTGCTCATTAGGACTGACGTTCAGGGATCAGAAGCACAGGGGCCAGCAGGTAACATACACTGAGGAGCGCACACGCAGTGCCAGCCTGTACCCCGGTGCCCTCTGCACGCGGGTGCCGTGTCCACCAGGTGATGCCTTCACGCTGCTTTCTCCTCCTCCGGCTCTTCCCCCTCCCGCTCCCGAGAGACCGGTTGAGCGGTGGGTGTGCTGCCTCACCTCTGCCCCACCCCGCGAAGTGCCTCACCCACGTGAAGGCGGCGGGAGGCTGCCCTCCCAGGAGATTGCTGCCTCCACAGAAAATCAAGGGGCCTGGTGACACCTGTGAGGTTTCAAGGAGCTGTGGACGGGAAGCTGTCTACTTCCTATGATGGATCTTCCAAGATCTATAATAATAACAGCACAATATGCTAATTAGACCGGACAGCCAAACAACCTTCTGGATGAACTTCCGGACAAAGCCGGGGCTGCGAGGTCCGAGCCCCTTGCACGAATTTCATGCATTGGGCCTCTAGTCTAGAAATAATTTGTTGACAAGCTGTATTATTTGAAATCATGCTCAGAAACCTGGTAACTTTAGAATCTAAATAAGCAAGGTTTTTGTGTTTTTAAAATCATGCTTTTCCTTCTCAGAGCTGGGAAATACAGACTGAAAAAGGTTTTTTTGTTCGTTGTTATTATTTTTTTAATATATATTTTATTGATTTTTTACAGAGAGGAAGGGAGAGGGATAGAGAGTTAGAAACATCCATGAGAGAGAAACATCAATCAGCTGCCTCCTGTACACCCCCTACTGGGGATGTGCCCGAAACCAAGGTATATGCCCTTGACCGGAATCGAACCTGGGACCCTTCAGTCCGCAGGCCGACACTCTATCCGCTGAGCCAAACCAGTTAGGGCATTGTTTGTTGTTATTATTTTGCATTTAGTTCTGTAGAACTGCCTTTGACATATGGACTAACTGATATAACTAAATTATAGGTCTGCTGGCAAGTCACATGTTTGGCATGATTTTAATTATACAGACACACACACACAGCAGGTTCAGAGGTTCTGGCTTGAATAACTTCCCAGCCGTATGATTAAACATAAAGTACGTTTAAGGCTATGACGAGACATATATGCTTTTATAAAATGGTAACTTTGCAGTATTTAACAGATTAACATTAGCTGTTATCTTTGTTAACACTGCTGTATTGAAAGATCTCAAATTATGAAACTAAATCCTATTTTGAAAGACATCAGGATATATTTAACATTAAGAATTTTTAAAATGTAGCAATTCAAAAAACGAATTTTCTCATACTTTTATGTTAACATTTATATTGAATTTATTGGGGTGACATTGGTTAATGCAATCATATAGGTTCCAGGTGTACAGTGTTTAATACATCACTGTATGTTGTATTGTGGGTTTGCCACCCAAAGTCAAGTCTGTATTTTCATATTTCCTGTCAGCACCGTGCAAACATCTGCCGTGGGTTTTCTATTGGAGGGATTGTCTCTGTTTAAACACGTTGTGGATTTATACTCCTCTTCTCCCCTCAACTCTCACCGTGTGCAGGGCCCCGTGTATTTCCTTGAAGATGGGAAATCCGCCATCTCCCTGAACGATGCTCTGATGTGGGCCAAGGTGAACCCCTTCTCACCTTTAGGGACTGGCATTCGACTCAACCCATTCTGATGGAAGGCTTTCCTCCGGCTTCACTGTGTCTAAAAAACCTTTCGTTGGTTAGTATTAACCTTTGTTGCGCATGAGCTGAAGTTGGGAGGGGGATGGGGGAAGTACGGAATAACAAGTTGATTTTATTCATTAACTTCAAAAAGTAAAATATTTACATATTTTTGAGAAAAAATAGGTGTCTCCTTTATAAAATAGGATAGCCATATTTGGGAGGAAGGAAATATTTGAGTTATAAAGGACTGAATCTAAAAGAGCACATAAAACGTTCACAAAGTGCAGAAGGAACCCAGGTATTTATTGTTGAGACATGAATGGGTGCAACCCTTGGAACAGTGCTTGAATGCAGTACAATCCTACTGAACATTCGAAGGACGGGGTTTCTCAGGCATTGATGTGGAAGGTGTGTGGGCTGAGCTGTTCACAGACACCTACCTTGTCCTCTATTTAATGAATAATAAACCACTAGTTTTAGCTCATGCTAGCTAATAAAAGAGTAATATGCAAATTGACCATCACTCCAACACACAAGATGGCTGCCCCCATGTGCTCAAAGATGGCTGCCCCCATGTGGACACAAGATGGCCACCACAAGATGGCCAGCAGGGGAAGGCAGTTGGGAGGGACCAGGCCTGCAAGGGAGGGCAGTTGGGGGCGATCAAGCCTGCAGGGGAGGGCAGTTAGGGGTGACCAGGCTGGCAGAGGAGGGATGTTGGGGGCAATCAGGCTGGCAGGGGATGGCAGTTAGGGGCAATCAGACTGGCAGGGGAATGGTTAGGGGGTGATCAGGCTGGCAGGCAGAAGCGGTTAAGGGCAATCAGGAAGTCAGGCAGGCGAGCAGTTGGGAGCCAGCAGTCCTGGATTGTGAGAGGGATGTCTGACTGCCTGTTTAGGCCCGATCCCAGTTGAAAGGGATCCCAGATTGGAGAGGTTGCAGGCTGGGCTGAGGGACACCCCCTCCCCCATGCATGAATTTCATGCACTGGGCCTCTAGTCTTTAATAAAAGTTTTCAGTTATAAGTTTAATATATATCAATAAATAGATACACAGTCAAAATACTTTATTAATCCTCATCCAAGGATATTTTTAAATTGATTTTTAAAGAGAGAGGAAGGGAGAGAGAAAGAAAAACATCAATGTAAGAGAAACATACATCCATTGCCAGCCTTACACCCCCTGACTAGGGATCAAACCCACAACCTAGGTATGTCCCCTGACCCGGAATCGAACCTGCAATATTTTGGTGTTAAGAACAGACGATGCTCTAACCAGCTGAACCACACGGAGGGAACATTACCAAGGATTGTATCTGAAATTCAAATGTCCAATTATAAAGGAATCGGTTATCTAAGCATGAAAAAAATTGGGGGGCTAAAAACCAAAATGTGGTGGCATCTGTATGAGAATTTGCATTTTATGATAATTGACTTTTAAAAGAGACTGGGTCTGTACAGATATTAATTTTCAGTAATGCATGTAATATTGACATAATCTCTAATCGATATATATTAACTATAACTGAATTTATTTGATGAAATTTAGTTTGAAGTAAATTTCCTGTAAGTAGGATATTAAAATTTTGGATATGTTATGTAAATTCAGGTTTTTAAAATATTAATTAAAAGAGTAAAGCTATAAGAAAGAAAAGCCTGAGGCATGGCCATAAGTAGCTCAGTTGTTCTAGAATTCTGACTTTGAAATTTATGAAGTGAATGCATATCAGGAAGAACAGTACTTTTATACTCAAGCCGTTGTGCGGAATTTGTAATATAGATGTTTTTGTCTAATAATCGTGGTTATTATCTTTAAATTTGTTGCATTTAAAATACTTTAACATTTTTCTTAAACAGCTTCTTAGAAAACAATATATAATATAATACCCATCACACTGACCACTTCTAATTCATCATTAAATTTCATTTTATTAAAAAATTTAATATTATAAACAAGAATGTTTCCAACACAGAGATGCAGTAGATAATATAAAGTATATCTGAGTATTTTTTAACCCTTGGTGATAAATATAACTCAGAATTGTTTATTAATTGGCATAAGTGTACTAAAATTTCCTTACTTCAAAATGAGTCTAAGTCCCACTATATTTCTCTTTATTTTGTTTTAAATAAAGAAGCCTATCTTTTTGCTTTAATTCCTTCAAAAGATATCATTGAGTTTAAATTACACATATATAAGTAATCACATTTTGTATTTTAATGAATGCAAAAAATATTTTATGTATAAAATATGAAAAAAAATCATGTAGCACGTGAAGACAATGGAGAGTAAGCCAGGTTCTGTCTGAAATCTAAATTGGGCTGATTCAAGTGCAATTCCGTTATGCTTTGACATCTACCATGTTCTGTACCTTAATATTAATTTTAACTATTCATTCTTTGCAGAATTATAAATGTCATTTGACTATGTCGATCTGTATATATTGTACCTTAATATGAAAAAAAGTAATTTTTAAAATTTGTAAAAGCATTTCCATTGTTAGATTTTATATGCATGAAAATCCAATAAATAATATGAGCTTATTTTACTATTTGAAGATGTCCATAACGTAGACAAATAAATTTGCAAGTTTAAACCTGCCTTTATGAAGGAAGTCCCATAAGACAGTGGATTTTAAAAGCATTGGGAAACATTCTTCTCTCTAACGTTACCAGGTGTTTCACGAAATTGCAATATCAAGATGCTGTACATGGTGTGAAAACCTGACTTTTATGTCAGCCAATTAATGAAGCATACATGTGTCTCCACAAGACCATCCGGACGTGCTCAGGAGCGTGGTTGCATCAGCAATGACTGTGTTTGTTGTCCCTGTGATTAGGAAAATGACGTTTTTTGGTCTTCACAGGTCTTCTGAATAGAGTAAACGCGTCACACGTCATTTGTAAAATCGGCATTTCCTGTTTAGCGCACTCGTAACATGGAAGCTATGTTTATAGTGCACTCCGACTAAGTGCTTATTGTACCATGTCTTTGAAACATTTGTACTTAAATAAATTGAAAAAACACTTCCATGCTGAATTGAAACAGCATGGACTGTGCATGTAGTTGTATGTGTCCCAGGTCCCCTGATTTTAATAAATACCCCGTGAAAGCCAGATGGGACCTGGCTCACTGGCAGGATGAGCATCCGTCTTGTCCCCAGCGCTCCGGTATCTCCCAGAGTCACTGCAGGTGCGAAGGGCTGAGCTGTCCATCAGAGATCCCTCCCCGGGGGCACCTGCAAAAGTCACTCCAGGGACACTCGGGGGAAGACCCTCCGCTCGCAGGAAGCCATGCCTCCGGGAGGCCGCCAAAGAGGAGGAGAGAGGAGCGGGTCTTCCATCTCCCATGGCCGCGAGGAGCATTCTGCCACCTGATTGACAGGACCCTGTTCCCGAGGCTGCCTGGCTCCCGGGAAAGTCCCTGCTTCCTTCCCCAAGAGCCTCTGAGCTAACGGCCTTCCTAAGATTTGCCCCAGCGGTGGCGTCCGGGGCACACGCATCCTGGAAGTTCTCACAGCTCCCCACTCTGGCCGTCCCCGCTGCCCTCACTCACTCCCCCGGGGTGACGCCCCCGGACCATTCCCCGACGCCCAGCCCTCCGTGGGGCCGCGGGGCCCCGGCACCTGCCCCAGGCCACAAGGGACTGGCTTTCTCAGGAGGCGGAACACAGTGTCCAGAGGACAGAGCAGCGTGTTAGACTGTTTATCCCGATCCGGTCCTCTCCCTGGCTCTTCAGCTGACTTCTTCCTAAAACCCTCCCCTGGGGAGCGGCCAGGAGGGTTAGCGGTGACCCCCACCGGCTTCGACCTGCGAGGTGTCCTGTGAGAATGCAAGGCCGAGGCGGGGAGCCGATAGCTGCTTAGGACGTGCATTTGGACTAAATCCTTTACCGCAGGTAGAACCAGATCCCCAACACCTTCCTGAGAAGCCACCTCTTTCATCGGGGCTCGCTTTACCTTCTTTTACTAAATATGCTCTCCCCCAGTGTGTAAAACCAACCAAGGAAGGCTCAGAGGCAGAAATGCTAATAAAACTGCGTGCGCCTTCCACGCTGCAGGAAAAGTGATCGCGTGTAACCGGAAACTGACCCACACGCGGTGGCACTCACCGTCGTCCTCTGGGAGGCCAGAGGGGACCAGGAATGAGCTGGCAGCCAACAGGAGTGGTTCCCGTTGGAGAAAATGCCCAAATATGAACGTACAGTGACCAGAAGATGAAAGGGAACCCGCCTGTCGGGAGATAAGCCTGCTCTGTTTCCCTTCAGGAAAGCAGGGGATGGCAGCCACCAGGGGGTGTATTTGATGGAAGAAATGGGTCGCTCGACCCCAGAGCCAGCTTCTAAGCCAAGCGCTTTCCCTCTCCACAGCTCGGCCTCCGCAGGAAGGACGCCAGCTTGTGAGAAATGCTAACGGCTGTTGTGGGCCTGGGCAGGATGGCCCATGGGCCAGTGTACAATAATCATCGTTCAGAATACATGTTTTCATTCATAGATGTGATGTGTGAATAAACACTGCCAGGCTGCCGGGTAACTCTCATCATGTCTAATGAGGAAACCATTACAAAGTTATAACATCACATTCACCGTTCCTGCCACCTCTCCTAGGAAGACCTGCTGCTCGTCGTGGTGAGGCATGCTAGCTGCCCTTGACAGCGACCTGTGCTCACTCTGCACCAATTACTGACTTTGTCTTTTCCACAGGCTGTGGCCCAGGTGGTCGTAACAAATGGTTGTTGAATGGAATTGAGAAGAAAAAACAGCCCAGGTACAAGTATGGCGAAGACACCACTTTAATGTACTTCTCATTGAACTATAAGCCAGAGGAGGCCATCTGTCCCTTTCACGTGGCAAAGGCGGCGGCAGCCCTTCTCAAAAGCAGGAGGCGTTTCCACGGTGACGTGTCCAGGTCCCCACAGGCCCCCTCTCGGGGTGACAGAAGCTGTTCCGGGCTGCTTCCCGGGGATTGTTCCCCTACTTGCCAGCGTTGCCTATATTTGCTGGAATATTTAAAAAAAAAATGAAGTTAAAATCGATGTGTGGTTATTAACCATGTACGCAACCACCACCGTTTCTGATATGTAAACGTATGCACAGCAAAGGGCCCCAGGCGGAGACGGGCTCATCGTGAGAGTAGCCGTAAATAAACCCTCGGCATGTCACCCACCCCCCGGCGTCGCCAGTGGTGCCTAAAAATACCCACGGCTCATGTGGATCCGAATATGACTCAGCTGTTTTTAAATGTTGCTGCAGAAACAGCTGAGGCCTCTGCGCACGACGCCAGCGCCTTGCTCTGGCACGCACAGGGCACACCCCGCTTCTGGAACTCTGAGCACCCAGCCGGCCACCCGGGCCCTGCAGGTCACTCACTTCTCCAGGGAGGGTCCTGTCGCAACTAAGAAATCTACATTCTTTGGCCCCTTGTGTGTTTATGCTAGATATACACTGAGTGGCCAGATTATTATGAGCTCCGAACGCATAATAACCTGGCCACTCAGTGTCTATCCTATAGAATAGAAGCCTAATATGCAAATTGTCCCCTCGACCAGGAGTTCGACCAGCAGGCAGGCAGGCCAACCGCCCATGTCCCCTCTCCCTGGCCAGGCTGGCCGGACCCCACCCATGCACGAGTTCATGCACCAGGCCTCTAATATACAATGAACAAAGCAAAACAAACAAATCTCTTGTAACAGATAAAAAGCTAAAAAGGAAACCACAGCAAAAGCGCGTACGTAGAACAGAAACCGCCCGTTGCCTTGACGTCACTGCTTTGGGCTTGTGGCGACAGGCCTGCGCAGAGATGTGGTCCAGAGTGAGCTCTCCCACGTTCGGTTTGACTTCAAACCTGCCTGTAAGATAGACACACGTCGTTTCTTAGGAAGTCACTGTGGCCGTTGGCAAAACAAAGCCCCACGATTTAGAAATGCAGCCAATTGTGTAGCTATCCCTTCTCTCATAATCCTAAGAGTGCTGTGACTACAGAGCTCAACACCCCTCTCCCTGTATTGCTTACCTCCTTCAAGCACAAAAGTTGCTTTAAAAAGTTACTTTAAGCCCGGCCAGTGTGGCTCAGGGGTTGAGCATGGACCCATGAACCAGGAGGTCTCAGTTCGATGGATTCCCGGTCAGAGCACATGCCAGGGTTGTGGGCTCCATCCCCAGTGAGGGGTGTGCAGGAGGCAGCCGATCAATGATTCTCATCATGGATGTTTCTATCTTTCTCTCTCCCTCTCCCTTCCTCTCTGAAATCAATAAAAATACATTTTTTAAAAATCAAGGAAATCATAATGCAGGAGGACAATGGCTCCTCTCAGCGGGAAGGGTAGAGAATGCTGTCATAGAGGACGCACAGGGGAATGCGAAGGCATTGGTGAGATTCTGTTTGCAAGGGGGCACACAAATGTATATGCATTATACACATGCATGTATGATAAACTTTAGTGTTTGAAAACATACCAAAAATCTGAACGCAAAATTTACAGCTCTGTCTCTGCTCAAATTCACAAGTAGAACGAAGAAGAGACACAAAAAATGACAGAAGATGGGAGAACGGAGAGGATAGAGGAAGGACAAAATATCTGCCCACAATGAATTAGGGAGGGAGGCCAGGTTGTGGCTCTCCGCTTCTTCCGGAGACTAGAGTAAGATGGCTCTTCGGAACACGGGGTTCAACAAAGGGGGAGAGAAATCCTGATGACCTGCGCCCGCCTCGCTCCCGAAGGGCGTGGGTGCCTAGGTAATGAGGTCTCCCAGCGTCTGCAGTCAGGGAGGTCAGGTTCCAGGCACGAGTGGTGTCCTGAATAATTAGAAAAGCCACCACCACCACCACAAGACGCTGTGGGTTGACCCCGTCGGCCTGGCCGTCCACACACCAACAGCTACTGCAGAACGGACAGCACTGACCACACGCCAGAGAGCAGCTAGGGGTCCCGCACTTACACCCTGACGGGCTCTTAGACACTCCTACCCTCCTTGGTCTCTTGAGTTGATATGGAAACTCTGAATCCCCACAATATTTCACACGAGCAGATTCACTTAAAGATTTTCTAAAAAGAAACGTGTCTATACACCGGTAACCTATGCTTTCATCAAAACGAATGAATGATAACATAAACCACCCCGCCAAAAACAATTCATCCCGCGGCTTGCATAACAGGTGCATTTTCCCGTTAAACCGGTGACCAGAGGCAGCAGACACGAGAGTCCTTCCTTCATCCCTGCCCAAGAGGAGCGGAGCGGCGTTAGGCGCGGAGGAATTCCGCTGAGGATTTCCAAGGAAAACTTACTCGGGTGCAACTTTCTGCTCAGTTTCCTTTGCAGCATTTGCAAAAGGAAGAGGAAATCGATTTTCAGTTCGTTGCTGAGCATGCTGGGATTGCTCATGAGCTCTGTCAAGCGAATGTTGTCTTTAATGAACTTGGAGGCCGTGGACCTGGGCAGCAGAGGCAGTTGCATCTGGTAGCTGTAGTCTGTGAAGTTCACAAGGTCGTCCTGGACGCTTTGGATTCTGGAAATAAAAAAAAAAACAACAAACAAAATACTGTTCACGAGCCACATTTTGGGAATGAGATGTGTATTACCCCAAGTTTCAGATGAAGTAGCATTTCCCAGAACCCCCAGCTCACGCACTCTTGGTGTGTCAGCAAGGTGTACACCTCCTGGATCAGGATCTCCGGCACCCCGGCTTTGCAGTGGATCGTCCCGTAGATTAGTTCTCTGGGTAATCGGATTTTCTTTTTGGCCAGGAACTTTAATAGTGGAAAGAAAACATTTGCATCGCGAGAAGTCCTATACAAATGTTCAACTGCTATGGATTCACCTCAATCCCCCTTTTATCTCTCCACTAATTGTCTGTTTCACGTGTTCATTATTAAATGATGTTATTCGGCAAGAAAGCCATGACATCCCACTCGTCTGTGAGGTGAGCGCGTTAATGACCTTCTTTTCTATCTCAGGGAGCAAGCTGCCAACTTGGCAGTATCACCTCCTAGCCCAGTGGTCGGCACACTCATCAGTCCACAGAGCCAAATACCAACAGCACAACGACTGAAATTTCTTTGGAGAGCCAAATTTTTTAAACTTAAACTTCTTCTAGACTCGCCCAGGCCATGGTATTTTGTGGAAGAGCCACACTCAAGGGGCCAGAGCCGCATGTGGCTCGAGAGCCGCAGTTTGCCGACCACGGTCCTAGCCCATCACGTCTAGAAACCCAGACCTTTAAAAGCACCCACGGAACAGTAAAAGCTGTCAATGGTTGCGAATTTACCTTTTCCAACTGTGCCCAGTTATCCAGCTTGACTCTTAGAGAAGTGCCATTTTCAAAGGATGACAAGTTGAGGTCCCAGGGGTAATATATAGCGAATATTTCTGCGATCAGGAAGCCATTGGAAAAATCCCTGATCCACGGCAGAAAGGAAATGAGATAACACGTAGTTACTTGTACCGTCTGTGCTCTAGGTAACACCAATCTAACCGTCTGGCCTGACAGCCAGGAACTGGTCTGGGGAACCTGAAGAGCCTCGGCTGTTTAATACGCTCGTAGTCACCAAAGCACTCTACCTCTATTAGCGTAGGTCTAACATTGAATGACTGATTGGATGATTGAATGAATGAAAGGCTCCATCATTGTTCTCAGGCCCCCTCCCTAAGGGCGCAGGTGTGTGGGGGGGGGGCGTGGGGGGCGGCCTGGAGGAGGCAGGCGCGGGTGCACCTGGCCGGCTTCTGCCCCACCTGCTGATGTTCCTGGGGAAGAAGGTGAGGTCCAGGCTCTGGAGCCAGCGCAGGACCGACCGGGACAGGCGGGACCTCCTGGGCGGGTGCGGGTAGACCAGATACTTCTTAGGCCGCCCCGGGCCCCCCTCTGAGGACTGTGTGGAGAGTTGAGGTAACTTGTCTTGGGATGCCCATGGCACTTGCAAAGTCTCTTTCTTCCGGTGGATGGCTGCCATGTAGCTTTCTGGGTTTCCATAGCAGCGCCCGCGGGGGCGGGGCCTCGGGGGGCGGGGCCTCGAGGGGCGGGGCCTCGGGCGGGGCGGGGCCGGCCTCCTGGGAGCTGGACCTCCTGGCGGGCTTCCTGGGCCTCCTAACTTGGGGATCTGAAGCTCTGGATTGGGGCACATGATCCCAGAGCGAATTGGAGGTGAACATGGTCTGGGGCGCTTCAGCCTGGGGGTGGGAGTGGGGGGGCTTCAGGCTGTGTTCCTGTCTTCACTAATTTAGAGCCCCCTTGAGGTTTAGCTTTTATTTTTTAAAATATATATATAAAATAAAGAAATTTAAAAAAAAAATTTAAAAAAATTAAAAAAATAAAGAAATTAAAAAAAATTAAAAAAACTATATAGGTTTTTTTTATTTTTTTTAATTTCTTTATTGATTAAGGTATTACATATGTGTCCTTATCCCCCCACTCCCCCCCACCCCCCACTTATGCCCTCACCCCCCTGTGGTCTGTGTCCATTGGTTAGGCTTATATTTTTATTGATTTCCGAGAAAGGAAGGGAGAGGGAAAGAGGGACAGAAACATCAATGATGAGAGGGAATCCTTGATGGGCTGCCTCCTGCACGCCACACCGGGGGTGGAGCCCGCAACCACTAAGCCAGGCCGCAGGGCACAGTGGACATTTTACCGCAGATCCTGTGGGTTGTAAGCCCAGCGGGAGGCCTGCTTCCGAGTTAAGGAGCCTGTGAGAGGCTCCAGAGGACAAGGACAGTGTTTGGGAACTGGAAACGATATGGTTTTCCCTCCTAAACACCAATGGGGAAAAGGGCCTTAGAAATTAAATGTTCAATGTCTAAGTGTTTAATAAAATACTTAATGTCTAAATAAATGTTTAATGTCTAAATGTAGCCTACCCGTTTCCTTGATTATTACACGAAGTGTTCGTAAAAATTACGTAGTATTTGGAAACAATTTGTACGTTGGATTTTCCCACTTCCTGAAGATGCCCCAGTGTGTGCAATTCATTCATTCAGTCTTCACCCCGTCCCTACTGTGTGCCCAACACCGGTCTTGTCACTTGGGATTTATCAGTGAACAATACAGGGGGTGGGGGTAGGGGTAGATGATTTCAGAGCAGCATAGACAATTATAAATTAAATATTTACACATCAGTTTTTAAAAATCTATTATATGAAAGGGGAAAAAATCAATGTGGCATGTAGCTACATGTTATTGTGCAAGATAAAATTGTGGATGGAAAAGGGGCCACATACTAATCCTGAGAGGGTCAGGGGAGGCCTGCATAGCCCACCTTACAAATGCAGAGACCAAAGTAACCACACACACACACACACACACACACACACACACACGCACACAGTCTCCACATGGAAATTCCTAACTAAAAGTGAGTCGTGCTGGACAATCACGCCCCAGGCCTGTAGCTGCCTGACAAAGGCTAATCGTTTTGAAGTTGTCCATGGTCTTTGTGCATCTAAGATAACGCCTTTGAAAAGTCAGGGTGACCTTCCTTCAGACCCCTCGGCGCTCACCTGCCCGCACCAGAGTGCCGGCCCAGACACAGCCACGCTGGGCGGCTGGGCTTCCAGCCTTGAATTTCCCATCTGGGCAAGAGCGGAAGTACGAATTCTTGGGCTCCTCCAAGATTCCACTATTTCAGAAGATGGAAAAGAAGCTATAAAACAAGGAAGGGATTTAGAGAATGTGGGATAAAGTATGCACGTTTCTGTTAACATCTAAGCCTGCTGCTTATTAAGAATTCTGATACTTTCATTACTCATCCAAATATCGGAATGTGGGATTTTTATACCAGTAAATTGTAAATACTCACTAATTGAAGTTTTGATAGAAATATTTTATGTCTAGCCCAGCCGGTGTGGCTCAATGGTGGAGTGTCGCATCGACCTATGAACCAGGAGGTCACGGTTTGATTCCTGGTCAGGGCACATGCCCGGGCTGCAGTGTGGGGCATGCAGGAGGCAACCGATCGATGATTCTCTCTCATCACTGCGATTTCTCTCTCTCCCTCCACTTTCTTCTCTGAAATATGATATTTTACGTCTATTTGTGATCTATAAATCAATAGTACACAAATCAAATTTCTCAAAAACTTGAGGCTTCTATGTGATTGTGTATGAAAAAGTTATTTTGCTCTACACCGTAACCTCCATTTAAAATTCATTAAGATCTGGTTTCATGCCCTAATCGGTGTGGCTCAGTGGATAGAGGGTCGGCCTGCGGACTAAAAGGTCCCAGGTTCGATTCCAGTCAAGGGCATGTACCTTGGTTGTGGTCACATCCTCAGTAGGGGGTGTGCAGGAGGCAGCTGGTCGATTTTTCTCTCTCATCGATGTTTCTAACTCTCTATCCCTCTCCCTTCCTCTCTGTAAAAAATCAATAATATATATATACATATGTGTGTGTGTGTGTGATATGTATGTGTGTGTGTATATGTGTGTGTGTGAGATATATGTGTGTGATATGTGTGTGTGATATGTGTGTGTGATATGTGTGTGTGTGTGTGTGTGTGATGTGTGTGTGTGTGTGTGTGTGTGTGTGTGTATGTGTGTGTGTGTGTATAAAAGATCTGGTTTCATCCCCGGGTTGCAGTGCCCAACTACCTACCTTTGTCTCCCGCTGTCTGTAGGCTGACTTGGAGGCTCACCCTCGAGCTACATGTTATCCATAATCGCCACTGGACTGTGGGAGTTCCAAGGTGGTTCTGCGGAAAGATTAGGGTCCAGTTTGAACGGTGCTGGTGATGACATACCCCCCCCCCCATACTGCCTCCCAATGACCTTTCCGAGTGGGAGGCATAGCCCTGAGAACGCAGTGAACTAAGGGTGAGTGGGGAACGCCATGTTTACTTCGACAAGAACTATAAATCTAATCGGAACACAGCTACTTCCCCAATTACCATCTAAGTATTTTACACTCAGGTCAGAATCAACTTCTTAAAAGTGAGTGCGAGATTGTACCCTTCGCTGAGGTGTTTTCAGATGAGTTTCTGCTCATGTTGAGCGGAGTCTGGGCCCTCTCTCCCCTCTGGGGGACTCGGGCGCCGGTGCTCAGGCCGGATGCGCAGCAGGAGCACTCTCCTCTCCTCGGTGGAGCACTCCATGCGTTTGGCCATTTCTCGTCTCCGTCCGTATGGGTGCGCCTGGGTCCTGTTCACCCGGCGACGGTGATCACAGCCCGTGGCCAGCTCAGTCACAACTGGTAACGACCTTATGGGCCCTCATCATCCCTTCGCAAATGAAAACACCGTCGGAACAGCGTCTTTCTCCCTCCACAAATACACAAAGACTTAAAATTAACCCTTCCTAGCTGCACCCACTGTGAGTGTGTGTGGGAATGAGTGGAACCGCTACAAAGGACCTGGCAAACTGTGAGGCCCTTGGACCTTCGCCTCTGACTGCGGAAGGCTAAACAGATGAAAATTAATAATTGGACAAGCGGAGACGGCGGCTCAGAGGTCTCGGTGGCTTCCCACGGGGGAGGCTGATTGCGGCTGACCTCTCGCAGGCGCTGTGGGGCAGTGGGGCGGGTTCCCCGCGTGGCGATCCGGGCTGGGTCAGACTGCCGCGCCGGAAACACGTGGCCTCTGAAGGTGCCGGGGCCAAGGGAGAGAGAAAGTCGCCGAGCCTGCAGGTGACCCAGGTCACCTCTGCTCCTGTCACCGCGCACACTCCTCTACCTGCGTGGTGGGCCCGGGGGGCCGGGGAGTGGGTGGACCGTTTAGCCACGCTCATGGCTGTGATGGGGAACCTCCTCTTGAAAAGGTCTGATCCCGTTCGGTGGGCTGGGAGTGTGGACATCAGAGCAGGACGAGTCCCAGGGCCGTGGCCCCGAAAACTCAACCCTGCCTCCATGTGGAGGGTTCTAGGCAGGAAATGGTCTCGGAGGTGCTGTTTGTCAGTCCCCACATTTCTGTCCCTCATTCTTTTCCTCTGGTGACCTCAGAGTTTGACCTTCTGCATCTGGAAGAAGGAAGTTTCCCAGGTGGGGAGACAGCTCTCCTCCCTCAGGTCAGCATCCTCCACAGGTGGCCCGGGCTCCCCCACAGGTGGTCCGGGCTCCCCCACAGGTGGGCCGGGTTCCCCCACAGGTGGCCCGGGCTCCCCCACAGGTGGCCCGGGCTCCCCCACAGGTGGGCCGGGCTCCCCCACAGGTGGCCCGGGCTCCCCCACAGGTGGGCCGGGCTCCCCCACAGGTGGCCCGGGCTCCCCCACAGGTGGCCCGGGCTCCCCCACAGGTGGCCCGGGCTCCCTTACAGGTGGGCCAGGCTCCCTCACAGGTGGTCCAGGCTCCCCCACAGGTGGCCCGGGCTCCCCCACAGGTGGTCCGGGCTCCCCCACAGGTGGCCCGGGCTCCCTCACAGGTGGGCCAGGTGCCAAGAGGGTGGAAGCAGAAGGTACAAGGTCCCCAGAGGCCCACGCTCAGGAGCAGCCCCACATCTTCCACATGTGGTTATGGATGGAGGTTATTTACTGGTGAGCTAACAGCGTCACAGCGGAACGGGAGCAGGTGCATAGTCTGCAGGGCACCGTCAACATAAACATGCGGGCATAGCACCCACAAGCAAGCACCATCAGGTGACACAGCAGACCATTAACCAGGCACGGGGTGCCTGTGGGGTCTGGGTGAGGGACCAGCCCGTAGTTCCTACAATAAGCAGACAGGGGAGGGTGGGCCACATCATTGTCCCTCCTCGGACACAACTTGATGAGGAATTTGGTGAGATTCTCGGCAATACTTCTCATTGCTTTTCCGAAGGAGAATGTAGCTGAACGTATGAAAGACGGCCTTCCGTTCCCCGACCGAGACCGTGCGGTGGAGGACTAAATTGAGTCCTTCCCCCGAGGAGCCACTTCCCGCCAGGCAGCGGGCCTGTGCAGAGGGGATGCGCACCTGCGTGGCCATGGGGACCTGACACGCGAAGGGCTGCCTTCCTGAGAGAGGCTGCGGAACTGGCCACGTGAGGGCGACATTCCTTTCCCACCTTGTGTGTCCGATGGTACCATGTCTCCGGAATTAATTTGTGCTTGGGTGCTGCCGGGTGTGTGTGTGTGGGGGGGGGGGGGTGCGGGGGGGACAATAGAGAGCAGTTAAAAGGACACGTGCCCTCACATTTCCAGGGAGAGGATGACCCTGACCAGACTCTGAAAGCCAAGTCCACCAGCCTGGCGGCACGGGGTGCACATTGCGCAGTTCTTCCTGGTCGCTGTGAGTCCAAACACACCCCAACCCCCCAAAACGTGTCCCCAGGCGCCTGCATGTCAGGGGACTATGCTGTTCGCGAGCCATGGAGGGGTCATTACTCTCAATGCCCCGAACCACGTTCTCCGGGACCTCCCGTGACAAAATCAAAGACCATTTAGAACAGAAAAAACAGGGGTTTATTCCAGGGACCCTCATCACACTTGAATCCATGAACAAACATGTGATGTATTTACATGAGGACAGTTCTCTGCTAGGACAGCCACGCTCCAGCTAAGATACAGGTGCCGGATCTGCGAGGGGGAGGCCACGCTCAGGGTCACATCCGGTGCTGACGCTCAGGGAGGCAGGACCCGGGAGGGCCAGCGCGTTACTCCCGCGCTCCGGGAACCTCCGACTCAGGAAAAGTGCGGTCGGAATCTTTTTTACCAACAGGCGGTTTTGGTACCTAATTATATTTCACGAGGTTACTCCACAATAGAAAACACTTACGAGGACATTACAAATGTTTTCAGAGCTATTTCAGTAAAACAGAAGTTTTAAAGGTCTCTAGCTACACAGGGGACATATTTTAACAAACTTGCTGCAGCCTTCTTTCTATTTGTGAGACTCTAAACAAATGATTTTTAATGCAAAATGTCGTGATTTTGAATTTTATATAATAATGGTTTATCCCCCAGGGGTCTCTGGAAGTCAGCAAGAGAACTAAGAAGACAGGAAAATGGGCCTCTGAGTTATTAACATTAGGGGTCACATTATTTTACCAAAATTTGATAAATTTTAAAATCTCATCATAATATTTTCTTCTACTTCACACAGAGTTGTAAGCACCTTGATTATCTTATTTCTAAATCCGTAACAGACTCAACTCCGGCCTCGATGACGAAGGGGACATACACCGTTTATACGATGTTTTCCATGGCTCGCAGCACAGTTAAAGCAAGGGAATAACACGGTATTCACCCTGCGGAGGGCACGGCTCAGGAATATCCTCTTTGACCCAGCGCTCCCTTCACTCCAGTGTGTGCTGACACCTTGGCTTGATTAAGGAGAATTAAAAGCACCCTCCTAATGTCTATCCCAGGGGTACGTTTTTGAAGGTCTCTAAGTTTGCTAAGTGGCACCCCACAGTTTAAGGAGCTTTTGCTCTTCCATTTTCTAAGGCCTTGGGCTGCCCTGCTCCCGGAGGTGTGTCCAGGGCAGGGCCTCTTTGTCAAGCAGACACGAAGTCCAGTCCATTTCCCTCCGTCCGGGGAGCACCAGCTGCTGGCAATTCCTGAACTGGGAGGAGGCGGGAGTGACGTGTCTGAAAGCGCCGGAGAGAGGCTCCAGAGGCTGCCCTTGAGGAGGGGAGGCCTTAAAATAGCCCAGCAGGTGCGCGATGTCCTCACCCTCAGGGGGGGGGGCGGGGGGCGGCAGCATAACTTCCAGTCCCAGCCTCCTCTGGACCAGGCCCGCGCAGGGGAGGAGGCCCGGAGATCGCTGCGAGGAGAGGGACTTTCTCTTTCCCTGTGAACTGATCGTTGTAATGACAGTGCGGGTGCCACTCAGTGGCTTCCCCGATGAGTCCTCTTTATTTCAAATGGGTATTAGCTGCTCTTTTTTGAAAATATATTTTTATTGATTTTTAGTGAGAGTGGAAGGGAGAGGGAGAGAGGGAAACATCAAAGATGAGAGAGGAAGTCATTGATTGGCTGCCTCCTGCACGCCCCCACTGGGGATCAAGCCCGAAACCTGGACATGTGCCCTGACTGGGAACCGAACCAGCAACCTCTTGGTTCCTGGGTCGATGCTCAACCACTGAGTGACACCAGCCAGGCTCCCTGCTGTTTGCTAAACCGTACTCATGGTTTGTCTCAATATAAAAAATACAGAGAATCATTGCAGACCGAAATAGAAAGGTGAACGCATTATTTGAAGACTGCAGACCTTTTAAAATACACCATATAAAGAAGGATTTGGCTTAGGGTTCACATACTTCCTTTTCACTCTAAAAAACGTAAAATGGAGAACTCTTTTTTCCCCCTAAGCCAACAAACGGGTCTTTGGAAATAATAATACATAGGTATTTTAAACATACTATGCCCAAAAACAATAACAACGCCTACCTAAAACAACAGTGCCCTCTGGTAGCCTTAAAGGTGAAATCGATATTTCCCTGCTCCCCTGGGGGGGCCCTACCCACTCCTCCCCCCTCATGAGCACATTTTAACATGAAATATGCACTGTGCGGAGGAAGGAGCACTTGGGTTGGCTGGGCACGGAGGCGGGTTTTACTCTATCGGTACTGGAGGAAGTTCTGCAGCAGCGTGGGCAGCTGGAGCTGCGGGATGAGGTGCAAGCGCGGCCGCCCGACGCGGCGTCTGATGCAGAGGCGGCACAGCTGGCAGAGGGAGCTGGGCGTGGCTGCAAGAGACAAGCAGGTGTGTGTCCATGAAATCAAAACACGGATCTGCATACGTTACAAGATGCATGAAGTCAAACCAGAAAAATCTACAGAGCTTTGAAGCAAACTGGCAGGATGACCCTTGTACTAGGGAAATCAGACAAGCGTTTACACTGCCTTCAGAAGACTGTGTTAGAATTGAGGTATATTCCATCCACCTTCTTTAAGACATGGAAGTCTTTGGGCTAGAATCAGCTCAGCCGGTGTGGCTCGGTGGTTGAGCATCAACCTATGAACCAGGAGGTCATTGTTCGATTTCAGGTCAGGGCACATACCAGGGTTGGGGGCTTGATCCCCAGTAGGGGGGGTGTAGGAGGCAGCCGATCAATGATTCTCTTTCATCATTGATGTTTCTATCTCTCTCTCCCTCTCCCTTCCTCTCTGCAATCAATAAAAATATATTTTTAAAAAATAAAACCTCAGAAACAAATTCTGCTTTTTGAAGGAGATACAGATCGAAGGAGGGCATGCACTATAGGAGGAAATTCTTAATTGTTTTTCTCAAATTCGATTTACCGTTTAAGCCAAAGCCAATTGAATTACTGTGTCTGGGCCGGACTTGAGAGATTCCGTTTTGGAACTAAAGTCTTAAGTGTGGAAGTATTTCCTGATCATGTTTCTACCCACGTCATAGACGGTGCCCGCCCCTATAAAGTGAGGCGAGCTTCTAAGGGTTTATTTGCAGATATGATACAGAATTACATGTTATGTAGGATCAAAACCGAATCTATTTATGAAGTTTAGGTCAGATCATTGTGATTGTCTTTTTCATAGATAGAACCTAAGTTAAAAAGTATTTACTTTCACACAAAAATGCTCCAAATGCCATTATTGTCTCGCATGCCCTCGGGGGTCTCTAGTTCCCCCTGCTCCCTATTCCCGCAGACGCGCCGCCGTGGTTCGGATGCCCGCCCCTCCCCGTACCTTCGTGCTGAAGCAGCATTCTCTCCACCAGGCTGCTCGACGTGGCCACGTCCACCGGCCGCAGCAGCTCCGTGTTCTTGGCGTTGATATCCGCCCCGAATTCCAGCAGCAGGTGGACAATCTCCGTGTTGGACTGCTGGGCAGCAGCGTGGAGCGGCGTGTCCCAGTATTTGCCTTTCTGCACGTCAGCGCCTGCAGGGACATACGGACGGTGATGGGTACAAACAGAGATGGTTCTAAGGGTCACCTCAGTGCAGGGAGGAAGGTGTGGCAGAAAGGACCTCAGCTCCATTGGCACCGAGTGCCTCACGTATACATGTACATGTACATACATACACACATACATATATGAGCATATACATGCATGCATATACATACACATACTATATACGAAAGGGGCCACATGCGGACCTGACAGCTCAGGGGAGGCCTGCGGGGCAGTCTTACAAGCTCAGAGACCTAAAGTCACCACAAAGGATGGCCTGAAATTACACTTTAACTAAAAGCAGTGATGGTAGTCAGTCCTGTCCTAGGCCGGTATCACTGACAAGGTCAGCCTTCACCTTCACTGAGCCTTTTGTCTTTTTGCATCTCAGATAACATGCCTATGAAATGTCTGGGTAGCTTGTAACTTCCCTTTTCCCAGACCCCCTTGGGGCACAACCTCATGTGCTGGGCGCCAGGACAGAGACCACAGATTCCTTCATTGTTATCGCTATCATGTTAATTGTTGACTGTTAACTATCCTGCACCCACCTAAGTATGTGTCCATCATTTACTTTTTATCCAATCCCAGAGGCTTCCCCGCTTTGCTTTCTCCCGCCTCCCTAATCCATCACCAGTGGATTTCATGTAACCCACCTACGTCCCCTCCTTTGATGGCAATGTATAAAAATAGATGAAAAACCGCCATTCTCCAAAGCATTATCCCAATCCATTGAGATTCTGCTTCCCAGCAATTGTCGACAGTTTGGCTCAAATAAACTCACAAAATTCTTTACAGGTTTGAATGTTTTTACGTTAACATTATACATACACAAACAAACATACATATGCACACATACATGTACATGTACATACACACATACATACATACATATACATAATCTTAAAACTTGGTACATCTGGATGAAAAATGAACGTATTTTTTATACTGTCTACTATTCTTCTATATGGTTAAAATATCACCTAACAAAAAGAACTTTTAAATTTAAACAGTTCCAACATTCATCATATTAGCTATCATATGTATTATAAACAGTGCACAATTGGGTTGACACATGTCTATTTGCATCATGATTGATAGCTCTCAGGAGAACTCAAGAGCTTATTGCTTTTCTTCTTTTCATTTATTTTAAGGCAACAGAGTTCTTTTGTTTCTTGGAAAACTCGTGAGTTCAGAGACATGCGCTCTTTGGGTAAAATGTAATCAGATGTCCCTGTCACTTCTCACTTGTGCAGTTGAAGGCGATAACTGCACACAGGCACTGAGCCTGTTCCATGGAAAGCACATTCTGTTTCTGCATGCAAACTGTTTTAAGTGCTTCCATTTAAAAATAACTCCCGTGTTAAATCACCTACTGCATCGCCCTTCACCTCAGTGGCGGCCCCTGAGTGCATGACTGATGGAGAAATGCTGTTTAATGCGGTAAGGAAGAAGCAGAATCCCATTTTCCAGCACCTAAGTGGTTACAACACCGAGAAATGTCTCGATGAAAATGCATTAGTCCCTTCCGCCCGACTCCCTGGTCCCGTCTGTCAAACTCTTATTTGTAAGAAGCAGTGCACTCTAAGCTGGGAGTGGCCCTCCTGCCACGCTCAAGTTGCAATCAATGTAATTGTTTTCACCATTTTAACCTAATGGGAAATGTTTAGTGGGAACAGTGCGTTGCATAACAAAATCTCCATCGGGGGAGCATACACGCTGCTGGGTGTGTCGGTGTTAGGAGAGAACAGAGCCTGAGAATGGCGGTCCGTCCCAATAACTACCAGCACTTTGCAGTATTCTTCCACCCATAAAATAGTCGATGGAAAGAAAATATTCCCAGCAAAGTAAAGAAAGGTAATGAAGAACACACTCTCCTGGTTATGTAAACTTATGGGAGACACAGCCCGGAAATAACAATCTGCCAACGATGATTAGCAGAACTTGTGTTAAGTGTCTTATTAGTAAAGGGAGTGGAATCGTGGAATGATGGAGACTGCTTGCCGGAAATGAGTAATTTAGCGAAGATACAGTGAGGAACAGTAAGGGGTTACCAAAGATCTGTCAGGATGTATCAGAGGCCAAACGATCGCCATCCTATATAATAAAAGGAATGACCGGTCGCTATGACGCTCACTGATCACCAGGGGGCAGATGGTCAATGCAGGAGCTGCCCCCTGGTGGTCAGTGCGCTCCCACAGGGGGGAGCGCTGCTCAGCCAGAAGCCCTGAGCCGGGCTCACATCTGGCAAGCGGCGGTGGCAGGAGCCTCTCCCGCCTCTGTGGCAGAGCTAAGGATGTCCGGCTGCCGGCTTAGGTCCACTTCTCCCTCCCGGACTGCGAGAGGGCACAGGCCGGGCTGAGGGATCCCCCACCCCCTGCCCTGAGTGCATGGATCTCGTGCACTGGGCCTCTAGTGAACAATAGAAGGCATAGAAACGTATTTACTCGTTTTAAGTCTATTTAAACACCGCCATGAGAAGCACTGTGCTGGAGGGAAGAGAGGATGGGAAAAGAGGGAAACCATACTTAACCAAACTCCCAGCCCTGGTCCCCAGGTCAGGAGAAGGTTCTCAGGGGCTGGAGTTGAACCTTGAGGACCTGGTTTGTTTCAAGTAAGTGGGCAGGACGTCTCTTCAGGTAAGTGAGACGGATGACAGTCTAGGACCGTGTGGGAGTTAGGGTTGGTGGGGGTTAAGGCGACGAAGCAGTTAACTATCCCAGAATTTCTTTGGATCATTTTCTTCCCAGATATATTCATATTTAGCAACATTGCATTCAAACTCGAAAATCTGAATGTTATGACCTTTGACCTTTGTAAGTAGAGGGTTTGGAGCTTTGGGGTGAAGTGGAGTTATCAAGAATGAGGTCTTGCATGGAACAGAGTGTGGAATCTCGGAGGGAAGGTGGGGGAGGGTGGGTAGGTGGGAGGTAATCAACCAATGATATATGCATAACCCATGGACACAGACAGTGGGGTGGTGAGGGCCTGGGGCAGGGGGCGGGCTGGAGGGGGGGGTCAATGAGGGAAAAAAGGGGACCTATGTAATACTTTCAACAATAAAGATTAAAAAAAAGAATGAGGTTCTTATTTATAGGCTATAGACTGATATGTGAGAAGCTTAGAAGAAGAACATTTTTAAAATGAGATATAATTTTTAAAGCGGCTTATGTAGAGAAACAAGTGGAGCCCTGGCCGAGTAGCTCATCAGTTGCTTAGAGCATCACCCGGAATGCCGAGATTGAGGGCTCCATCCCTGATGAGGGCACATACAAGCTTCAACCAATGAATGCATCAATTGGTGGAAAAACAAATCTCTCTCCCTCTCTTCCAAATCAATAAATACTTTTTTTTTTTTTAAAGAAAAAGAAATAAGAGCCGTATAACTGCTTGTGGGTGTGGATGGGACGGAAGATGTTTGAAAGGACATTACCCGCGTAAAGAAGCTTCCGGATGCAGTGGAATTGCTGTGACATGCAAGCGACATACAGCGGCGTTCCCAAGTGAGGAATGTCTTGGTCCACATCGATGCCCCAGGATATCAGGATCTGCAGACATTCATGGTGGCCTGCAGACACAAATAGAGACCTGTTTTCCTCGAGGCCCTTCCCCCACGCACCTGCGCCCACAGCTCCAGCCTGTTCTTCACCACAAGGTCCTTGCCACCCCGCAGGTGGCCGCAGGGACCGCTGGCTGCCCTTGTCACTTCCCCCGGAGCTGACCTTTGCTGGCGGCCTCGTGTGTGGGGGAAGGCAGGCAGGACTCCAGCTGCGGCTTGGCTCCGTACTCCAGCAGGAGTTCCGCACAGCACGGGCTGCCCTGCGAGCAGGCGTTGAATAGCGGCGTCACGCCATCTATTGTGATTGCATTGACCTGAACAGAACCGAAATCTGAGAGTGACGTTCGGAGGATCACACGTGACTGACTCGCAGGCATGTTTAAAGGTGTGGTGATCTGCTCACGGAAATAATTGGGAACATGTGTGTGGTAAATATGACAAAGGGTATTTAGCTCAGACACATGGATAAGGAAAGCTTTACAACGTCAAGAGATACATAGAAAGAGGATATGGTAGATAACTCATAGGAATGAACCTACAATAAAAATGCTGAAAAACTACATACTCAAGGATCAAACACACAAAAATGAATTTAATGGTTAGGTACTTTTCAGTAGGTAAAAACGTCAACAAGTGTAACAGTGATTGATGAAAATGATGACAAAGCCACTTTGCTGGGAGCAGTTTAAATTGAAAATGAAATTTCTGAGGATTTATCTAAAGAAAATCATCCAACTCAGCAGGCGTGGCTCAGTGGTTGAGCGTCAACCTATGAACCAGGAGGTCAGTGTTCGATTCCCAGTCAGGGCATAAGGCCGGGTTGCAGGCTCCATCCCCAGTGTGGGGCGTGCAGGAGACAGCCAATCAATGATTCTCTGTCATCATTGATGTTTCTATCCCTCTCTCCCTCTCCCCTCATCTCTGATATCAATAAAAAAAATTTTTTTTAAAGAAAATCATCCAAAAGATGGGCAAACATTATAGGCACAAAGAAGTTCATCTATTCCTATGGAGAACCATGAAAGCAGGACACAGCCTACGGAGTACTCCTTAGGATGCGGCATGCTACCCCGCTTTTGCAATGATTGGGGTTCCTTCTTCGAGTGCAAATGAGAGAAGGCAGGGCAGTTGGAGAGCTTTATTTTTATTCTGCAATCTCTGAAAACCACCAAGAAGGAAAGGGAGGCAGGATGAGGACTTTTCCTGATTTGGGTCCTCGGTAGATGCGAACATTGAACAGGGACTTACATTCGCTCCAGCTTCCAGAAGAGTCCGGGCACAGGCCACGTGATCGCCGAGGCAGGCTTCGTGCAGTGGGGTGACATGGTCTATGGTGACCGCGTTTACGTTATAACCCTAGATGTGACATGAATCATTTTGAAAGGTGAGAAAAAGTTCTGTCAAGTCGTCTCTACAGTGGTCCCTAAAGAGTGATGCCAACAGTCAAGGAATGCCAGGCAAGGCGGGTTTGTTTGGCAAGAACGGCCAGTTCGAACGCCACGGAGGGGCCCCTGGGCCCCGTGATGGTGACACCACCCACCCAGACCCAGCACCGCTTTAAGCCTGTGCTCAGTGGATTCTGCAAGTATTACTGACATTTGCTTAGGTAACGTTTTTCTTTCTCTTTAGGAATGGCTTGGGTTGCTATCGGTGTTTTGGTTTGTTTTGTGGAACTGCAGACTGTGTAGAGGCCGGATCACTCGCTTGGGTTGGGGCTATAAGATTCCACGTCAGCCCTCCCTCGGGGAATACCCTGCACTGCAGTAATCCGCTTTGGGAAGTTCTGTCAGGAAGGGGGTCTGCGTAGGTTCTGTGCTGGTGGTGAGTGGCCTTGCCTACGGAGTCAGGCTTGGGTCGGAAGCCTTGACCCATAGGCCGCGATGGCGTTCATTCAGATGAGTCCCTGAGCCGCTAAATGAACGGAGATTAAATGGGAGGACGCAGGGAGAGCAATTATTGCTACGGTGCCCAGCATAGAGGAAAGGTTTGATTTGCTTATTCATCACAACGGAACACTTCCGAAACTGTCATTCTAATTAAACTAAAGGGATCAGACTAACGTAATTAGGTTTGATTAGGGTCTGCGATCCTTTGCCTTCTTGCTACGGTTGGTAGCTCGCTGTCCGTTGACCATCACACTAAGCACCATCCTGAGGAGACTGGTCCGGGCCAGATCCCCATGAGGACTGCAGACCACCACGGTCTGTGATGCCAGAGGGACATGAGGGATCTTAAAACGGAGGCAAGAAAACAATCGCCCTAAAGCGTTGTCCCTGGCAAGTGGCAATTTTTAAGATCCCTTTCATCAGAGGTCAGCAAACCGCGGCTCGTGAGCCACATGCGGCTCTTCGGCCCCTTGAGTGTTCTAACGCCACTTCTTCAAAATAGACTCGCCCAGGCCGAAACCTGACTTCTGCGCATGGGCCACGAAGTTTCCATCGCACTGTACGTGCGCGCCCGCATGTGGTATTTTGCGGAAGAGCCACACTCAAGGGGCCAAAGAGCCGCATGTGGCTCGAGAGCCGCGGTTTGCCGACCACTGCCTTAAACGATCCTTTCAAAGATTTCGAGGTGGCTGGCCAGCCGTCAGAGTTGGAGGAGGGCTTGCCCACGGCCACACACTAGGGACCAGACGATGGAAGCCTCTGGAAGGCGAGATTCCCTATCGCGCAGGACTTCGGCGCAGCCTCTGGCTCTGCCTGGCTGGGCTGTCGGCAGATATGACACACGTGTTAGGAAATATCCTCAGACTGCTCACCTCTCTGAGAACTGTGTGGCCCTTTAGATATGAATGACTTCTTTTGCAGGTTTTTTTCATGAAGCAATTGAGCAAACAAAAGAGCCACATGGTTATCAGAGAAGTGGCCGGGCACAAAGGGGCTTCTCACCCTAAATCTTCCCTTCACAGATGAGAGACAGTGGGGGCCAGAGAGGTTGGGGTTCACCTTCAGTGCCAGCCTGGCATCCAGGTCCCCCGCCCCAGGTGCCCTCACCCTGGGCAACAGACACTGCTCTCCTCCCTCGTGGGCCTGGGAGAAAACGCCTCTCTCCTGGATCCTGGGAGACCCGGGGCAGTGGCTGCCTGGCCTGGGTGTTTGTTGGAATCGCACTGGCAAATGGTTTTCTCTCTTTTTTTCTGCACGCCGGCAACTTTTCAAAACCCACAGGCCGAGCCAGAGCGCTTCCTATTTCAGCAAAGCCCCTGTGGTTTCCATCTTCCCTCTGGCGAGTGATGGGCAGGCAGGTGGAGAAATGACAGGTCCATCGCTCTCACAGGCAGTTCCCCACCCGCAGCACAAGCTGCCATGAAGACGGTCTAGGCCAGTGGTCGGCAAACCGCGGCTCGCGAGCCACATGCGGCTCTTTGGCCCCTTGAGTGTGGCTCTTCCACAAAATACCACGGCCTGGGCAAGTCTATTTTGAAGAAGTGGCGTTAGAAGAAGTTTAAGTTTAAAAAATTTGGCTCTCAAAAGAAATTTCAATTGTTGTGCTGTTGATATTTGGCTCTGTTGACTAATGAGTTTGCCGACCACTGGGCTAGGCGGCTGGTCTGATGAGCCTTTTTTGGATATTTTAGGCTGAACCGAATAAGCTGCACACAAAGAGTGAAGGATACTTAACGCGCTTAATAACACGTGATCCCAATGATTTCCTGCATACGTGTGTCTATCAATAAACATACACTGCACAGGAAATCGGAAATGCTAAGACTTAAGACCAGACACCAACATATTTAGAAAGAGCTTTCAAAGACAGACAAGAAACCACAGACTTGACCGCTTGGTGAGTTCAACTGAAAAGGCTAATAAAATTTACAAAGCGGTTTTAGCATTTTTGAGCTGATGACTTTGGGGCTCATGTTTTCTGCTCATGACCCAGTTTTAAGCATCCGGGCTACTTCACCTGTGAGAGGAGTGTCTGCAGAGCCAGGAGGCGGCCTTGGCTCGCTGCTTCGTGGAGAGGTGAGCGGTCTGCCCAGGAACCTGCGGAGAGAAGGCACACCAGTCTGAGTCCAGGCGAGCCCTCGGAGACAGGACCGACCCCGGAGGAACAGGGACCCCAGATCCAGGGTTCCCACGGGGACCAGGAAATTGGATTCTCTACAGGATCCTGACTGGCTGATCCCAAATCCCTCACCTTTGGAATTCTCTTCTTCAAAGACTAGGGGAATTAGGGTCACGAGATTTGCCACCAAAACCACCCCTGTCTCATGGTTGTCCAGACAGAACCCCCGTCCCCCCACCCAAATACTGTTTTTGGCACATTTAGCAGAGAATCAGCTGGACAAACCACCTCTCCATGCCCTCCCCAACCCTCAACCCCCACCCTGCTGTTTCCCTGCCTTGAGGTGTGAGGGGCTGCAACAAATCAAAATCATGTTATTTATGCAACAAATAATTGTAAAATCAATTCTAGTGCAATTTAAACAGTCACTTAGCTGCTAGTCAGACACACATTGTAGGCAAAGCATGCCTAAAGCCTGTGTAAGCTAATGGGTCAGGAAAACTATTGGAAAGTTGGAAGGGCATTCATTGTCCTTTAGACGCCACCGCACCGTCCCTCCCTGCATGTCGTGCCTTCGGCAAAGTCCACGTCTGCCTGTGCTTCCGTCTTGTGGTTTTACCGTAGGCCTTCCCACACCGAAAACCACTCCACTGAATGAGCCGCGGGGAACACCACAAGGTGACAAAACGACCCAGTGAACCTGCTCTAGAGACAGAAGTCAAGGGCCAATCACCAGCCTTTTTTATGACCAGTGATACTTGGGGTTTTAATAAGAACACTGCTCCTAATGGGGAAGGGAAGAGGCTTTCTTCTTCGCACTGGCATTGATTTATGACCAATGGCAATTACAGCTAACGTCGAATAGTGCTCCCCACGCGAATGAGCTAGTCTAAGCACTGTGTTCGACCTCTCATTTAGTTCTCACCGCTCTGTCAGGTATATGCAACGATTATTCCTGTCTTAAAGGTGAGGAGCTGAGCGCTGGAAGAAAGGAAATCATTTGAAGGGAGCCACATGGCTTCCTCCGGAGCTGAGCGAGGCAGACACTGCACTCCCTGTCTTGGGTCTGCCTTTCCATCTGGCATTGTTTCTCGCTCATCCAGAAGATTACTAAGCCAGACAGCCAATTCCTTGAGTTTTCAACGGAAAGAAGAGTTACTGTTATTATTTCTTTCCATATGCAACACTCCTGTGATATATTAGAAGCAGGGTGAAATAAATATTGCACACCAATAAATATCCACTGATAGGACAGAAGTTGGTGGCGAGATAATAATTTATAAGAAATTGGAGCATTATATTCTCACTACCTGCATTGCAAAAGTCTCCATTGGAAATAATATTTTGGGGAACATGTTTCGAGGTGTAGCTTTTAAAATGAAATCTGATGCTTTGCAAATCATACACATCCTTGAACAACTTGATTGAGGAGTGAAACTCTGGAGGACTTTGGAACATATATCCATTCTCACTGTGAGTATTTAAATAAGAAAATTATAGCTCGGCTGGTGTGGCTCAGTGATGGAGCATCAACCCATGAACCAAGAGGTCACAGTTCAATTCCCCATCAGGGTACACACCCATGTTGCAAGCTGGATCCCCAGTAGGGGGCGTGCAGGAGGCAGCCAATCGATGATTCTCTCTCTCATTGATGTTTCTATCTCTCTCTCCTTCTCCCTTCCTCTCTGAAATAAATAAAAACATATTTTTAAAAAGAAAATTATAATATTCACTTTCCAGAGAGACTGCATATGTGTGAAACCACTATGTTCCGTTTATTCAGCAGAGCAGTGGTCAATTAATAAGGTGTTGAGTTTCAATGCTTAAATATGTTTGAATATTAATGATAAGCTATCATATTTGTAAGAATCATGTGTGCCCTCCTGTTTAGGGGCTTAATGGAGTTCATTACCCTTAGCTTATCTCTAAAAGCTGTGCTGCATTAAATGAGGCCCATTGGTTAGCTGCTAAGCGTTCTTCCCTCATTAGCTACCACGGCAATTAACCAGCTGCCGGGGTGGGAACGCCGAGAAATGGCCTTTTGGGATTCATCCTGGGCTCACTTTGTTCAGGTAGATTATGAAGCCCTTTCAAGGGACAGCAAAGTTAGCAATGTGTGCAGCTACGAGGAATCTGATATTCCTCTTGTGCACACTCATGTGTTTGTCCATCAGAAGGACTGGGTAGCCCTCTGGCCCATCTGAGCATTGCTTGCTGGTGTTCACAAGAGAAAAAAGAAAAAGAAGGAAAAGGGTCATTTAGAAAATAAGCTACACAAGAACCAACATAGAGAATAAAGTATGTGAATTTCCCACCTATATCCCACTCTCCAGGGTCCCCCTCACAGGACTGCCACATACCTTTCTGTCCCACTCTGTTATTTTGTTAAAGTCCATTACGGTGGAGAGAAAAAAATGCTGACGCCAGATCTTATGTGTGTTTGCTATTATTTCTATTAATATGACCTCCATTGGCCTGAAACGGGAGTTAAATGTCACAGTAATCTGCTGGAGAGTGTAGGCAGGTGGTCAGGGACAAAACCACTGAAAACACAGCATGTCGGACGAGGGACCCCTAGGCCCACTGGGAAGGGACCACGCTTAGAAGAAATAACTGCCAGGTGAGTATTTTCCAGCTGAGCTCAGCTCTGTGCACTGCCTGGGACCCCTGCTGTCTGTTATTATTGCTTCCAGCAGGGGGCAAGCAAGAGCAGGAGGAGGACAGATGGAAATGGAGCCCAGGAGGAAGTGAGGAAACCAGGTGGGGTGTAGGGCCCAGAAGCTCCCGGAGGAAAAGGATGGCCAGGCAGGGAGGGTGGCCTCCACGCAGCCATCTAACCTGAGGGCCAGTGTCCTCATCCAATGGGAAGCACTGCCTGTGGGGCGGGATGCCGGGATCAGGAATGAACTTTGAGGGCCTGCTCTACAAGTAAGTAATGCTGAGCATCCTGCTACACAAACCCGACAAACGGGGGAGATTTCAATGTGAACTTCAGGGAGCAATCCTTCTCCAAAACGAAGGAAACTCACGCCATAAATACAGCATCTATTTTTTAAAATATTTCTATTGATTTCAGAGAGGAAGGGAGAGGGAGAGAGAGATAGAAACATCAATGATGAGAGAGAATCATTGATTGGCTGCCTCCTGCACACCCCCCATGTCCCCTACTTAGGATCCAGCATGCAACCTGGGCATGTGCCCTTGACCGAATCGAACCTGGGACCCTTCAGTCCACAGGCCAACGCTCAATCCACTGAGCCAAACCAGCTAGGACAATAGCAGCATCTATTGACTGAAATGATTTTTAGTGCTATCAACTTAATTAAACACACTATATTAAGCAATAGCGTGACTTATAAAGGTATTTAAGCTAGTAACAATGGCTGCTATGTTGTCTTTCCTGTAAGCTGTAAGAAATAAAGATGTACCAATCTATTAAAGGAGTAGTTTACAGAACACACATGCTGTTCAGTGAAAAACAAAACACAACGTGTTTTTATTTTTGTTTAACTTCTGCTGACTTAACTCCCCAGCAACCCCACCTCATTGGCTTCCTTGTACGTCCTTAGAAGAATTTCTGCAACTAATCTGGACAGAGGTGAGAATCAAAGGGACTATATCATGTTCCAGTTTCTGTTTTAAACTCGGTCTTCCCCCTTCCCCCGCTCCCCCGGAGCCTGAAATTTAGCACTTTTCTAGTCAAATGAGCTCAATACTCTCTCACCTTTCAATACGAATATGCTTCCTACTGGCAAGGTTTGCAAGCTTTCTTAAGACCCAAGAAAATAAAATATCTTCACACACAACCCTTCAATCACTTTACAGTCTTGGTGGACTTCAATTCGGTATCTGAGATTTTTTTTCAATGTCCAATTGAACTCTTTGGGATAATTCAGTGTGCAATTATTCAGTGTGAAAATCATTTTTACAGACTAGCTGTAAGTTCCGGCCCTCTAATCAAATGCCTGCTGTTACAGCCTCCCTGTCGCCACACAGGAGGTGACTGAGAATAAATTTAGAAACGACACGACTTCCCAGACATCTGGTATTTAATTTGCAGGGAGCGAGCCTGCCCTGACGGGTAAACACCACACGCCAGAGCAGCAACATTCCCGTCCTGAGACACATGCAGTCTAGGGGGGGCTGCACCCACCTAAATCGCCGTCTCCCCAGGGCACCTCAAGCCAGCCACTCTCGAGGTAAATCCGACTCATAGCTCCTTTCTCATCAGCATAACAAAATAAGTGACTTGTCAGGTGCTGGTTCTATTCGGCCATTTTAAGGAACGCTCAGCTCCTTGTAACGTGACCTTCCTCCTCCAAAAAGCAAAGCAGCTTTGGGAAGTCTGACTTATTTCCAAAATGGCCTCCAATGACCACTCCTCTCTGGGAAACTGCTGGCCTAGCCTTCCTGGTTCTCCTTAGAGGGTGTGTCCTGCAGGAAATAAAGGGATTGCATTTAGATCTCTGCCCCTGGTTGTGATGAAACCAGGTCATTTTTTAGGGACTCTGACTTCTCCCCACCTGAGCCCCACCCTAGGGGGGAGGGTGTAGACATGCTGGAGAGGTGAGGAGCAGGAACATCTTCATAAAGGAAGCAGAGTGCAAACATGTTATAGCATGTTTATGTGAATACATGTTATAGCTCCCTCTGCTACAGAACATGACATCAGCCATCTTCTCCATAACGGACGTGGGAGCCCAATTGCACAGACTCTTGCTAAGACTGTGTAATTTCATGTTATCTTTCTTTAAAAAAATATATATTTTTATTGACTTCAGAGAGGAAGGGAGAGGGAGAGGTAGAAACATCAGTGATGAGAGAAAATCATTGATTGGCTGCCTCCTGCACACCCCACACGGGGGATCAAGCCAGCAACCTGGGCGTATGCTCTGACCAGGAATCAAACCCTGACCTCCTGGTTCATAGGTCGATGCCCAACCACTGAGCCAGGCTGGCCGAGCTCATATTATCTTTCTTAAAGGAGATCCCATATATGGATCAGCTGCAGGCTCGACAACTTCCGGCCCATCCCTACTCACACGTTTACAGAAAAATTAAAACCACCAGGCATTTGCAGACCTCTGTTGTTTACTCTTCTGTTGACCAGATTAAGCAGAAGAATGGAGCCATAGAAACCCTGGAGGGCATGGCTAATAAGGAGGGAAGAAATGTGTTGCCAAAACCACTCCCCTCAAAGATTGAGACTGACCCTGTCTCTCCATTCTCATCACCTCTCTGAAAATTCCCCGAATAAAGCTAGTCAGTATCTGAAACCACCAGATTTTTCTGGGCCCTGGGAACTTCAGGTGTATATACTGAATTACATGAGCATGCAGGTTACCCTAACCGATTTTTTGTTCATGGTCTAGAACCCTCTAATATTTCATAAGAAGATAGTGTGTGGGCCTAAGGAAAAAAAAACACAGGTAAGTGAAAGAACTACACAGGTAAGTGAAAGAACTACATGGCTTATTTCAAGAAACAAGACAACATTTTCAACCAATAGTGGTTTCCCAAAATTAAGAGGGCAAGTTTTCAGACGCTTTTTGTAGACAGTGCCTGGGAAGGCACATGGGCATTTCTTTAAATTGTTGTCAGCTGAACTCAGGGCAATAGGCAGAGCCACACCCTGGGAACATGCTTCCCCAATGAGGCTGGACATGTTATCAGCTTGGCCTTCATATCAGCCCAGGTGTCGGCAGGGGCGGGTCTAGATATGTAAACCCAGTCAAGCGCTAGGAATGCTGGGGCCTACTGAAGAATGCAAATAAGCTCCTTTGATCCTAAGTTTTGGTGTTACTTCTTGGTATTGGGGGTATAAAATAAACGTGCTGCATGGGCTGAGTCCTTGCTGCCTCTCCATCAGAGAGAATGGCGTCCCACCTGGCTCCCAGCTTGCTTCTATTTCTGAGTCTTTCTTTCTTTCTTTCTTTCTTTCTTTCTTTCTTTCTTTCTTTCTTTCTTTCTTTCTTTCTTTCTTTCTTTCTTTCTTTCTTTCTTTCTTTCTTTCATTTCTCAATCCCTGGCCGCCTCCACTTAGAACCGGTTCGTTCATCTCTCTTTCCATGCTGGACGCAGAAAAGGGAGATCCCCGCCATATTTGGCCCTTGCTGCATCTGGCCACCGCAACTTTTCAGACTCATTACTGGTCATTGGTGCCATGGACACAGCTCGCTGGCCATCATCAAACAGACCTGAGTTCCAGTTCCCCACAGAGATGAGGTATGTGACCTTTGGTAGCTATTTAACCTTTTGAGCCTGTCTTCTCCACGTTAAAGAGAAAGAATGTCTACCTACAGCATAGGGTTGTAGTGAATCTGAAGTACTTTGCCTCCCACCAAACACATAATGGATGACAATGCAATCCACCTTCCATTTGAAACAGCGACTTCCATAAATCTGCACATGAGTTTTTGTCTCCATCTTCTAAACAGAAGATAGATGAGCTTGACTTATTTAAGATTATGAAGCCTTAGCTCATCATACCTCTTGACTATGCATCTGTAGGAGATCTAAATCAATAGGAAATGCCCAAAAGTCAGGGACAATTATCACATACACATGGAAAACTCTCTATGTGGACCTCACGGACCACCAGTGGTCTGCGGACCACCGGTTGGTGACCGCTGCTCTAATCCACAGCTCTCACCTGGCCTCTCTCACTGGTTTTAGTGCCGCATTTTAAAACTGACATTCACCTGGATATTGTGCTGGCATCTCAATCCATTTCTTTCTTTTTTTAAAAATATATTTTATTGATATTTTATAGAGAGGAAGAGAGAGGGATAGAGAGTCAGAAACATCAGTGAGAGAGAAACATCGATCAGCTGCCTCCTGCACACACTCCACTGGGGACGTGCCCACAACCAAGGTACATGCCCTTGACCGGAATCGAACCTGGGACCCTTCAGTCCGCAGGCTGACGCTCTATCCACTGAGCCAAACCGGCCAGGGCTCAATCCATTTCTGAAAGCAAACGCATCACCCTTCTCTCTACACCAGCTACTCCTTTCTGCTTCTCTGGCTTTATACGGTATGACCGGACCCTCTGTCAATCTGGCACGAAGAATATAGTCTTAAATTCAAGCACAGTCATTTTCAAAGAATTGTCATAGATATTGATGATGCCATGTGCTTCCTTGCAAGGAGGCAGCTAGTATTGGCCTAGGAACTCCTGTTAGTCCTTTATTTTTCATGAGTCCACATCCTCCCGAGCCCAGTCCTTGCATCTCTCTACACCCACCCTCCGGCGCATCCCTCTAGTCTCATCGATATAAATATCCACTTGTTGATCAGCCCAAGTTATATCTCCAGCCCAGCTCTCTCTGCTGAATTCCAGACTTGTGTTTCCAGCTCTAAACTTGTGTTTCCACACACAAACAGGAAAGTCAACTTCACGTGTCCAATGCTGAACCCTTGCTGTGACTCTCCTAAAACTCCCTCCTTTCGGCACAGGGCACCCCAACTCCTCCAGGGGCTTCGAGGCCCAATCCTTGTGTAATCAAACGCTAATTTCCCCGCTTCTCATACCCCAGTGAATCCTTCTGCCTCTGCCATCCACACATGACCCTGACTTTGATTATCATCTCATGATGTCCACTGCTGCTACCCTCACTCAAGCCACCATAACCACCTCCCCGCCCCGGCCCCCGACCTACTGCAAAGGCCTCCTGGCTGTCTGTGTGTCTGCACCCATGTCCTTCCATCAGTCTGTCCTGAGCGCAGGAGCCAGAAAGAATCCAGTGGCCTGTCTACTCACCCAGAGTGAAATCCACAGTCCCTGTCATGCCCAGCAGGGGTCTCTCCTGGATCCAGGTTCTACCTCTCCCTCCCTCCATCTCCCAGGCTCAGTTGCACCTGCCTCCCTGCTGTTCCTCAAACACACCACATGCCCTTCTGTTCACTCCGACGCGCACACACACACACACACACACACACACACACACACACGCTTCCTCCCTGACTCCTGGTCTTCACTGAAATACCACCTTCTGTGAAGTCCTCCCTGAACCTCCCTGTCATCTTCAGCAAGATGCAACAACTGTCCAGATTGCTTTTCACCTATTTGTTTCCAGTGGTGGATATCATAGGGTCATTGTTTCATGTCACAAAATACAACTCTACAACATTTTAAATGCTACTATATAATATACTAGAGGCCCGGTGCATGAATTCGTGTACCAGTGGGGTCCCTCGGCTTGGCCTGTGGGATTGGGCCAAAACTGGCTCTCTGACATTCCCCGAGGGGTCCTGGATTGCGAGAGGGCACAGGCCAGGCCAAGTGACCCCACTGGTGCATGACTGGGACCAGGGAAGGATGCGGGAGGTTGGCCAGCTGGGGAGGAACCACGGGAGGGCTCCAGTGCATGTCCAGCCCATGTCGCTCAGTCCTGATCAGCCAGATCCCAGCAGCAAGCTAACCTACCAGTGGGAATGTCTGCCCTGTGGTGGTCAGTGCACATCATAGTGACTGGTTGACTGGTTAACTGGTCAACTGTCTGCCCTGTGGTGGTCAGTGCACATCATAGAGAGTGGTTGAGTGGCCGTAGTATATCATTAGCATATTATGCTTTGATTGGTTGAATGGATGATCAGATGACCAGACACTTAGCATATTAGGCTTTTATTATATAAGATATTTCTTTCTATAGGTTTACCATTACCATTTACATTCTCACTAAAATTGCTGGGAAAATTTAAAACAAAAGCTAAAGCAAGTTTGCTAAGTTTTCCTTTTTTAAATTTTAAATCAAAGCATGAGACATTTTTACAATAATTTCACTATATTTAAACCATATCAAAGAAGATCGTGTAAAACTGTATTTTCTTTACACAAAATTAGATTTTTAACATAATGTTATAGTTTATTTTCAACTTCCTCTGGAATCTATCTTCCTTGAAGATATGTGAGACTCCTCTAGGTGAGTTAATGTACTGCTATTTTAATTTTTTTATCACCTCACCCAACTCTGTGACATTGCTCAGACCTGTGGTCATGTGCATATTTAGGTGATTGACTCTTCATTTCAGGAAGGACAGGAAGCTCTTTATTCTACACTAACTGATTGCCCATCTTCCTTCCGGGCTCAAGGACCTTGAGACTATTCATTACTGTTTTCCAGAACCTAGCACAGTGCCCAGGACACAGTAAGTACTCAATAAACACATGCTGAATTGTTAAATTGTCTTCTCTGTAGTTAACCACCTTTTATCTAAGCTAATTTTTTCTTAATCTTTACTGATAAATGCATCACTAAAAAGTAACTAAAAGGCCCTGGCTGGTGTGGCTCAGCATATCCTAGTGCACCAAAAGGTCACTGGTTCGATTCCCAGACAGGGCACATGTGCAAGTTGTGGGCCTGGTCCCCAGTCAGGGTGCATATGAGAGGCAATTGATTGATGTTTCTCTCAGATGGGTTTCTCTTTCTCCCTCCCTTCTTCTCTCTCTAAAATCAATGAAAACATTTTTTTTTAATAAAAGTAATTAAAAGGACATGTAATTTGGGGTGAGGAAAAAGAATCAAGTTGCTTCCTTGGTCTTTTAAAGAAATAGTATTTATTCTATTTAAAAACATGCTTGTATATTTTAAAATCCTATACAATAAAACCCTAATATGCAAATTGACCGAACGGCGGAACAACCGGCTGAACGACCGGTTGCTATGACGCACACTGACCATCAGGGGGCAGATGCTTAATGCAGGAACTGCCTCCTGGTGGTCAATGCGCTCCCACAGGGGGAGTGCTGCTCAGCCGGAAGCCGGGCTCAGGGCTGGCAAGCGCAGCAGCAGTGGCGGGAGCCTCTCCTGCCTCCGCTGCAGGTGGGTGGTAAGGAGCAAGGGGTTCCAGACTGCCAGAGCCCTGGACTGCAAGAGGGGATGTCTGACTGCCGGCAGGCGGACATCCCCCGAGGGGTCCTGGACTGCGAGAGGGCACAGGCGGGCTGAGGGACCCCACCCCACACAGTGCAGGAATTTTGTGCACTGGGCCTCTAGTTTTATAATAATTTATATATAGTTTTCAGACTCCAACCATTACAATTTGGGGGGAAGTAGGGTGTCATTTTCACCTCTGAATCTTCATTTCCAACCTTTAAGTCTACCATTGACCACACTGGCGTTCTACTGAAATAAATACTTAGGTTGGCCTTTCCAACACCAGTTTCCTCACCTCGCTCCTGTTTGGTACTGCGCCCATTCTCCTTGATACCGTTCATGCTTTTCTACTGTGAAAACTAGTAAGTTTATGTCAGAGCACTTTAAAAAGTTCTACTCGTGTCCTTGCCCACATCACCCTAGTATGTTCTGGTCCAATTTATTATTTATTTAAAAAAATAAATATTTCTATTGATTTCAGAGAGGAAAGGAGAGAGAGATAGAAACATCAATGATGAGAGAGAATCATGGATCGGCTGCCTCCCTCACGCTCCCCGCTGGGGATCGAGCCGCAACCTCGGCATGTGCCCTGACCTCCTGATTCATAGGTCGATGCTCAACCACTGAGCCAGGCCAGCCGGTCTCCGATCCAATTTCAATGATTCAAAATTTCCATACTTATTTGCTTGTAAAGAGTCTTTTCCTGCTTAACAGCACCTTTCCTTGTCTCCACACCTGCTGAACCGGAAAGGCGCACAGCCCAGGGGCCGCAAGTTTGACACGCAAATGCACGTGCAGGTGCGTCTCCCACACTAGCAGGGGCCCCGCATGTGCCTGCTGAGTGCTGCACCAGGTGTCTCAGCATCTGCCCCCGGAATGCGGCCCCGGGGGAAGTTAGTTTTGCAAAAAGACCTCCACAGAGTTCATTTCAGGAGCCAGCAGACCTGCCGTGGCTGCCACTAACCTTGACTGGTCAGGAGGCCCCAGCTAGCGTGTCGTTTGGAGGCACCTTCTTCTCCCCTCTCCAGCCTTCTTTTCGGGGGGGCCTGCTGAAGGCGGCCCCTTCCCCCAGCAGCATCCCCGGGCATCGCGTGCCGGGCGCGTGCCCGCCACAACCGGGCGGCATAGGAGCAGGTGCCCCAGCCGCGAGCAATCCCCGCGGCGGATGCTGGCTCCCTTTTCCTTCCCCGGGCCCGTCACAGGCCCTGCGTGTCACTGGAGAAGGGCCTGACATTGAACCCCGTGCAGAACGGCTGGGAGGTGCGGGGTGGGGGAAGGGCCAGGCATGCAGGACCATTTTCTATTTTTAAAGCTGCAGCCGGAAGTATTTAACTATTTCTGCGATACAGCAAGCAAAAACGCGTCCATGTGCCTTTCCTGCTCGGAAACTGAGCAGAAACGAGAGCTCTGTCTTTCTAACATGAATGATGTACACATCAGTCGGGGGTGAAGTGGCCCGTGGCTACGGCTCCAGATAGCACTTCGCAGCCAGAAAGCTCAGAGGCCCTCAGCACACAGTTCCTTTCTCCTTCCTCCTGGGGAATAAAGTGTCTGTGATCTGGGTCAGCTGGCCGCTGGCTCCCGCTTCACCTGGTGAGGGTCTAAGTTTAGAATTGGCTGCTCTACAAGATCACAGTCGCTTATATATATATATATATGGGCACAGCTCACAATTGTGTTTTTTCTGGAGGTCACTTCTAGACCAAAAGACGTCAGCAGGCAGTTTAAGTGCAGCTGAGATTTCCCACCCTAAAAGGCAGAGGGGAGAGCAGCTGGGGAGAGGGGAGGGGAAAACCACACATGTGCCTGGCATGCTTGGCTGGCACGGGAACTTGACCCTGTCCACGGCTGAGTGGAGCATGACGGGGCTGCAAGGATTAACTGAGCTGGTGATCCTGTTACACGGCACTCACAGCCGAGACCTGCCCTGATGAAAAACGGCCACGGGTCCTGTGACCCGTCTTTATTTTGTTGATCACTGTTTTTTAGACTCTACCTTCTGTGGGCATATATGGGAAAAAACATCACGGGGTATTGTCTTCAGAGAACAAGCAGGAGAAACAAACATTGTGTGAGTAAAATTATTTCCCATGCACTTCCTGCCATAGTAGATTGCCAATATTTACCTCCAAGTTATCCCCAATGATAACAAGGATATCTCTTCCTTATCTGGAATTAAGTTCCAAATGATTTATTTCCAAGTTATCCCTGATGAATACCAAGGATATCTCTTCCTTATCTGGAATAAGTTCCAAATGACTTTGAATTCAGTTCTAATCCTCCAAACTCTGTGGTCCAGGAGGGGCCACAGCTCAGTTTCCTTTCCTCTAAAATCAGGAACCCGGAAATTGTGGTCCATCCATATGATAACATGCCTATGGCTAGACCTCATTAAGCAATGGGAATTTTTCAGCTCCATTATAACCTTACTAGAGGCCCAATGCATGAAGATTCATGCAAGAATAGGCCTTCCATCCTCTGGCTGCTGGCACCCGGGATCTGGGCCTTTGCTCTGGCTGCCACCTACTGCCTTCACTCCGGCTTGGCCACCACAATCTTTGTCACATCAATTTGCATAGTCCCTCCTTATTGGCTGTGGGTGCTGCCATCTTAGTTGTGAAGTGATGGTCAATTTGCATATTCTGTCTTTATTAGATAGGAAGGGACAAGCATTGTACTATAAGCAGCCCATCATTGACAAAACTTTATGTGGTGCATGTCTGTAATCATTCCTTCTCTCAATAAAGAAGTCAAAGTTTAAAGTAAAGAAATAAATAACAATAAATAATAAATAAAAGGAGGAGCCCAGGAAAAGATCCCTCTTTCGGGCTGTACCATTCTTTAGTTTTCAGATCCTATGGCTCACACACAAAGGGCGAGGTGGCATACGAGCTTTAGGCATGTGATGTTACCACAAAGGAGGCCAAACTTCCCAATGGAAGCGGCTCAGCCCAGGCTGTCTGCATGGGGCACAGGATCCCAGGGGAAGTTAGGCAAGGCTGAAGGGTGGTCAGCACATGGCCTGCCTGCTCAGTCCAGCACATGCACATGTGCCCGTTGTCATGCCTACCGCTCCTTATCCCCCCATGGAGTCCATCAGCGAGTTTGAAGATCTCCACAAGCCACACAGTCACAGTAAGTAATTTTTGTTGGTAAAATACATTTCCATTTTAAACTTGACTTTTTGGATTTTCACTTTTATTTTGTTATAGTAAACTATATAAAGGAGGATCCTATATAATAAATAGGTAATATGCAAATTGACCATCACAACCTCACACAAGATGGTTGCCCCCATGTGGTCACAAGATGGCCACCACAAGATGGCCGGCAGAGGAGGGCAGTTGTGGGCGATCAGGCCTGTAGAGGAGGGCAGTTGGGGGTGACCAGGCCTGCAGGGGAGGGCAGTTAGGGGCGACCAGGCCTGCAGGGGAGGGCAGTTGGGGGCAACCAGACTGGCAAGGGAGGGCAGATGGGGGGGGACCGAGCCTGCAGGGGAGGGCAGTTGAGGGCAATCAGGCCAGCAGGGGAGCAGTTAGGTGTTGATCAGGCTGGCAGGGGAGTGGTTAGGGGGTGATCAGGCTGGCAGGCAGAAGTGGTTAGGGGCAATCAGGCAGGCAGGCAGGCGAGCAGTTGGGAGCCAGCAGTCCCAGATTATGAGAAGGATGTGGGATGGGGCCTAAACCAGCAGTCAGACATCCCCCGAGGGGTCCCAGATTGGAGAGGTTGCAGGCTGGGCTGAGGGTCACCCCCCCCTCCAGTGCACGAATTTCATGCACTGGGCCTCTAGTTTATTATAAAAATGGGGATAATTTTGTTCTTAAAACAATTTTGGACGCCTGTGTATAATGATCCTCATATGCCTGCCTCCTCCACGGGGCTGTGCACTGGGATTGCAGGGACTGAGGACATGCATCTGTGATTTCACAAAAAGTAAAAGTTAGCTTAAGGAGTATTTGAATGGGGAATTCCCAAGAATCCTTCAAGAGGGCTTTCTATAGTCCACGGGGTAATAGATGTGCAGTGCAGTCTGGGAGAAGTCCCTGGACTTAGTTTACTGAGCTGTGTGCTGTGCTGGCCTGCGGAATGCACATAACAATTCACCTAAATAATCAGGTGGACTAGTGAGCTAATTCTCTCAGAATGTTTAAATGCATCCAAAGCAAAAGTCAGTTTTAAAAGTGACTCCATGGCATGGAAGGAAAATGCCATTACAGTTAATTTACTAGAAAAAAATAAGGAACAAGAGATTGAGTCAACTGAGCATGCTCCCTCTGCTGTGTGATTTCCTAAAAGAATGCACAGGGAAGTGAATGTGCTATGATGGGATCATTTGGATGCTGTGATGGGGTAAGGAAGGATGCCCAGGGACCTCTGAGTGCGCAGAGAGCCTGGCCGCTTCCTCGGTGTGAGCACAAGAGTGGATGGGACAAGCCGCAGGAGATGGATGGGCCTTATGAGTAGGAAGAGGTTTCCAAGCCAACCAGGATCAGATGAAACGCCAGGGGCACTAATGAACATTGTATGCCACAGGTGATAAAGGACCGGGAACTATATGTCAGAGAAGGAGCAGGGGACATTCCATAGACGGGAGGTGGCACGCTATTACTCCCCACGAAGGCTAAAGTGGCAGTGCAAAGCTTGAGGGAAGGCAATGGGAAATGGAACAGGGTGATTCCGTCCCCTGGAGCCGTTCTATTCCCATTTTAACCAACCCCCGGAAGTGTCTGAGAACTCGGGGACCTGTGCTTGTCTGGCTCCCACTCCGCAGAGAGAAAGTGACGGTAAGACTGTCAGAGAAAAGCAGTGGAAAGCCTCAGAGAGATGAAGGCTCATCTGCGGGAAAGAAATCCTGATGCTTTTAGATGCTTCACAACGGAAAGCTGGGACCGAAGCGGGACTGTGATGCACATCCACAGAATCATGCAATTGCGCTGAGTGAATGGACTTTTTCAAGAAATTCTGTAAAACCAGAATGTTGGGCCGATTGCCAGCCACAGTTTTAACAGGTGAATTTGGGACACAGGTGTAAAATGTAAACATTTTTTTTAGTTTACACAACCAATCACACACGTCAGGAGTTCACTGCTTCCAAAAGCTGGCGTTTAGCTAAACTCATGAGTGAGTAACCTACAGACACAGACTCCTGACGGCGTATTTCTCAATTTGGGGACTTCGATCATGAAGTTCCTCCACTGTCAGCAAAAGATCAAGATGAACAGACCCTTGCTTGGATCTGGGGTGGCAATCTCCCCCACTTATAAACTCTGGAATATTCCAAACATAGAAGCTACCCACCACCCAGCTTTACAGTTATCAACTCACAGGGAGTCTGGCTTCATCGGCAACCCAGCCCCCTCCCTCCCATCCCCACTCCTCCGATTATTTTGAAGCACATCTCATGATATAGTTTCACCCACAAATAGTTCTGTATGTATTCTAAAAGATGAGGACTCTTTGCAATCATAACTATAATAGGATAATCACACAAAAACCATAATTCTAATATACCAGCTAATACAGGGTGGACATTTTTATTCCCCAAAGAGCAGCCCCATCCACACACTGCTTTCTGTAATTATACCTAAATGGATATAACCCTCAAATCCTTTATCTTGGAGCAAAAGTCTGTATCTATCCATTTTGTAAATGTCTTTTAAAAAAGATAAGATACCCAGCCCTAAAAAAAGGAATGTTTAGTGTTTCTCCATTACCAAGAGCTCACAAAGTACAAGATAAACCTTCACCTGGAATCATCACAAAGATCTTTTGCTACCTGTGGGCGCTAAACTCCCGCCGTTGCTGAGTCCCATCTGGAACTGGCCATTATTCAGCCCCTGAGTCAGCGTTGCTGCGAGTTTCCTTTGGAAGCCATGCGTCTGTGTAACTCTCAAGAATCATTTCTGAGCCCCATTTTTGTCCCATGTTAATGTTGAATCTATGTTATTTAAACATGAGTGCCTAGATCTGTTGGCCTAGTGATGGGGTCTGAGGCAGATGAGGTCTGGGGGCCAGCCTGACCTCTGACCTCAGTGTCCTGGGGAAATGGAGCAATTGTTCTCTCACAGTTACCCCTTGTTTCAAGGGTCATTGACGGCTTATACAACGGTTGCTGGGAAACCGACAGTGACAGCGTGTGGTCCCTGAGAGCTCCCCTCCGCGTGGGAGCTGCGTGGTTAGGAAAGGCCACCAGGGTCTGAAAAATCACCAGAGAAGACAAACTGGGGATCGTTAGAGAACCACACATCTAACATCAGGGCCTAGACGCCGGGGTGAAGGACATCTCAGCGTGTGCTTTTATTGCAGATACGGAACCAAAAGGGGAGGGGCTCCTGTTGAGGGACATGTACCTGACCCCAATGTCCAGGAAACTTGGCAATGAAGAGTAATCCTCCTTCGCTGGTGCGTACAGGTGATTTCTGCCCTGCTCAAATGTGTGTTAACATCGAGGGCTAACATCTTCTCAACATGTTTAAAATGTCTTCTATGATGTTATGAAAGAAACGATGTCCTTGAATTTGGAATATTTTAAACTATACCAAATGACTGAAATGTTTTTTTTAAGACACACAAATGCTAATTCCTATATGTAGAAAGAAAATAATAAAATGTGATTTTAATTCAAAGTACCCAAATGCTTAAATCATGAGACACTAGCATAAATTCTAACTCCTCAGGTATATTCATCTCTCATTGTGTAATGAAAGAATAAGGTGGTGGATGTCATTCATTCATTCACTCATTCATTCATTCCTTATCAGGTGCCAAGTGACATGTCCTGGGGACACAAAAATGAAAAGAGAGTTGCTGCCCACTTAAAGCTGAGACTCCAGGGAAACATTTTAGAATTGCATGGACCTTGATCGCTGTGTAAGTAACCTTCGTACATCTGGGGATCAAAGGTTCTTCCGGTCATGCCAAACTCAGCAATTCCCACCGCGGGGTTACAGCGATGGCCCCATAACTACTAGAAAGATCCACAAAATGTCTGACGTACACGTACTTTCACTGCGCAAATGGGAAGCAGTGACCCGTGGTCCTCAGGAAAGGGGACACAACCTTGCCGGAGACAGTGCATTTCCATCACTAAGACTGTTGTGAAGCCCGAAACGTTCTGAGGAAAAGTAGGCAAAAACGGTCCTGGCTGTCGCCATTCTTCTTACCATGGTATCTTTGAAATCGGTAAGCTAGCGTGTAAAGTGTGAAATGAGCGGAAGGTACCAAAATGAAAGGCGCCGTTGTGAAAGAAAAACAACAAGGAAGATGTACCCAAAGACATCGATTCTGTTTTTGAAAACAGGACTCCTGATAAACGTGTATATAGAAGAGCTTATATAGTGCATTTTAAAAAAAAATCCTGGTTTTATTTTTAGACACAATAGATAGAAGTAAAATATGTTAAACTCTCATGGATGTGACTTTTAAAAAATCAATTTTACTTGCATTAGCAATTTAACTGCCTTTGACTTAACAAATCCCAGGAAAGCCACTCCGTGCAAAATAAGGGTGCACTTAGGAGCCTCAACTCGGCCACAAAGCAACAGATCTGGGTCTTTGTTCTAGGTCAGCCAATTGCTAAACTTGTTACTTTGGGAAAATCACTTAATTTCTTGGTGCCTCGATTTCCTTATCAGAAAAATGGGATAACAACCCTACCTCCTAGCATGTCTGTGAGAATCAAATGAATTACTAAACAGATAAGAACAACGCCTGGTACACAGTGCTCAATTAACGTTAGTATTCACGGCATTATTCTTACTCGTGTATAATGTAAATATAAATGTGCTATTCATGCTAACTTTAGCAAATCTTGTCTCTCTGTATAGTAGTTAAGTTCAAAAGCAAACTAAAAACTTACGACTCTCAAGTACTTCAGTTACCTGTAAACACCACACCTTTGTGTGGTTCATCAGCGGCTCAGTGACGGTGGTGTATGTAAAACAGCTCCTGGTAGCCTGTAACTTCACTGCTTTGTAACCAAAACACAACAGATGAGCCAACAAAAACAGCCATGAAGATGAAGCAGCAAAAATCACAGACTAGAAGAGTTACAGACTCAGATGATACATCAACCCTAGCTCATGGTCAGTCTACTGGTTGCAAAGAAAGAAATGCTAGTTGATATATAATATACTAGAAGCCCAGCGTGCAAAATCGTGTGGCCCCACCCACCCATGTGCGCTCACAGCCCTGCCCACCCACGCATGTCTCGTCACGCACGCAGCCTTCTGGTGACCGGTCTTTGATCGTTACGGCATTATGACCACTGGGTTTTTATTATATAGACTAGAGGCCCGATGCATGAAAATTCATGCACTCGGGGAGGTCCCTCAGCCCATTCTGCACCCTCTCACAGTCCACAACCTCTCGGGGGATGTCCACCTGCCAGCTTAAGCCCTCTCCCTGCTCCCCAGGGGATCAAGTCTAAGCTGGCCGTCAGACATCCTTCTGGCAGCCTAGGAGCCCACAGTCGGACATCCTTAGCGCTGCCGAGGAGGTGGGAGAGGCTCCCGCCACCACCGCTGCGCTCGCAGTGGTCAGCTCGGCTTGTGGCTGACCGGAGTTCCACCTGTGGGAGCACATTGACCACCAGGGGGCAGCTCCTGCATTGAGCATCTGTCCCCTGGTGGTCAGTGTGTGTCATAGCAACTGATCGTTCCCAGTTGTTCCACCATTAGGGTCAATTTGCATATTACCCTTTTATTATATAGGATAATGGACCAGCCATTTTCAGGTAAAAGTCATATTTTAGAAAATACTTAAAACATTAGAAATAAAAAATAAAAATAAAAGAGGGGAGAAGCCACAGATTTCAAATTAATTGAAAGCACAAAGTCTCTTGAACATGCTTTATTCTTATCAACATCCTTGTGTCAGTGGGGATGAAGGAAGAAGATCTGGACAGTTCCCATGTGAGTTTTGCTGAGTTGAATCAAATTCAATCCAAGTTGAATTTTAGCTGTTTGTTGCTGGGTAAATGCCGGTTTAACAGACACAGAACTGATGGTGATCATTAGATGAGCAATAGTGCCCATGTCTTGCACTGAAAATGCCTTGATAAATTTAACGGTCACTACCTCTGGGCTTTCCAAAGTTGATGTGAAAGTGGGCACAGTCTGAGCCGTGACTTCATCATGCCCAGGTTTCCTCCCAAACTCCTCTTATGTCCATGTTCGTTAACGTCCAATACCAGCAACGACTTTGAGTCAGAGGTCTGGACGATGCTCCTGTCTGTTACTATTACTACCTGTTCTCTCAGAATCCATTCTGGCCTTCATCCAATCCCTTTTCTCTGTATTGATTAAGTGATACGTCTGGGACTTGCTTCACAATGATCCCCACAGTAACTTCCGCAAGTCTGGTCATGTGCTTCTGCCAAAGCGAGGTCATGTCTCCCAATGGGACACCATCTTTCTGCTCACTTTATGGGCCAGGGTGTTATTTAAGAAGGAGACTTTATGAGAATAGATTTCTTAGAAAGCTAATTCCTCTTGCTAGGTTTGGCTTGCTGATATATTATTTAAGACGTTTGTATCTATATTCATGAGTGAGATTTGATTAATTTTTAAATTCCATTTCCCTTCCTCTTCTCTGAAAGTTATACATCATATTTAGTTTTTAAACACTGTCTGTGCCTAAACTTTTATGCAGATCCGACATTAAGGAGAGCTAAAATAAGATTGGAGCTATAATCTTGTCTCTGTAAGAGGAATCTCTCCAGGATAAATTGGGACTGACACGGGCCCTGTGTGCCAAGCACAAACGCATTGCTGTGTGGGACGTCGCATGTGAACCACACTCGCATCCACACCTACTTTTGTCCACAGCACAAAATACAAAAACTGCCACTTCCTCTCTGCCAATGATCGCGCTAAGGCACCATAGAGGATTGAGGCCTGGGACCTTCTTTGGAGATAAGACCTCACCCCAGTGCAGAGTGTCTTCCTCTAACTGTGGCCACCTCCTCGATAAATCTCAATTTTATCCTACAACCAGGTGCACATCACCCACCTGTGACCTGTCACCTCAGCTAAGGTGGCCCCAGCCTCGCTCTAGCCACTGCCCTCCCGACACTTGGTCCTCCAACCCTGGGCTCTCAGGAGTGTCCAGATGGCCTGGCCAGTCCCCGCTCACCACCAGGAAGCGATGAGACATCTTCTGTGAGCCATGTACACTTAATCAGACACACACAAACTCTCCCCAAATTGATAGTGGTATAAAATTAGTAAAGGGTAAGCCTTTTGCAGACCCTATGACGACAAGTGATGGACCGGGATATAACAGGGAGGAAGGAAGAATGACGCTGTTAAATCAGATTTTTCTGGGATAAGCTTTAGAAACGTTGGGGAAAAAAGCTTATCTTAAAAAAGAAGGCCTCTGCAAACCATCTGTTGGAAATGTGCAGGCCAGCGTCCCGCGGCCAAGAGCTGCGGACAGGACACTGAAAGGTCGCAAAGCTTAAATCAGTGTCGCAGAACCAGACGTGAGCAGAGAATGCGGCGCGGGCAGCCCAAGGGCAGCTGCTTATGCAGCGCTGAGGGCACCGTGGACCGTCCTCCAGACAGGAAGGCTCACCCTGAACCTCATCGCTGACGACACCAGGGATGCTGAGAACGATGCACCTGCAGAGCGAGCTCTTCTTCAGGGACGGCAATGCCCAGGGGTGTGTACAGGTAAGTGCCAGAGTCGTTAATAACAGAACAAAACAAAATTCAGGTAAAGCGACAGAAATAATGAGGAACTTCCTCGAAAATGCACAAAGCCTTCAGAAAACATTATACTTAAAGGCAAAATGTTCAAAGCTTTCCCTCTGAAAGAAAAACAAAAATAGCCATTCGCTAGCATCACTCTATTTAAAATTGTGCCACAAATTTTAACCCATAAGACAAAGGAAGAAGAAATAAAAAAATAGTATAGCAATTATAAAGGAAGAAACACAACTGTCATACTCACAAGTAGGAGGAGGATTTTCTACCTACAAACACCCCACAGAACCTACAGATTCTTATTAGAATTAATGAGAGTTTAACAAGGTTGCTTGGCATATAACTAATACGCAAAAATTAATTGTATTTCTCTATGCCTATAACATAGAAAAACATTTAACAAGATAATGTATACAGTAGCATAAGACAATTCAGTACTTAGGAATAAATTTAAAAAAACGTGTAAGTCTCCCCCCGGGGATAATCATAGACATTATGAGAGACATTAAAGAAAACATGTGTAAATGGGAAACATAACATAAATGGGAAGGCCAAAGTATTAAGAGGTGTAAAGTCTTCCTCAAATAAGTGATTACATAATAAGCTCAATGAATTCCAACAACAGGTGCCTTCGGGAACCCCTTTCATGTCCCGCGTGGTTCAGGGTTCAGGTTCAGGGTTCGGGTTCTGGAGGAGGCCGAACACAAATGAAAGAGACTAGAAAAATATTAATTTGGGAATATTGGGGGCCAGGCGGGAGCCCACCTCTAGGGGGAGGACTACTACGTGCTCTGGCCTAGCTATCCCTCTTATTAAGATTATGGGATACACCCATAGCCTTTAGGCAGGCAATTCCAATAATAGCCAATCGGCACGAATTTACATTAAGATTGACAGGTGGGAGTTGCTTCAGCTCTCATTGTCTCAATTAGAGGACAATGGCCGGCTTCCGACAGTGCTTTATGGACCAGAGAAGTTGCTTCTAAAATGGATAGTGGAATTTTAAATTACCAAGATAGAAATGACGCAAACTATTGAGAAAGCAGAACAAATTGGGAGGGCTTGCTCTCCAGGCACCGAAACATAGTCTAAAGCTGTAGAACCAGGAACGGTGAGGGCTGTGGAACTGTAAGGACGCCCATAAACAGACCCCACCCAAAGGCCCTGCTGGTGCAGAGGGCGCTGCCGTGGCTACGGAATGTAGGGGCGACCTTCCGACAACTGGTGTGAGAAGACTGGCTGTCCGCTAGTAAAAACGGACTCACCCCACTCAAAAAATCCGTCCCAAGTGGCTAATCTGAAAGGAAAGCTTTAAGAAGAGAACACAGAAAAATACTTTTATTATCTTGAAGTAGAGCAGGATTTTTAAAGTAAATTACACAGTATTAACTGAAATGGAAAAGTTCTATAAATTTGACTATTTTTAAAGTAAGAGCTGCTGTTCAGCCTTAGTTGGTTTGGCTCAGTGGATAGAGCGTTGGCCTGCAGACTGAAGGGTCACAGGTTCGATTCCGGTCAAGGGCACATGCCTGGGTTGTGGGCTCGATCCTTGGTAGGGGGCATGCAGGAGGCAGCCAATCAATGATTCTTTCTCATCATTGATGTTTCTATTTCTCTCTCCCTTTCCTTTCCTCTGAAATCAATAAAAATATATTTTAAAAAAAGAGCTTCTGTTTACCAAAAGAAAAAGCCATACAAAGTGAACTAGCCACAAAAGATCATTGTAATTGGTTCTCTTAAGTTTCATTCATGTCTATCTAATTGTTAGCATATATAAATAACTTCTAAAAACCAATGAAAAACCACTCAAAAGAATAGATGGCAAAATATGTGGCAGGCACATCCCAGAAGAGGACATACAAATGTCCAATAAACATAGGAAAATGGTATGAGTCAGGAAAGTGAAATTTAAACCATGGGATACACTGCGTGCCCACCCAATTGGCTACATTGAAGAATACGGACAAAACCGAACATTAGCAAAAACGGGCAGTGCCGGGAATTCCCATACACTTCTGGTCTCACCACAGACACGACTGTGATAGAAAACAGTGTGGCGCTATCTCAAAAGCAAAGACACACGCGCTGAGTGGCCTGGCCACACCACTCCGCCAGCCTTGCACGATCACTCCTCCTCACTCTTTATAGCCATGTCTTTCGAAACGGTCCCAAATGGGGAGCGGAGTTCATAGCATCAAAATGAAGGAACTCTGGATGCATATAGGTAAATCGTTCCATTGTGGTGCCCAGGGAACAGAGGCCCTCATGAAAGAATGTGTAGAAACTGGTTCAATTCCCACAAAATGTCAAAGTAGGCCCAACCTCACCTTACTCACCAGGGATGTAGTCATAGGAGCGAAAACCATCAAGAAAAGCAAGATGTGATGGCCATCCCAGCCAGGTGCCCTGTCCCTGGGCACGGGGTGGGCGCTAGGGCTGGGTGGGGTGACCTGGGAAGCTTCTGGAGTTCCAAGAATGTTGGCTACATCTCGACTAGGATGGTGGTTCGGCAGGTTTGTGCTTCACAGCCTCTTACTAAAGCCTGTAAATGGGTTCTCATCCTCCCCGCAGTAGTTTAGCTCATGGTGAAGAACATGCTCATTAACACAGAGGCCAGCCCTAAAGACTGAACTCGGGGAGGGTGCTAACAGCAAACAAAGCTCACGGCTCTTCTCACCCTGCTCCCTTTATCCTAAGGCTTAGGACCTAAGTGGTGGTGTTTGGGAGCCCCCCCCCCCCCCCCCATGCCCTGACCTCCCAAATCTGCCCCCTGCCCGGCTCTTCCCATGGACGACACGGGCATTTAGGGCCTGGCACACAGTGCTGGGCCCGCGGCCGTGAGGAAGGAAGGCCAGACCAGGCCAGGCACCAGCGGCCCCTCCGGCACAAGGAGTCCCTAAGGCTCAGATGGGTCAATGGCTGCGTGTGTTTAGAACAGCGAGTGGGTTGTTTGGGGCTGGTGTTCACTGTTCTCATAAAAAAGCACACTTTTCTTGTCCTTTTGCTTTTTTTCACTCACCTTCTTCACACAATTGTTCCATTGCTACCACCTGCCAGCCTGCAGAGTTAAGAGGGCCACAAATCCACACGGACTGACATGAGCCCCTGTGTCCTCGCCGCTGAGCAGGACAGCTGCCCGAGAAAACCTGGCATGCACCTCGGACAGGGACCCAGTGCAGAGCAACCTACACACGGTCCTCCCCCTCTCCGGCTCGGCCACAGACGCTTCTTCACCACAAACGTGAGCTCGTGGGAGGTTCTAGCACCACTAACCCTGAGCTCATGGAAGGTTCTAGCACCACTAACCCTGAGCTCATGGGAGGTTTTTGTTTTGTTTTGTTTTGTTTATTTTATTGATTTCAGAGAGGAAGGGAAAGGGAGAGACAGAAACATCAGTGATGAGAGAGAATCATTGAGCGGCCATCTTCCACAACCTGGGCATGTGCCCTGACTAGGAATTGAACTCAGGACCCTTCAGTCCAAAGGCCAACGCTCTATCCACTGAGCCAAACCGGCTAGGGCCTCATGGGAGGTTGATGACCACTACCCCTGAGCTTGTGTTGTGGGAGGTTTGGGCGATGGCAGCAGTGAGGGTGTTTTAGGCGGAGATTTCTCAAGACGGTGCAGGAGAGGGTGTTTGTTCCGCTGGTGAACACGCTTGCAGAAGTAGGTCCTGGAGCCGTACTATTTTTTTAATGTGTTTTGTGGTTGTTTCTTTTACGGATTTCAGAGAGGAAGGGAGGAGAGAGAGATAGAAATATCAATGATGAGAGAGAATCATTGATTGGCTGTCTACAGCACGCCTCCCACTGGGGATCGAGCCCACAAACTGGGCACGTGCCCTGAACAGGAATCTAACCGTGATCTCCTATTTCATGAGTCGACACTCAACCATTGACCCACACTGGCCGGGCCAAAACTTTTATGGAAGACTAGGCTAGATGGAGCTACCTTCTGAAAATTCGGGGTCATCATAGACCACCGTGTTGCTCAGAAATGCCACTCCCCAGTTTGTGAGGGTTCCACATGGCATTCCCCTTTTTCTTTAAAAAATATTTTTATTGATTTCAGAGAGGAAGGGAGAGGGGGAGAGAGGAAGAAACATCAATGATGAGAGAGAATCATGGATCAGCTGCCTCCTGCACGCCTCCCACTGGGGATCGAGCCTGCAGCCTGGGCCTGTGCCCTGACCGGGAATTGAACTGTGACCTCCTGGGTCACAGGTCCATGCTCAACCACTGAGCCACGCCGGCTGGCCTGGCATTCCCCTTGGAGAAAGGTCTCTGTCCCTCAGCCTGTTCCTGCCTAGCTCTCAGGGGTGACACTCCTTTCTGACTTGCGGTGGAGAATGTTGGGGGAGGAAGGCCTCTCACACACTCAGTCCTAATGCTCCCACGGCCTGCGTCAGCACTTTGCTCCCGGCGGTCACACAGGCGGCTCAATGGCCTGTGCAGTTTAATGGTCTCGGACTGAAGAGGGAAGACAAAGACCTTCCATGTGATTTATCACTTTCTGAACAGAGGCTTGGCCACCTTCAGCTCCTCCTTGAGAGGCGGGGGGAGGGGCAGTGCTCCTGCAGGCTCGTGGGGAGGCCCTGCAGACCCGAGCCCGGGGTCCCAGACGGTTTAAACCAGTGATGGAGTCCGAGGTTGTCCGACGATTCTACGAAATAATTCTGCATCCTTATTTCCGCATACAAATCTGCTTATTCAAAAAGGTTTATGTTTCTCCCTCCACAGGAGGAAAAAGAGCTTTCTGGGAGACGCGTCCAGAGAAAAGCTGTGTTTTGCTTGCTCCCTGGAGCGACCAGCTGGCAGAAAGGAGCAGAGAAAATCAAGGGAAAATGCCAAATCCCTAAACTCAGCTCTTCGTGGTTAGTGCTGCCATTACAGGCTTTTGTTTGTTTATTTTTTTCCTGTCTTCCCTTTTCAGCTGCCACTGATTAAGAGAAAAGACAGGATAAGAGGAAAAGAAGAGGAGAGGAGAGGAGAAGAGAAGAGAGGGGAGGGGAGGGAAGGGGAGGGGAGGGGAGGAGAGGGGAGGGGAGGGGAAGAGAGGGGAGGGGAAGGTCAGAAAGCCATTTGGCAGGAGGCAGTGTGGGGTGTGGCCTGCTGGAGGGGAAGCATCCAGGCCCCACCCTAAGTGAGCCGGGGAAAGTCACTAACAGGCCCTCACAGGGCCCTCACGACGCCCTTCCAGAAAACCCAGGTGTCCCACCGGAGAGCCACGACCAGGTATCTGACCGGGTTTGCCCAGAAATACGTTTCTGCCCGAAGAAGTTCTGGCAAGAAGAGCTTCTTAGAAAGAGTATGATCGTGGGAGAAATTTCTGGAAGGAACTTTAAAGCTCCCAGGGCAGGGGCCTGGCAGCTGGACGGGGCAGGGCTGGCGTGCCTGGCTGCTGCTCCCTCCACACCACGGCCCAGGATTCCTGCTTATTTTGTGCGTGAAGCCTGTCAGAGAAAACATCTGCATGGCAAGAACAGCTTGTGTCTTAAAGGCACAGAATCCACTGCTTATTTTCGCTTGAGTTTTTAGAAGATGTTGTCTTTTAAATCCTTTTTAAATAGTTAAAATTCTGTGTGAAAAGGGCCAGTGGACAGCGTATGGACGGCACAGGAACCTTATGAGTGCGAGGCCCCATGGTGCCATCGCCCGGCTCACCTGGTGTGACAGACGCAGGGGTGGGAATTTCTGACCCACGGTTCGTATGAGGCCTGCGAATCTTTGGGTCTGGCCCTGCCAAGGCAACTGCAGGTGGGACTCGGAATTCAAGAAATCAAGGAGGTGTTTTCATAGCAGCATCTATACCAGGGGTCCTCAAACTTTTTAAACAGGGGGCCAGCTCACTGTCCCTCAGACCGTTGGAGGGCCGGACTATAGTTTAAAAAAAACTATGAACACATTCCTATGCACACTGCACATATCTTATTTTGAAGTAAAAAAAAAAAAAAAAAAAAAACACGGCAAAAACACTCGCATGTGGCCCGAGGGCCGTAGTTTGAGGACGCCTGATCTATACTAATAAAAGGGTAATATGCAAATGGGTCATGACGCCCTCACAGTAACAGCCGAACAGCAGGCTGTGTGGGACGACCAGGCCGGCAGGGGGGTTAGCGAGGGACGACCAAACAACTGACCAGCAGGCTGCACGGGGCGACCAGACTGGCAGGGGGGGGCAGTGAGGGGCGACCAGACTGGCAGGGGGGGCAGTTGGGGGTGATCAGGCCGGTGGGGGAGGAGGCAGTTGGAGGCCACCAGGCCAGCTGGGGGAGGGGGGGACAGTGAGGGGCAACCCCCCAAAGGTGTCCCAGATTGGAGAGGGTCCAGGCTGGGCTGAGGGGACCCCTCCCCTGCACGAATTTCATGCACCGGGCCTCTAGTACATTTATATTAAGTGAATTAGTGAAGCAGATGATGATATCAATATCCAATGGCCCTTGGCAGAGAGAAGCTCCCCACCCCTGGTAGAGGGACAGGCATTGGCTTGAGAAGAGAGACTCAGGGGGCGGGGCTGGTGGTTAAAGCTCTACTTCTTCCCCTTACGGACTGAACAGCTGACAACTTACTCGCCTCTCTGAGCTTCAGTTTATTCTTAAATCGACATAAATGTGAAAGCAACCACTCGAGTCCCGAAAACATCTCCCTGAAGAGCTCACCTGAGCTGGGCAGAATGCCTGCCTGCTGATAGCTGCGTCCCACTGTCAGCCTGAGCTTCAGCAACTGGTTAGCACACAGCGAGTTCTACTTTCACCGTCCTGCCTCACTGATGCTTCTCTGTGTCACTGCATGGTGGCATTCTTGCCCTGGTTTTGAACATGTTTAAAGGGCAATATAACACGTGTGGCGTGTTAGTTACCTGCCAGACACAGGGGCAGGTGACTTAGGTCATAAATAACATCTCATTTAAACTTGACAAGGACCCTCTGAAATAACATCACTATCCCCATTTTACAGATGAAGACACTGAGGGCTATAGACCTTAAACAGCTTTCCTACGATCGCAGACACGGCTAGAAAGTCTAGAACCATAATAGAAAAACATCAGGGTGGCTAAACCACCATGTTGTCCGCAAGGTGATTTTAAAACTGTTTCCCGCTAATTTGAGGTCTCTTATTATTGCTGAGGTTCTTCAATACCCAAGGCATTGTTTTTCCTCTTTGCCATTAGTGGTGCTTTCAAGGACCAAGTGACTTGCTCAGTAAATTGTCATTTCCTTCCCAGAATAACAGCCGTTTTTCCCTGTAGTCGGGTTACGATTCAGGATCCAAATATTTGGCAAGAATCACGTTTGCCTCGTGAGCCTCAGATTAATTACAAACATCTTTTTTCCCCTTCTAATTAAATTCTTTGTCTTCCCCAAAGCTTATCTTTTTTTTATTACTCAAAATATTCATTCTAAAGCTGTAGAACCAGGTTTGTGGCCATTCGGATGTGCTTTCAAATATCTAGCTCTAAATAATTTTAAAAATCTCAGACATTGAATCGAATGAACTTTCATAAGTAAAAATTCTTCAAAACCAATATTACATTGCTACCAGGAGACCCTAAACATTGAGCTTAATCAAACAGATTCCCTTTCTTGCGCATTCTTGTAGTATCACCCCAATTAGATATGCGAGTGTTGCTTTAGCATTCATTGCACAGGCCATAATCTCTCGACCCCAAGCCACTCTCGTTCTGTGGATGTGAGCAATGAATGGCAAGGAGCCACACAACCTAGCTCCTACCCCGGATTTTACTAGATGGGCTATTTCATCATGGCTGCAGGGAGAGACGCTCACTCGCATTTTCGTTGAGCCCCTTGGTTTTTCGGTTCTTGGTGGGGGGGGTCACTATGGGGAAGCGGCCCTTCTTTCTCAGACTCAGTGGGTCTGCGATGCTGGGCACTTGAACTCTAAGGGAACTGGCCTTTTTCCTTTTCCTAATCCTCCATTCTGGACTGTGGCTCAGACGGGAAGTCAGACACAAAGCTCCCGCATTCTGACATTTGTTTGGTGGATCCTTTCATCCTATAAGCCACCTGCTACTCTACCGGATGGGCGGATGGGCGACGGGACTCATCTTCTCTCCAGCGAACGAGGGAGAGTCGGGAAACAGAACTCGCCCGTATCTCCAATCACAATGAGCTTGCTGTGGCCAGGCAGGCAGTGCAGAGGCATTGCCCACTGCCCCCATCGCCCTACTCTCCCAGGGAGGCCTCTTCAGAGGAGGAGGAGGAGGAGGAGGAGGAAGAGGAGGAGAAAGAGGAGGAGGGGGAAGAGGAAGGGGAGGAGGAGGAGGAGGAGGAGGAGGAGGAAGAGGAGGAGGAGGAGGAAGAGGAGGGGGAAGAGGAGGGGGAGGAGGAGGAGGAGGAGGAGGAGGAGGAGGAGGAGGAGGGGGAGGAGGAGGAGGAGGAGAAAGGGCTTCCATTAGCCAGGGCAGCTGCCTCCCTGACTCAGCCTGCCAGCTCTGACCTGGGCCAGGTCCTGATGGCCAAGGGCAGGTGTCCCACCCACCGGCCTCCACTGAGTGGGAGGGGGAGGGGGATGGTGAGGGGGAGGAAGGGCTGGGGAGGGGGAGGAAGGGCTTCCATTAGCCAGGGCAGCTGCCTCCCTGACTCAGCCCACCAGCTCTGACCTGGGCCAGGTCCTGATGGCCAAGGGCAGGTGTCCCACCCACCGGCCTCCACTGAGTTGTCTGGGCCTCGGTCCTCATCTAAATCAAGCTGCCCACTTGGCGACGCGGAGGAGCCAGTGCTTCTGTTTAAGACCATGGATGGCGTTTGGGTCTCACCTTTCAGCTGGCTTGTAGCCTGCCCGCAGGGGGACCGCCAGCCTCCGGAAAGGGCCTGCGTTCGCGACGTTTCTGTCCCGCTCAGGGGGCAGTGGTGACTCGGACATAGCAGCCCCGGGGGAGTAAGCGGGGAGGAAGAAGCGCCTGGCCTCTCACATGTACCCCTGACCCTCCGGAAAGAGTGTTGAAAGGACATTCAGTGGTGCCTCATTTCACAGGGGGTCAGGTCCTGGAGAGATGCATGTAACTTACATTATCTCTGACATAAACGGGGACAGTTTTGTTTAAAACCTTATTTTTATATTTTTCTTTAGAGAAAAAATTCCTCTTAAAGCCCAGCTTCTGGAGATCCATCAAAGCCGAGCTGTCCTGTCAGAGAGGGGAAGGGGGCGCACGGGAAACTTGTCCCCTCACAGCACCCCAGCCTCTTGGTCCCTAAGCTCTTCTAGAAAACTCCTAAATCTACTCAGAGGGCAGACTTTTAAAACCCTGTCCCACAGTAACCAATGGAGAGTTATGAGACTGAGAAAAAAGATCACTCTACTATGTTTACCCTCAACTTCGCCGAGTGCACCTGTTCAATCACAGGCCCCTGGGAGTGCTGACGATGTCTGAGGCTCCTTCAGCGCCCCCTCTGGCATCCGGCATTCCTTGGGCATTTTCAGTCTAAAGGCCAATGGCCCGCTGTGTGGCCTTGCTGAGAGCAGGCTGGAGAGAATGGATGATTTGTTCTTTGTGCAGCTGGTAAAGAAGAAAGGCCAAAAGTCGTCCACATAGCCCTTAGCAAGTCCCCCTCCCTCCCTCCCTCCCTCTCTCCCTCCCTTTTCTCCTCCCTCCTTTTCTCCTCCCTTTCTTCCTTCCAAAACTTTCTGAGGTGGTTTCAGAGGAAGAGGCATTCCAAATACTCCACCAGCTTTCAAGGACACAGTTTGTCTTCCTCCCTCCTCCAGGCGAGGAAATGAGTGGAATGTTCTAAGACTGTTGCAGGAACCCACGGAACCGCCACAGAGCCCCTCTGAGTATGTGCACTGTGGGGTCCATGTCACGTAGGCATTCTGTCTTCTCCAAGACGTGGTTCATGAAGTTACACCGAGGACTCGGTAAGATGCTTACAGTGGTAAGCATTTCCACCATTAGCTAATGACCCTTCTTTGTAGGTTAAATCCAGGAGAGGCATGAGAAAGCTCTCACTAGAACTATTACTTTTGGGTGTGCACTCTGAGAAGATGTGTGCTTATTTTTCACGTTGACACCAACCACCCGACTATGCGTCCTTATCCAAGGTTTATCTTCCATCTTCATCGCAGATGAGCCAGGCCTGTTTGGTTCCACGTCCCTCACTTCCTCTTCTTCTTTACATTCAGCTTCGTTTCATCTTCACTTGCACGGAACCGGACAGGATCTGTCTTAGAAGTTTAACTGTAAGTTCTGCCTTCTCCATGAAGTTCCTGATGCTCTCAATGGACTTCGTTAGGGAACATTCATTGCAGAATTAAACTGCTTACCTAGCACCTTACAAATCTCTAGTTGCTTGCTGTTGGGGTGTTTGACATGTACATGGTTTGGCTCTACTCACCTAAGTCTTCTTTTTCTCAAAAAGCAAGTCATATGTCGTAAAAAAGTAAATATATATATATATTTATATTTATATATATATATATATATATTTATATGCACAGCCACATATGTACAGATCCATAGGCATCCAACCAACTATGAACATGTGTCACATAATATTGTGCCAGGAATAGAGTAGGTATCCAAGTATTTATTGAATTGAATTAAATATAAAATTGTCAGTTAGGTCCATTAATAAGAAAAAATCGCTTACTTTAATAATTTACCATTTCTAACAGAGATAGTACATTGGAAAGCAGAAAACTGAGACCTAGTTTTCATTCTTTAACTGTCCTTTTTACATAAAAAATTCAGAGTTGAGTATAACAAGGGCATCTATCAATATATACAAAATTCATTCTGAAAACTATCACCCAAATGCTTTTAATTTTCCAAAAGCTTAGTGGATAAGCAATGAGCATACATGTTCTTTTCCCAAAATAAATTCTTTTAACAATAAATCTCTGAGGCTTTAGGCAAAGATTTAGGCAGGAGATGTGAGTTAGAAATAATAGTACTAGTAGGGTGAGAGGTGAAAAGTACCAGGTGTGAGGGGGGAATTGGGAAGCGTTGTGACTAAGGACTGTGCCTGCTTATGGGAGAGAGCATGCTTGTTGTTGGCACAGCCTTTAGTTAAGAGCCACATCCCAGGCAGAAGCATTCTTATCTCTACTCTCTCCTCTGTGCTCCCACGGCCCCCTCCTTAACCGTGCACAATAGCACTTACGATGCTCTTAAATGACTTGGTTATCTGTCTCCCCCACTAGACTATACACACCTGTAAGAAAGGGACAGGGGTGTGTTTGCATATTTTATCCTTAATGCCCAACACAGTGCCTTTGACATAAAAGATATACAAGAAAACACAGTAATAAATGAGCAAATAATTGAACGACCAAAGGAAGAAAGAGAAGAGCAAAAGGCATGAGAAGGTTATTCCCAGGAAAACTGATCCCTCCTCAGCTATCATCAACTATGCCAAGTTCCTTAAGTCCACAAATTCATGCGATTCTCCAAATATGGAGGAAGAAGAAAGATATTAATACATGAAAATGACAGCCTTTGTCCCCAGATTCTATTTTACACTCATGCAATAATAATGGTTTCCTCCCAAAAAGTGGCCTGGCATACCTGAACATTAGTAGAGCTTGGGTAAAATGAAAATCTCTTTAAAAACATTTTTTTTAGCACTTTCGATTATAATGTTATGCTTTCATCATAGAAGAGCAGTTCTATTGATCCAAGTTATTTTAGGCAGTGTTCCACCTAAGTGTAGAATATGTGCCCCAAGCTCTTACATCTTTAATACCTTTCTATAATGAACACCAGGAAAGAAGCCATCCTACAGATTTGCCTCTTAAAATAGCTCACCGCTGAGGTTCTGAGAAATGTTTCTAACATAACTAACCTCATATCTAATCAACACAGCAGCACCAAACACCACGTGAACGGAGTTTCTGGGAAGCAGGTGTGATAAATACCCATGTGTGCCGGCATCTGCTGTCAAGTTAAATCCTTGGCGTAGCTTTAAGACCTGGAATGGACTTTATTGATGGAGAAAAACTGACATGACATTATATAAAACTAGAGGCCCCTTGCACGATATTCATGCAAGAATAGGCCTTCCTTCCCCTGGCTTCATTCCCAGCCACCCGGGAGCTGGCAAGTTCTCGCTTCTGTCCAGAGCACCGCTCCTGTAGCTCCCTCTGCTGCGCCCCCCGCCCTCTGCTCACAGCAGGCATCCCCTTCCACCCCTCCATGCCTGCATATGCAAATTAACCCACCATCTTTGTTGGGTTAATTTGCATACTCACTCTGATTGGCTGTGGGTGTAGCGGAAATACAGTCAATTTACATGTTTATCTATTATTAGGTATGATTAGGTAAGATTCTAGTTGCTTTTCCCACCCAGTTCACACTGTTCTCCAAATGACATGCCCTTTGACTTGTGGTGACGCGCTTACACAGTAGCCCGTTTCCAAGTATCAACAATAGACAGCTCGAGAAAAACAATGCATGCTTCCTGGAAACCCTAGGTCCAAAGTTACCAAATCACAAACACGGATATCGCATGCGATGATGCTACATCTCTCCTGTATTCCACGGAAAGTCTCAGGGATGAAAACAGGGCCGAAGAGGTTGGGAGTCACCAGATTGTCTTTCAAGCAGCCTCACAGAGACAGTACCTTGATGAGTTTTCCACAGTCTGGGATGTGTCCATGGCCTCACAGGCTTGGAAACCCCATCTGGCAGCAAAGCTGGAGCAAATTCACATCTCAGAGGTGCGCTTACAACTCACAGAGCACAAAGGCTACAAACTGATATCAACACTCAAGTACATGAATTTACAGCGAGGACCGCTAGTGTCAGATGGACTGACACAGTGCTGGGTCAAACCAGCACATTCTCTCTTTCTGTGGACAAGTCTGGAGGGAGAGTCAAGTAATAATAAGAGGTGGCTTGGTGATGAAAAGGTGGGACAAAGGGATACATTAAATAAATCAAATGCAAGAACTGAATTCAGATTCTAGTTGATTTACCCTGATGTTTCACACCAGAGAGGAGGTGGCTAAGCAGCAAAGGACCCACCTCTCTGGGGTGGCTGGGAATTACAGATCTGCCTGTGTATCAATGAATCCTTGTGACTGACATATTTTTCTTTAGATATGTTAAATTGAATTCTGGGAGACAGCTCCCTAAGATAACATTTGCTCTCTCTGCCAATGTTATTTAAAGGAATCGTCAGGTTCATCCATTCTTCTTTTCTCCTTTCTTTAATTTATATTTCTTGTCATTCTTTCTTTTCTATCCGAGCCAGCACCAACAAACAAGCCTCAGTCTCATCTCTTTATGGCAGGGAGATCCTCAGCTACCTATCTCAAGTCTGTCCCATTGCCCAACTCCAAAGATCACGGATATATAAATCTATCTTAAATTAGGATTTTATGCATGTGTTTTCCCATTCACCCCCACCCCCGCACACACACACACACACACACACGCACACACACACACACACTCATGCCAGAAACTCTCAATGACTCCTACTGCTTTCAAAGTTAAGTTCAAATTGCTTAGCCTGCCATTCAAATTCTTTCCATCTCTGTGCCCAAGTTATTAACATCATTTTCTGCTTCATAAACCTCCTACTGCAGTCAAATCCATTGTCTCTTAATAGTCTAAGCTTAAATCCATGCTTCTGCTCCTTCCTCGGTCAACTCAAGGTCTGCCTCACCATGAATATCTCCGAAAGTCCTGACTTGAGACTGGTCTTCCCATTCATCAGATTCCTTTGGTAAGAGTGTACCTGCAAAGTCATTAGTATATGCTGACATACTGTCTCCTCAATTAGGTGGGAATGGTACCTTTTGTTTTTGTTATATTCTGCTTCTTTAGTTCCTTGTTATCAGGGGTGCTCAAAAAAACAAGTGCTTAGAACAGGTCCGGTCCACTTGTGGGTAAACCAACTGAATTTCCTTCAGAGCCCAAGATAGAACTTGGAAATATTTCCCTTAACTGAAGAGAGGAGCCAGCTAACTCCTGAGGTGTTCTTGGAATATTAGCAGCTCGTGGCTTCTTCAGGGACCTTGGAGTGACTTCAGAAAATCGGTGTACTCCCCGCAGCCTCATTTGCTCTCTGTACCGTTTGACAGCCCAGTGGAAAACACCTTTCAACTACTGTTAGTCTCACAGTCAGTCTCAAAGTCCAGGGCTAGCTTTAAAAATGGACTAGACCTCTGGTACATAGAGATTGTCCCCAGGACCTTAAACAGCAGGAACGGTACAGGCGGTAGTTACATAACAATGTGTGGCAAGGAGGTCCCTTCTACTTGATGGTGGTGTTGGTAAAAGTCATCGGTACAGAAGATGAAAAGGCAGATTTTAGTTTTATTGGAATAACAACGGGGCCGAGAAGGAAATAGCCTTAAGCCACGTTAGCTACCATTGAGCTGTGCTGCATTTTCATTTTTGCTGGGTAATCATCCCTGGGTCTCAACCTGCTGGGAAAGCGCGGTAAGACCACCTGACATCTGTGGAGCACAGTGGGCTGATGTGCAGGTGTGTCTAAGACACGGGTTCTCTCGTTTCCTACCGAGCACACTGCTCATGGGGAGGACATCCAGAGGGCTGTCAGCAGGGTCTTCTCTGATTATGAAGGACATGGAAGCACACACACGAGCTCCTATTTCACGGAATTTGGCACCCCCACATCAGAAATGTTGGGGAGCCATCTGGCTGAGTTTTGAAAGGAGGAAGAAGAAACCTAATTCAAAGTGGAGTAAAGGTGATAATCTCTCCGAGGAAGGAGGAAATTGCCAGATTAAACAAAGATAATTGAGCCTGATTAGTTAATTATAAAAATATAATCGATATAAAAATAGCTTATTGGTAGTAAATAAAAGAACAAGCTACATTAAGATGAAGAAAATAATAATTTCTGGGCAAGAAAGAATGAATTCTTAGACGTAGGAGATCAATAAAATGTTTGCTAGGTATCTGATTATCCTTCTAATACAATTTTTTTTTAAAAAAAAGGAGACTAATTATGCTTACACTGAATAAAATTACCATAATATATTCCATTACTTAACATATAGATTAATGCAAGATATTGGAAGGCAGAATGTTGTTAAAGAGATCTACCGCTAAAAACAACACAAAACAAAAATTGTAAACAACTTACTATTCCTAGGAAAGGGGTTTTCTATTGGTGAGTGTTAATTTCCATCTTCCCTTTTTGGGGGAAATAATCCTAGCATTCTCATACATCTTAACACAGACTCGTAAAAAGCAGGGAGCCATTTTGCATATGCCTGTCACACCAGCTTAATCACACTGAGACCGGGCTGAAGAGAAGCCCATGGTTGTTTTTTATTTGCACAAAAATATGTGCAACAATGAGCTTCCACAGCTTCCTCTAAAACCCTTGTCAATTCACACACACACACACACAGACACACACACACACACACACACACAGACACACAGAGGCACACACAGACACACACAGCACACACACAGACACACACACACACACGCGCACACACACAGGCACACAGGCACAGACACACACAGACACACACACACACACAGACACACAGACACACAAAGACACACACACAGACACACACAGACACACACACACACAGGCACACACAGACACACACAGGCACACACACAGACAGGCACACACAGACACACAAAGACACACACACACACACACACAGGCACACACAGGCACACACACAGACACACACACAAGCACACATACACACACACACACAGGCGCACACACACAGACACACACACAATTATAGCATTTTAGCCCATATTTTAGGTTTTTACATATGGCAATTCTCATAATACGTAGACAAGATTTGACTATGAATCACGGTAATGAGCTATAGGCTGCCACGCTGGGACCTATGATCATATCATCTATTTAGTCTTGTATCTGGAAATGTTGTTTTGTTTAAAAATCTAGTCTTCTGTGTTTGATGTTTTTAAACAAGATATTCGGTCTACCAGTGAGACGCTGCCACATTTCCACAGCTACACCTGCTCTGAAGCAGGCTGTGGGCGCATGGTCAAATGCTGCCTCCTGGCTCCGGGGCCCACCTTCCTCGTGGGAGTTGCACCCTGGCCGTTAGATTCCGCCCACTTTTAATGAGCTCATCAAGTCCTCGCTCTGCGTAAGAAAACGCTTCCTTGGGGAAAATATACTCATGATCTACCTCATACACCAAAAAAAGACTTCCGACCTTTACTCAACTTTCCTTGTACACACAGAGTAACCCTAGTTTAAATGAATTATTTTCACATATTAAAAAACGGAAGCAATCAGATTTTTAAGAGGTCAAGTTCTCCACTCAAGTGCACTGAAAAAAATTACATTCTATAATTATGTGGTAGGATATTTCGATTCTGAACACTTCAGTTATGGTAGAGATATCTGGGGATCTAACATGTGTGTGCTTGCCTGCCGATTTTCACAACCAGAAATTAACCAAAAGACGATCAGAACTTAAAATGTCACCTTGAAACCCGCCCCAAGAACTGTTTTGATTGTACAGAGTATCAGACCGGTAGGACATAAAATGGTTTTACAACCTTTAAAGCTATGATTCAAACCATCGTGCCTCATCACACTTCAATTTCTTCTGGGAGGCGTGGGGGGTGTACTTGACCGCACACACACACACACACACACACACACACTTGTTAACTCAGGCTTCTATCCTCTTACCGTCCCTTTCTTACAAATGGAGCAAAGCAACAACAAGTCAGCCCATCTCACTTGACACGCTGCGCTTTAGTCCATAACCGAGTGGTCCATCTCGGTAAAACAAAAGTGCTGACAAACACATCAGCTCTCCAGATCTTCTCTTCGGAATGCATGCTTCCCCTGTGCCTCACCATTTGAATTAAACATCATAAAACTTTGGCTACACGCTAACGGACCATACGGGTGGGATCAGTGGTCGAAGCCTGTACAGCTGTGGCAAAGGAAGGGTTTAAAGGTTTAAAATGGTTATGCACAGGACAGCGTGTGGTGAGCTGGTGTGTGGGACGCCGCTCCACCCAACCGCGCCACACCTGCCAGGACATGTGCATTTAATTAAAAGTAGGTTCCCATCCATCCGGTTTGCAAAGATGCCTTCCTTTTACTAACTCCGTTCCACAGCAAAGCCATTTTTTTTTTTAACGAGACCATGGCGTTAGCAAACATTTTCCACAACAAGAAGTGTGTAAGACACCCCTCGGGAGAGGAAGATGCTGTTGGGGTGGAGCCCAGCGGACCGGTGAGAGGGCACCTACCTGGGCCCGGGGCGGCGCCGTAGAACTCGGCCGCGATGCGCGCCGCCTCCTTGCGGTTGCCCTTGACGATGTAGAAGTGGCTGAGGATGGCCAGGCTGATCTTCACGAAGAGCTTGAAGCAGAACAGGGACAGGATGGTGAAGTAGACGTTGGACAGCTGCTGGGCAAAGGGCCGGCCCTCCTCCAGCACCGACATGGCCGCGCAGGAATGTGGGCAGCGAGGCCCGCTCCGGTGCAGGCTGCCCGGCTGCTGGCCGCTGGGTGCTGGGTGCTGGCTGCTGGGGGCTGGGTGTTGGGTGCTAGCCGCTGGGGGCTGGGTGCTGGCTGCTGGGGGCTGGGTGTTGGGTGCTAGCCGCTGGGGGCTGGGTGCTGGCCGCTGGGTGCTGGCCGCCGTCCCGTCCGGAGCGACAGCTGGGCCGGCAGCAATCCCGGGGCTCGGGCCTCCGGCTATTTATACCGTGCAGCCTATTTATACCGTCCACGCCTATTGATGCCGTCCACGCGGGCCCATTGGCCGGCCCGGTTCCAGGGGGCCCTGCAAGGCGGGCCCGGCCCAGACTCCTGACTTTCCATCCTGGAAATAAACACACGCCGCGCCTCGCCTCTCCGCTCCGAATCCCCAAATCCGGGCATTGAAATCCACATACACATTGTTGCCTCTTTTTTTTAATTTTTATTTTTTGGTATGGAATTAGCATGAATACGTTGAAGGCTTTGTGTACGGGGTTCCTGCACATGATATTCGGAATAGCGGGTAAAAGTGAGTCCATAAGCCAAGCCTTGAGCAGGGTCCTATTTGCAGATCCTGAGCTCAGTCCTCAAGCAGTCTGCAGCTCCATGATCTCAACGAGGACTCATCCCGTTAGCCCGTGATGCAGCTTGGACTGTTGTCAGAAAAAAAAAAAAATTTTATACGTGGATTGACTGGAAAACCATAGAAAAATAACTTTAGTTTTCATTCAGTGAAAACTTTTTAAGTACCTACTGTGTGTCAAACATTTCGCTGAATGCTGGGGAGACAAAGAAAAAGGTAATATCCTTGCCACAAGGATCTCAGGGTCTAGAGAGGGAGACAGACAAGACATCAGACACATCGAGGTGAGGACAGGGTGTGGTGGGCGCACCTGGAGGAGCAGCCTCGCCCTGGTGCAGGGGAGTCGGAGAAGCTCCCTCCCCCGCCCTCCCCAACCCCCCGCCCCGCAGGAGGTGAAGGCTCCAAAGAATTACCACGTAAACAGGTGTTTGATCTGGACTGTCCGACACCAAGCAAAACAATACCCTCCTTAAGCCTGTAATTTTTGTAAACCCTAATTTGATGTATTTTTATGAATGAAATGCAACTATCAGGGAATCCTCAGACAAGCCATATTTTAAAAAGAGAAATAGAGTAAATTATTAAGAACAATAAGGTAGCGTGGCAATATTTTTGTACATAAGCCAAAAATAATATGATAAAATATAAAAATGGCTATCGCACACGGAGTTAATGTACATGCATTTATATGACTAAGTTCGGGGCCTGTTAATTGAACTATTTCCCAATTCTCCCGAGAAGCTCCAGAATAACAAATAAGCCGCCCTGGCTGGGTAGCTCAGTGGGTTACAGCGCCATCCCGATACGCCAAGGTTGTGGGTTTGATTTCCGGTCAGGGCACATGCAAGAAGCAACCAATGCATGCATCAATGAGTGGAACACATATAGATGTTTCTCCCTCTCTTTCTCTTTCTCCCTTCCTCTCTCTAAAAACACAATTTAAAAAATCAAAACAGAACGGCAAATAATAAAACAGTCAAGACCATAGCAGTGGCTCTTCTTGGGATAAAGGAAGGGAGCGGTGACCAGTCACGGTGGCCAGTGTTGGCTGCTTCCCCGCCTTGCTATTTGCTTCTTAGGCCGCGTATCTCATCCGATTCCCATGAAACATCCCCGAGATGAAGGAGTGGCACCCAGAACAATAAGGCAGGCCAGTGGGTTAGAAAGAAATCACCGAGCTCTTTCTGCAAAGGTCTTATTTCCACAGGCACAGAACTAGACTCAGCGGCCACGCACTGGGCCCAGTGCCACTGCCTTCAAAGCACTGAAGGTAAAGTAAGGAAATGCTCCCCTGGCAGCGGCGGTGAGGTCCTGCCGGGGAGGCAGCGGCGTGGCCGGCACCTCCAGTTAGGCCCCCTGGGGCGTGGTGAGGGGGACCACACAGGCGGGGAGCCCTGGGCTGGGACAGCTGGCCCGTCACGGGCTCTGAGTCACTGCGCCGACTTCCACCGAGGAGCCCCAGGATTACCAACAAATCCTGCCTCAGTCACGTCCAGGGTTTCACGCCTTCCCCTTTACCAGAAGTGCCGTTATACCTGTCCCCACATCCGCTCCTGGGGCTGGGCTTCACCGGGGCTGAGGGACGCTTTTACTTCAATAGGCTGCCGGCCCTGGGCATCACCTTTACATCCCCACAGCTTCACTGCTGGGAAAGAAGACCATGATATTTAGGATATGAGGTCAAGATGCCTGCCTTTTCTGTGTTTTACACGCTCCTTCAGCAACTTTTCCCATCTCTAATTCTATTAACCAATAAAGACGAAAACTAAATAAAATCACAGTAAGCAAACTCATCAAATATAAACTAGATGCTGTGTTTTTCACATTATAGACCCTCCCAAATGACTTTATTAATATGTCAGCGTCACCTGAGACATATGGTGCCCCTCTCTTCTCGACATTAGCATTTTCTTAAAAATAAAGTCTTGGTTAGTAATTTAAGTGATTTATTGAGATAAAACTTTACATTATTGAGAGGACATGGTGGAGGGATTTGATTGATTAGCCAGACTATCCCAACTGTTCTAATCTGCCAATTAGTCAATCAGTCAATCAATCAAACCAAAATGGAGCTGGACAATTGTGTTACTGGAATGGGTGACGGGAGGGAGGTTACAAGCACAGGGAGAAATCACAGTTGAGTCTCCTGTACTGGTATGCTGCTCGTTTCACATGAATCTTACTTGCTAGCTCTGTCTAGAGGGGTGAGTATCATTGTCTAATTTTAAAGATGAAGAAGTTGGCTTTAGACAGCTTTCGTGACCTACAGAGCTCCTATGAGCAAGTGCACTATTGGAACACAGTTCTGGCTCTGAATACATGCTCACATCACTGCTCATCCTTTCTACTTGTAAGCACTTACAATGTGAAGGAGCACATGCATTGAGAATAAGACAGCCACCCAGATCCCCCCCGCCTCTCTCTCTCTCTCTCTTTCTCTCTCTCTCTCTCTTCTCTCTCTCTCTCTCTCTCTCTCTCTCTCTCTATCTCTCTCTCTCTCTCATACACACACACACACACACACACACACACACACACACACACACACAAACACACTGGGGGATCAGCCTGAGGCTGTAGTTAATTGGGTACCTAAATGAGTACCTAAAGTCGTAGGGCAGGCTATATGTGATGATTCCATGAGATGGAATCTTGTGGGTGCTCCAGAAATAGACAAAAAGGAGAGGGGATGTGCCGTGACTCGGCTAATACTTCTGGATTCTTCAAAGCTAAGAGTTGGTGAGTGACTCCCATAGAAACAATAGACAGGAAGGAGACAGAGGGGTCAAAATACAGGGTTGTTGAGAGTTATTACATTGAAAACAACGAGTGTTCAAACATGATCAAATGATTGAGTAAGAAGAGCCGAAACCGGTTTGGCTCAGTGGATAGAGCGTCGGCTTGCGGACTCAAGAGTCCCAGGTTCGATTCCGGTCAAGGGCATGTACCTTGGTTGCAGGCACATCCCCAGTGGGGGGTGTGCAGGAGGCAGCTGATCGATGTTTCTCTCTCATCGATGTTTCTAACTCTCTATCCCTCTCTCTTCCTCTCTGTAAAAAATCAATAAAATATATTAAAAAAAAAAAAAAGAAGAGGAAGAATGAGGATGAGAAATAGAGTATTAGATCTGGTCGGAGTAGTTCCCGGGTAACTTCCAACTAAGTATTCTAATAAGATGATGGAGTGGGTGAGGCAGGATAGTAAGAAGCTAGGAAAATTCCCTGACAAGTAGCATAAGGGGAACAGAAAAAAATAATTAAACACGGCCACACAGTTCGAACAATTTACAGCCAGCTAATGAATCACAGGTTTGGTCTTCCCCAACCAGGACACTAAGGGCGGATAGTCTGCACAGCGCAGACCGGCCAGCGCAGGCAGGCCTCGGCGCCAGTCCCTCTTCCCTGACGTTCTTGATGACATTCTTTAAAAATGAAACTAACGGGAAAATAACCCCTGGCCCCTCTGTATGCACATTTTGATGAATCAGCATCCTGAAGAACACATCTAGGAAGCTAATGAATATTCTGGTACGACTGCCCTCCTCTAGGATCCCCACCAGTCAAAGGAGGACAAAAAGTCTCAAGACAAAGGTCCCACGTGCGTTCTCCCTGGAGCACGGCCACGCCTTGTATCTCCACTCTCTTTCTCCTAAACTCCAAGGGTCCCCACTAGACTTGCAACCAGGGGAGCAGCCGGCAGCAGCAGCTCATCCCGGGCTCACCCCCCTGAACCTGTCTCCAAGGCCCCCCTTTTCTCTGACTTTCTCTCTCCTGTGCTTCTTCTACCTTAAGCCCTTCATTCGGTTCACTGTCCCCAGCTGTAATAATCATACTCTCAAAACGTGTGCTGCGAAATCTTCCCTGCACAGCGTCACGAACCCACACACCACTGCCCAGCCCAAGACCGACCGGCTCTGGGCCCAGACCCCATCTGGCAACATGGCAGCCATAACAGCAGTGTGAAGGGTGACCCTAGAAGTTACTCCCAAATAGAAAAGGTTCCTTGGCTGCCTCCTACTGTCGCTTTCCTAAGTATCGGCTCCGCTCCTCTCTACCACATGGGTGTCAGAGGGGGGTTCCGGGCCACCCTGGGACTCCCAACCACTCTCCGTCCGCAGCGCTCGCCCACCTTCCTCTAGCATCCCAGGTTACTGTACTGCATACAGTGGCATTGCTGTGTGTGTGCTTCAGAGACATAATTTCATGTCGTTCCGATGCTGAATGTGATAATGACTTTCCAATGTGGCCGTATGAGTCTTTAAATCCTCACAGACGAGAGCATCTCATTTCCAGAGGTTACAGGGCGCACCCGCTTTGCCTTAGCTACTTAGAGCATCTTTCCCAAACCTCCTGCAGAAGTCCCAGCGACAGCTGGCATTGCCTCGTTGTCCTTTTCCGGAGCCAGGAGGTCAAGTACATAGACTTGGATCAAGTATAGGTCCAAGTCATTAGACTGAAAATGTCAATGGGACATAATGCTTTCCAGTGGGTAAATCTTGGCGTATTTTTAAAAATAATTTTATTGACTTTTAGAGAGAGAGGAAGGGAAAGGGAGATAGAGAAACATCAATGAGAGAGAGAGGAACATTAATCAGCTGCCTCCTACCCACTGGAGATCAAAGTCACAACCTGGGCATGTCACCTGACTGGGAATTGAACGAGCAGCCTTTTGGTGCATGGGACCAGGGCTAGCATAAGTATTTTTATGTAGAGGAAATATAATCAGTCCATTGAAATGACCACTTCTTTTCTATTTATTTTTTACAATATGATCCCTTATTTTCTGGTAGAAATCTAAAGGCTCTGACAGTTTTATTCCTATTATTTAAAAAACAAAAACACCCTCTGAACTACAGGCCTACACTTGGAACAGCGAGGTTGCTAGTGTTCAGTGCAATGGCAGCCATCCGCCCAGCCCCCGGCCGGGGTTTGAGAGGGACTTAAATGCAGGCTGTGCACACTCAGGGCTATTGGCTGGTGCTGCTGAAGGTCAGTGATGGCTGATAAAATGAAAAGGGAAACATTATGCACGTTGTTTTCGTAGGATGATAGCTCTCTGCTGTGCTATCATAACCCTCATTCTTTTTTATTTTGTAAAATCTCATGAGAAAAATAGCAAGGCAGATGAGGCTCTCAGCTGGTTAGGACACCCTGGAGCCTTCCATGCTTGGGCTGCCTAGGGATTTGAAATAAAAACAGAAATGTTTACACTGTTCCTTGAAACCCTTGCAGGGAATTAACGACCGAAGTTGCCTTATTCCATTCAGCAGAGGCTACAGATCCTACTTAATTAGCGTATCTTCACTTTCTCAAAAGCTGTGTCATGGAAACAGACAGCAGACGCTTGGCAAAGGCCACGCCGAGCGCCTGGTCGTGGCTCCTGATATGGACTGAACGCTGTGATGTCACGCTCCCCGACAACGTGCTGGCCCACAGCACAGGTGCTGATGCCCCGGGTCCTGTGAGGTGTCCTTCCTTGTGGATGAGGAATGCACGCCCGCGGAGACCGTCATCATCGGAGACCCTCATCATCGCAGCAGTTGTTCTCCACAAGGGCAGCCGAGGGAGAGCGAGTCCATTCTGCTTGACCGGACCACCTGGGGGTACACTCTCGCTGCTGGCATCGAGCCATGCTTCCGATGTAACGGAACAAGAGGGTGACTGCCGCCAGCTTTATGATGATCCACAAGAAAAGCAAATCGCCCCGAGGTGTCACTTACTGAGATTACATCCAGGCTCGTGGGGGGAGTGACGGGCTTTCTCCACACTCAGCACACGTTCTATGCTACGAACTGAGGCAGCTGAAGACCACAGACCATGGCGGCCGTCCCTCGAGGCTGCCTTCCATTCAGCAGGCTCCAGTCACCCATATTTGAGCGTTTCAAAAACAGATTCCATTTTAGAATGAACACCTTCCCAGTATTGACCAGGTGCCAGCACTGTTCCAGACACTTTATCAATGACAGGGACATCCTTTTTTTTTTTTTTAATCCAGCATTTTTTTAGAGGATCAGCTCTCATCCAACCTCAGTCTATGTACTTGACCTCCTGGCTCCAGAAAAGGACAACGAGGCGATGCCAGCTATCGCTGGGACTTGTGCGGGAGGTTTGGGAAAGATGCTCTTTCTCAGCACGGAAGTTAAGACACACGCGCCAGCCTACAGGTGCCAGGAGCCAGCCCAGCCAGCGAGGACACAGCTCGCCTAGGAACCGAGCCGATGCGAAGTAACGTGAAATAATGAATTCCTCTGGTGGTCCACTAAGGTGTGATGATGGCAATGATGATAACAGTGAGATAGACTACAGAACCTTTCCTTACCTCGTCATCACTGCCGTCATCACACCTGACATGCATCATCACACCTTGCATGCATCATAACACCTTACATGCATCATCACACCTTGCATGCATCATCACACCTTACATACATCATCACACGTTGCATGCATCATCACACCTGACATGCATCATCACACCTGACATGCATCATCACACCTTACATACATCATCACACGTTGCATGCATCATCACACTTGACATGCATCATCACACCTTACATGCATCATCACACTTTACATGCATCATCACACCTGACATGCATCATCACACCTTACATGCATCATCACACTTTACATGCATCATCGCACCTTACATGCATCATCACAGCTGGCGGCCCAGGTTGCTGAGGCTGTGGACACCCAGCCATCACATTCACATTCAAGCAGCCGGAGGAAGGAGGGACACGGAGCCAGGCCCCTCCCTATAAGGATCGAGATCAGAAATGACACCGGTCACTTCCATGGACGTGCCACTGCTAAAACCCAGCCACAGGGCCACACCAGGGGTGTGACAGCTGAGCACTGTCCTCTTCACGCCGGTGGCTGCCTGCTCTGCTAGGAACCCGCACCAGGTGCTGGCGGCCGGCTGGCAGGCTCTCTGCCGATGGGGTTCAGGTAGACGGAGGTGAGGGCCTCGTCTCAGGCTGGATCCCTTTCCCTGCCGCTGGAGTGCGAGTTATCCCAGATACAACCAGCTCGGTGGGAGAGAAATAAGTTTCTATTTTTTACGGGTACACCATGTAACCATAAAAAGACTGGGGCTTAAAAGGGACCGGAAACCGGGGGCAGCAGGCAGAGAGGAGACCCAGGCCCTGCAGACACGGCCCAGGCCCTTCACCGCCACCAGGAAGCCCGCCCACCTGCAGACCTACAGTGTGACCAGGGGTTCCCAGCCACCTGGGTCACCTGCTCTCTGTCTTGTCCCTGAAGTGGCTTCACGGCATTCCCTCCAGGCCGCCCTGGCCCTCAGCCGGCTCCAATCGCTCTTAGCAGCCTCTTCCCTCCCTCCGCGGCACTTGCTCCAGCGTGGGGTCATTTTTCCAGTTTGAAGCCTGTCTCCTGCCCTGGTCCCTCAGCCCTGACTCCAGTAAGGAAGACCGAGAACAGCATCCATACCGCTGAGCTCTGGACACCAGCAGTTAATCAAAGATCCCTCATTGGGATCTGGGAGCATCCTTAGTGACTTCTGAGGAGCCATGTGTGCCCCCAAATTGCAGTATCCCCACCCCATTCTCGTCCGCACCTTAGACAGGAGGCCTGGGCCTGATGGACACCTGGTCCTGCTCCATGCCCGAGGCGTGCCACTACTGGAGTTCCCCAACGTGGGTTCCACCTTAGAACCAGGAAATCGCCCAGTGAATACGTGTAACATGTCAAAGTTATGTGGCTAGAAAAGTCGACCTTAGAGAAGAAGTTTGCCAAGAATGATTTCTCTTAGAATTAATGAAACATCAAAAACATTCTACATCTCCATCACCTACATATTTTATTCCAGGAATTCTGTAATACATACATTTAAGCAACTTTTAACAGATGCTACACACAGAAGCAGTAATTCCTTTCTCAAAAACACGGACCCTCGGCTAGGTGAGAGAATGTCAAGTTCACTCTTTGAACCCAAGGCAATGCGGATCCGCCCCTCTGTATCCTGTCCATGCCCAGAGGCTCAGTGGAGACGGAAAAGGGAGATGCGGGCTGCAGGCTGATGTAGGGTTTGCTCTTCCTTGGTCTTCATTTTCATTCCAGAGGAGGAACACGTGATCTGCTCCCTGCTTTCTTCTTGGGATCTTTCCGGCAAGAACCACTAGGGATCTTTCCCTGCGAAGTGACAGCGTTCACCAGCTGCTAAATGCGGCAGCTTACAGTGAGCCCTGCCTTCCATGGATGAGCAGGTGAAGCAGAGAGGCGCCTGCGGGCAGAGTCAGTCAGGTCTCAGGCTGCCTGCTGCCTGACTCACTGCGGCCCGGGGACACTGGGGAACCGCCGCAGCCTTTACGGTAAAACCAGGGCGCACAGCCAGGCCATCTTCTTGGCATCTGTCACGGAGCTTTCGCCGAGTCACAAGCCCCTCACTTCTCCACCTGCTCCTACAAGGTCACGGACACAGTGATGACTGACTCCGGCAGGATGACGCACGATGAGAACAGAAAGCAGGATCCGTGCCTCCAGAGTTTCAGTTTTCTCGCATATTCCAGCCCCCTGAGCGGGGCTTCCCACTTCCTCCCCATGCATCACACCGTGTGGCAGTGCGGACACCTTGGAGCATAACCAGCATCCAGAAGCTAAGATCTCTGAGCATCCAGAAGCTAAGGTCTCTGAGCATCAAGAAGCTAAGATCTCTGAGCATCCAGAAGCTAAGGTCTCTGAGCATCCAGAAGCTAAGGTCTCTGAGCATCCAGAGCTAAGGTCTCTGAGCATCCAGAAGCTAAGATCTCTGAGCATCCAGAGCTAAGGTCCATGAGCATCCAGAAGCTAAGGTCTCTGAGCATCCAGCGCTAAGGTCTATGAGCATCCAGAGCTAAGGTCTCTGAGCATCCAGAGCTAAGGTATCTGAGCATCCAGAGCTAAGATCTCTGAGCATCCAGAGCTAAGGTCTCTGAGCATCTCTGAGCATCCAGAGCTAAGGTCTCTGAGCATCCAGAGCTAAGATCTCTGAGCATCCAAAGCTAAGATCTCTGAGCATCCAGAGCTAAGATCTCTGAGCATCCAAAGCTAAGATCTCTGAGCATCCAAAGCTAAGATCTCTGAGCATCCAGAGCTAAGATCTCTGAGCATCCAGAGCTAAGGTCTATGAGCATCCAGAGCTAAGGTCTATGAGCATCCAGAGCTAAGACCTCTGAGCATCCAGAGCTAAGATCTCTGAGCATCCAGAGCTAAGGTCTATGAACATCCAGAGCTAAGGTCTCTGAGCATCCAGAGCTAAGATCTCTGAGCATCCAGAGCTAAGATCTCTGAGCATCCAGAGCTAAGGTCTCTGAGCATCTCTGAGCATCCAGAGCTAAGGTCTCTGAGCATCCAGAGCTAAGATCTCTGAGCATCCATAGCTAAGGTCTATGAACATCCAGAGCTAAGGTCTCTGAGCATCCAGAGCTAAGGTCTCTGAGCATCTCTGAGCATCCAGAGCTAAGATCTCTGAGCATCCAGAGCTAAGGTCTCTGAGCATCTCTGAGCATCCAAAGCTAAGGTCTAAGAACATCCAGAGCTAAGGTCTCTGAGCATCCAGAGCTAAGGTCTCTGAGCATCCAAAGCTAAGGTCTCTGAGCATCCAGAGCTAAGATCTCTGAGCATCCAGAGCTAAGGTCTCTGAGCATCCAGAGCTAAGATCTCTGAACATCCAGAGCTAAGGTCTCTGAGCATCCAGAGCTAAGTTCTATGAGCATCCAGAGCTTAGGTCTCTGAGCATCCAGAGCTAAGGTCTCTGAGCATCCAGAGCTAAGGTCTATGAGCATCCAGAGCTAAGGTCTATGGTTCTCTTGAGGCAGTTTCCCCTTCAGAACAGACCTTCCAAAGTCAGGATGTAAAGAATTCAGATGTCTCCTTCTTCTTCTTTTGGTGCCTGTGGGTTTTAACTTCTTAGGTATTCCCAGGAGTTTAAAAAATTTCTCAGAAGGAAGTAGTAATGCTGGGTATTAGAGTTTCCAACCTTCTCTGTCACAGAGCGATTCCCTTTCAAGTTTTACAGATATCAGCGAGGAGCACGGGATGGGTAACGGCCTACAGAGAATTCCTTGAAATAACGGACTTCGCCTGGCTGTTCCCCTTACGGGGGTCAAAGAGCTGCTCACCACTGCGGGGCTCCATGGTCAGGACAAGCCGCGAAGGGCCCTGCCACCCAAAGGGGATTGTGCAGAAGCAGAGGCTGTGAAAATCAATCCTGGGCAGACAAGGTCAAGGACCAGCACCGTGTGTGCACAGGAAAACGGGACAAGCAGGGCCTGAGGTGGCCTGGGGAACAGAGGGGGGAAGGCCAGGCAGAATAAAGGAAGGAGCAGGGGGGTCAAGTTCCTGAGCAGCCAGCACCCAGCAGAAGACTGAGTTCACCCACAGGACTGAGGATAAAGCATCCCCCGCCTCCCCTCGCAGAACCGCGGGGCTGGGTCTCCCTGCGTTTGGGGGGAACTCCTGTATCAGGGGTCCCCAAGACCACCAGGGTTCGCGGCTCCCTAGGGCTCATCTGACTCAGTCTAGTTACATGGTGCGTTATGACAGGGACAGCATACAGAACAGCCAGCAAACGGACCTGATCCGTCCCCCCAGCACGGGGCTGAGATAGCACGTCAAGTGCCCTGGACCAGGGAAGCAGGAGACTCCCCGCCCAGGGTTTTCACCCTTAAATTACTTCTCAATCAAAGAAGAAATATAAGATTTAAAAACAACATCTCAGAAAAGTTAGGATATAAAGCAGTTATCATAACAATAAAAATGAAAAGACATTGAATATCTAATTCCTAAAACTAGTAAACCAAGGAAAAGTGGAATAAAAAAATTGATAACATTGAAAATTAATAAACATACAAAGAACAGTAGTATTAAAACACTGGGTGGGGGTAGGGGGTGGGCATGTGCCAGTGGGTAGGGGAGGCAGGGGGAAGGTCAATGGGGAAAAAAAAGACATATGTACTGCTATTTGTAATACATTAAACAATAAAATAAAATTTAAAAAAAGAAATGTAAAAGATAGTTCTTTGAAAAAAATCAACAAAAATACTAATCAATAAAGAAAAAAGGGAGAAAACACAAATATGTGTAATTAGAATTAATAATTAATAACCATCAAAATAGAAGAATAGTACCTCATGGAATTTCTACCCAATTTTTAAAGATCAGATAATCCAAATGCTACTTAAAATATTCCAGTATATAGGTAAAAAGGAAAACTTACAAATTCATTTTCTTTTCTTCTTTAATATATTTTATTGATTTTTTACAGAGAGGAAGAGAGAGGGATAGAGAGTTAGAAACATCGATCAGCTGCCTCTTGCACACCCCCTACTGGGGATGTGCCCGCAACCAAGGTACATGCCCTTGACCGGAATCAAACCTGGGACCCTTCAGTCCGCAGGCCAACGCTCTATCCACTGAGCCAAACCAGTTTCGGCACAAACTCATTTTCTAATTTGAGTATATTACAGCCAAAAAAAAAAGGAAAAATCAATTTCATTTACTAATATTTATGACAAAAATGTGAAAGAACAATTAGCAAAGAAAGCCCAAGAGCATATTAAAAATTAATTCATCAAGACCAAGTGGAGTTTATTCCAGGAAGGCACAGTGGTTCAATATTAGAAAATCCATTCATCTAATCCAGCACATTAACAGAGTGTCTTACTCCCTCCGGCTGCTATAACAAACCACGATAGACGGGGCGACTTGAAAACAGCAGAAACTTATTTCTCAGAGTTCTCGAGGCGCCCACGTCCAGGATCCAGGTGCTGGTCGGCCGGCGAGAACTGGCTTCCTGGTTCATGGACAGGCAGTCCCTCACTGTCTCTTCCCAGGAAGAGGGAGCGTGAAGGGAGTTCTCCAAGGTCACTACAAGGACGCTCATCCCCGTCAGGAGGGCTCCGCCCTCGTGGCCTGATCACTCACCAAAGGACTCAGCTCTTGATGCTACCATGTTGGGAGTTAGGATTCCAACATAGGAATTTTTGGGAGTGTCAGTCTATAGCAGGCATCCTCAAACTACGGCCCGCGGGCCACATGCGGGTGTTTCTGCCGTTTTGTTTTTTTTACTTCAAAATAAGATATGTGCAGTGTGCATAGGAATTTGTTCATAGTTTTTTTTTTAAACTATAGTCCGGCCCTCCAACGGTCTGAGGGACAGTGAACTGGCCCCCTGTTTAAAAAGTTTGAGGACCCCTGGTCTATAGCATGGAGCTAGCGAGAAAAAATTACTCCAAAGATACAGAAAATGCATTTGAAAAGAACTTAACACACATCTGGCCTGTGTGGTTCAGTGGTTGAGTGTTGACCCATGCACCAAGAAGTCGCCTGTTTGATTCCAGGTCAGGGCACATGCCTGGGTTGTGGGCTCGATCTCCAGTGGGGTGTGTGCAGGTGGTAGCAGATCAATGTCTCACCTCTCAATAAAATAGGCATTGATGGGTACTTCCTTAATATCAATATGACATATACAGTATATGAGCACACACACACACACACACACACACACACACACACACATCTCAAAACCAGCATCTTACTCGATGGAGAAACAAAAGGAACTTTCCTATTAAATTCAGGAATAAAAGGATGCCAACTTATCTACATTACTAGGGGCCCAGTGCACGAATTCATGCACCTTGAAAGGAACTGTGGGCCGCAAGGCTGTGGTGGGCACAGGGGCATGTCTCGGCCCATCCTCTGTGCCCCTGCCCAGCACCTCCCGCCATGGCCCCTGGTTCTGTCTGCTGGCAGCTCTGTTCCCAGCGCCACTCCCACTTGCTGATGGCGCTGGCCCCATTCGCACCCGCTGACAGTGCGGAGCAATTGGGGCCGGTGCCAGCAGCGGGTGCGAGCAGGGCTGGTGCTGTCAGTGGGTTCGAGCAGCAGCTGCTGCCCTGATCACCCCTCAGGAGCAGGGGGAGGTGGAAACGCCCTCAGGGGCGATGGGGCAATCAGGGCCGGCAGCCGCTGCTCGCACCCGCTGATGGCGCTGAGTGATGGGGGCCAGCACTGGGTGCCAGCAGCAGGTGCAAGTGGCGGCTCCGGTGCTGGCAGTGGGTGCAAGCGGGGCCGGTGTTGGCAGCAGGAGGGACCACGGTGCGCAGGAGCAAATAATTTTCAGTAACCACCAGAGGCTTGCCCTGATGACAGCGACTGGTGCCCTGCCTTTGTCTGGCGCCCCCGCTCACCTGCTCCACCATCCTGCCGCTGCCGACATCTGCCATGTTCCGATAGCGCCCCCTGGTTGTCAACGCATGTCATAGTGACCTGTTTTTCGGTTGTTCCACTGTTCAGCCTATTTACATATTAGGGTTTTATATATATACAGATTATTGAGCATTATGTTAGAAAAGTTGGCCACTGCAATGAACAAAATAAAACAATCAGAAATATAAGCACTGGAAAGAAAAAGGTAAATGTTCTCTAATGTACATTATATGGTTAATATCTAAAAAAAATCCAAATAAAAATTGGAGAAATACAATAGAATAAGAGAATTCCCTACCTTATCCCTACTTATATGGGGAACACATCAACTTATATGTGTTTACCTCCTCCCAGTCACTCAGGTTAAAAACCAATAGAATGGTGACTAGCAGAGGGCAAGGGGGTGTGAGGAGGTAGAAGAAGTGTAAAAGGGGATAAGTGGTGATGGAAGGAGACTTGACTTGGGGTGCTGAATGCATAATACAGTATACAGATGATGTCGTATAGGACTGCACACCTGAAACCTATATGATTTTATTAATAAAATATAGAGGCCTGATGCACAAAAATTCGTGCAAGAGTAGGCCTTCCTTCCCCCGGCTGCCGGCAATGGCTTCCCTCTGGCACCCAGGACCCGGGCTGGCTTCCCTCGAGCCACCCGCAGGCACCCAGGGTCTGAGCTGGCTTCCCTCTGGCCCTGGCTTTGTTAGGAAGGACATCCAGAATGACGTCTGGTCTAATTAGCATGTTACCCTTTTATTATTATAGATGTCACCAAAAAAATTGCTTTTTGATAAAAAAAGAAAAGTAAAAAAAGAAAAACCCACACACACACACAACAAAAAAAACTTTGGAGGATGCCTATGATATTATGAAAAAGTAGGATACAAAATTGTATAATTCCAAATGTGTTAAAAATCAGTGTGATGGAGTAAAAAGGGACTTTTCAGCCTGCCCTCCCACCACCCCACACCCAGTCCTACTTGCCTTCCAAGCAATTCAAGCAATATGCTTTTCGGTCAAGTTTAAAAAAAAAATCATGGTGTCACAACAATGTTGATTTTATTTGTGCTTTCACTATCCACATTCCTCCTTATTGTGCAGACCCTACCCTTATCTAAGCAGTCTCTAAATCACAGAGATTTTGTCTCAGAAATGTCGGATCAGTCTTCCTTTTTCACTTACCCACTAGATATAACTTATAAATACTGGCCAGTTTGTTTACTATGTAATTTCCTGTGACATAAAGTCCGGGCTCCTTGGCTGACATTTCTACAGTAGGACCTTACATTACCTTTCCAGCCTCATTTCTGCCTAATCCTTTATACTTTCATTAGAGGCCTGGTGCACAAATTCATGCACAGGTGGGGTACGGCTGGCCTGCCCCATGGGGGCCAATCAGGCCAGGCCAGGGGAGGAGGGGCCGTGGGTGGTGGGCCAGTCATCCCTGTCCCTGATGGGGTGTGGGGGGGCCGATCAGGGGCCGGGCCAGGAGGGGCCGCGGGAGGTTGGGGGTGGGGGGCTATTGGGGTCCCAATCGGGCAGTTGGCAGTGCACATTACAGCGACTGGTCATTCTGGTTGTTCTAGTCACTTGGCTTTTATATACTATATAGTTTAGCTCTGTGGTCGGCAAACTGCGGCTCTTTGGCCCCTTGAATGTGGCTCTTCCACAAAATACCACAGCCTGTGTGAGTCTAGAAGTAGTTAAAGCTTAAAAAATTTGGCTCTCAAAAGAAATTTCAATCGTTGTCCTGTTGTTATTTGGCTCTGTTGACTAATGAGTTTGCCGACCACTGGTTTAGCTGGACCACACTACTGCGTATCTCTCACATACTCATACTGTCTGTTGGAATACTCTCCCTGGACATCAACATCTGTAACAATGAGCATCCTTTAACTCATCCCTTAAGAATGCCTAATCCACGTAGTTCAGGCTCTGTGTTAAATATTTCACAGACACTGCTTGGTCCCACATGGCCACAGATGTAAATTCTTCCTCTGAGGTCCACAGCACTCTGTAACCGCCTTGGTATTTATGCTTTGTTTCAGATTTGTGTGTTTTATCAACTCTAGTAGATTATATGCTCCATGAGGGTAGAAAGTGATTGTTATACATCTCTGTATCGTTAGCAACACAGTAGGCATTCAATAAACAGTTGTTTTATTGAATAAGCTGTGGCTGTCTGGAAGACAAAAAAAAAAAAAACCACTTTAAACTCAACTAAGGGTCTCCCCATTTTTCATTACTGGCTCTATTCCAATTTGACAGGGGTGTTCCCTTATTAGTGCTGTGCTCTCAGAGCTAGAGCTGGCACACAGTAGGCCCTCAGTAATAACCCCAACTGCAAGGCTGTACGAAATTGCATAATGAATAATGCAAAGAAACAAGGGCTCCTTAACGGATGGCGGCGCAAGCCAGGACCAGGGTCAGACCGTCATTTCCCAGTTTGGACCGGTCATGCTCTAGGCCAGGTGTGCTTAACCAACCTCTTTCGGCTTATTAAAATTTAAAATAATCTGTGCAGATCCCTGGGCCTCTCAGTTCTTTTATAATGACCCAACCCCACAGCTGTGAAAGAAGGAAGGCGTCTGCAGAGCCTCCGAGGCTGAAGATTGGCACAGTCTGAGCCTGAGCCCCCCCCCCCCCCCCCCAGGGCCACGGAGCACTGATGCCTTGGCCGGCACGTGTGGCTCAGCAGTTGGGTCTCCACCCAGGAACCCAGAGGTCGCAGGTTCCATCCCTGGTCACAGCACACGCCGGGTTGCAGGCTCCATCCCCGGGAGGGAGTGTGCAGGTGGCGGCCAAATGATGATGGTCCTCTCTTGTGGACGTTTCTCTCTCTATCCCTTTCCCTTTCTCTAAAAAATCCATAAAAATTATTTTTAAAAAAAGCACTGATGCCTTGCTGATCTCAAATTCTTACACCGTGTGCTGCACGGCGGTTTCAGGGCCACTCATCGCCTTCCATTTTCAGAACCCGGTGGAGTCGGTTACGGGAAACACCGTGTGAAATGCATCCCCTCGAATCCGCAGCATCGACCGTTAACGTCTCAAACCGCTTTAGCTGTCACAGGAAGTGGAGGAGGCCGACAGTGGGAGGTGCACAAGGGCGGCTGGGGGTGGGGGTGGGGGGGGTGGGGGGGGTGGGGGTGAGGGTGGCAGGGTGCGGCATTTTCGGCCCCGGGCCCCACCCTCCTAAGGGGCATCCGTTCTCGGACCCCAGTGACCAAGGCGGGACCCCGCGCGCGGTCAAGGGCTGCTTCCCGTCGCGACACGCCAGAGCGCCCCGCACACTACCCGGCTGAGTTTCAGCGCCAGGTACCGGCGCCCAGGCCACCCCAGCCCGCCCCCGACCCCCGACCCCCGACCCCCGGGCGGCAGCCGCGGAGGCAGCCCGCACCCGCCAGGGGACCAGGTGGGCCAGCGAGCGCGGAGGAGGCGGGGCTGCGAAGCCACACCCCGCCCGCCCCTGCGCGCCGCTGATTGGTGGAGGCGGTGGACCGGAAGTAGGGGCGGGCCCGCGCGCGGCCCAGTCCCAGCCGGTGGGCGTGTCCCGGGGGAGGGGGCGGAGCGCGCGCGCTCCCGTCGGGGGACCGGAAGGGAGGCGGGGCCGCGGCGGCGCGCGGCGCAGGCGGCGCGGATCGCTGGCAGCCGGTCCGCCACCGGAACGGGGTCCCGGCGGTGCGTGCGGAGCGGGGCTCGGGGCACACGGCCGCGATGAACACGGTGCTGTCGCGGGCGAACTCGCTGTTCGCCTTCTCGCTGAGCGTGATGGCGGCGCTCACCTTCGGCTGCTTCATCACCACCGCCTTCAAGGACCGCAGCGTGCCGGTGCGGCTGCACGTCTCGCGGATCATGCTGTGAGTGCGGCCGGCGGCGCGGGGCGGGCGGCGGGGCCCGGGCTGGCGGCCCGCTGCCCCCGGGCCCCGGTGCGGGGCACCTCGCGGGCCCCCCTCCCGGCCCCCTCCGCCGCGGTTCCCGGGCTCGCTCTTAAATTGGGGCTTGAGCGCTGCCCGGCTCGGCCCGCGGCTTCCTTCCTTCCTGTGCCTCACTTCCCGCCGCCGGCCAATGAGCGGGCTACACACCAGCCGGGCGCCCGGCCCGCCCTCCCGGCCCCCAGCCCCGGCCCCGGCCCCGGCCCCCGGCCCCCGGCCCCGGCCCCGGCCCCCGGCCCCCGGCCCCCGGCCCCGGCCCGCCCTCCCGGCCCCCGGCCCCCGGCCCCCGGCCCCCGGCCCCGGCCCCGGCCCCGGCCCCCGGCCCCCGGCCCCCGGCCCCCGGCTGGGTCCCCGCGTCCCCGGCCCGGCCCCCGGCCCCCGGCCCCCGGCTGGGTCCCCGCGCCCCCGGCCCGCCCTCCCGGCCTCCGGCCCCCGGCTGGGTCCCCGCGCCCCCGGCCCGCCCTCCCGGACCCCGGACCCCGGCTGGGTCCCCGCGTCCCGCCCGCTCGGCTGGGTCCCTGGTCCCGGTCCCCGGGTGGGTTGCCGTGCGGGCCGTGGACCCCGTGTGCCGGTGGGGCACCCCCCCGCGGTGCCCGCCTCCCCCTCGGGCGGTCCGCTCCGGCTGCTGGGAAGTTGGGCGGACGGCTCGGCCCTCGGAGCCTCCGGGCGGCGTGGGTTTTGTTTGGTGAGAACCAGCCGCTGGAACCAGCCTCCGAAAATGCCGAAAATAGACTGGGAATGACGTGGGCACCTGGCCCGGCCCGTGCCTTTTTATTCCCCGCACTTGGGTTGTAGAATTTGTCTTCCTCCGCTTCTCTACTCCCATCTCCTCACAAGTTTTTCTTAGTTTTCGTTATTTGTCAGAATCTCCAACAAGCGGGTCATGGAATAACGACCGCCCGCCCCGCATGTTTGTTTTATTTTTTGTTTCTTTGCTGAGGTGGTGTTTGTTAGATACTGTGTTTTAAGTCCCAAACTCAGATCTTGGGTGGACGTGACCTCTGCCCCCGCCCACTGGGGGTGGGGGCGGTGAGGGGGTGGGTGTTGAAGAGCTTGGTGCACAGGAAACACCAACAGCTGTGGGCTTTCGTTGATGTTGAGCCAGAGTCCGACAGTTCTGGGCCTTAGTTCCCCTTTGTCCGCAGTGGGAGTGCCACCAACACCTGCACCCGGAGAAAATTGTGAAAAATACGCCCCGGACTGCACAGGCCCTCAGTCAGCACACCTCCTTAGGCCGGCAGCTTCCTCCCGCCTTCTACCGCATGGCTTGACCTCATGTGTCCACACACTTCTTTGAGGGTCTTCCTCTCCCCGTGGGTTTTGTTAGGGGTTCTCCGGAGGTACATGGAAACGGGTGAAGATGGGCTTTTATATTGAACTAGAGGTCCGGTGCATGAAATTCGTGCACGGGGGAGGGGGGTTCCCCTCAGTCCAGCCTGTACCCTCTCCAATCTGGGACCCCTCGGGAGATGTCTGACTGCCGGTTTAGGCCCCATCTAAACCGGCAGTCGGACATCCCTCTCACAATCCGGAACTGCTGGCTCCTAACTGCTCCCCTGCCTGATTGCCCCTAACCACCTCTGCCTGCCGGCCTGATCACCCCTAACTGCCCAACCTGCCGCCCTGGTCGCCCCCAACTGCCCCCTCCCCCACTGGCCTAGTCGCCCCTCACTGCCCCCCCTCTGCTGGTCTGGTTGCCCATCACTGCCACCCCTGCTGGCCTGATCACCCCTAACTGCCCAACCTGCTGGTCGCCCCCAACTGCCCCTCACACCCCCCGCCAGCCTGGTCCCCCCTCACTGCCCCCCTCTGCTGGCCTGGTCGCCCCTCACTGCTCCCCCTGCCGGCCTGGTTGCCCCACGCAGCCTGCTGTTCGGTCGTTACTGTGAGGGAGTTGTGACCAATTTGCATACCACCCTTTTATTAGTTGATCCCGATACTCACTTGTTTCTTTGTGGAATTGCTGTTTCCCCTGGGCACACAGCTGTATCCCTAGGAATGATGTGCGTTTTGTATGTTGACATGTCCAAATGATGGTAAAGCTTTTCTCTTTACTTCTAGGAAAAATGTAGAAGACTTCACGGGACCTAGAGAAAAAAGTGACCTGGGGTTCATTAACTTCGACATAACGGCAGATATCCTTTGAGAAAGGTTCATTGCCTTTTCTGTGGTGCTATAATGATATGCATGTTGTTTAGTGATTTGGGGACAGTGTGACTATCAACCAAACCTTGGAAATTTCTAGGCCTTTGTTTTCATCAGTAAAATCGTGTTAATTCCTCCTCGTTCATACCTGGAGGAAATTTATTTGTAAGTTCAGGGGTTACTGTGTGAAGATACTCTAAATTCTTCGCAGGAACATTAAGTAAATTGAGAGCTTTAAGAGACTGTGAATCTGATTTCGGAAGGAGAATGAGATCACTTGGATTAGAGAAGGAAGAACATTGCCAGTGCTCATCCTACCCAGCTGAGTATTTCTTGTGCAGTCCCAAAGTCTGTCTTCCTCTTTTATGATGGAAACAGGTTAAAAAGTGACGTGCATCTGATGGGTTGGAAGGTCATTGTCAAAATGAATGTTGGTGAGTCATTAGCATGTTGCCATTATAGTTTTTTTATAAGTATTTTCATAACAAGCGTCAGAGAAATCGTAACAGTTGAAAGAGTTACTTTAAAATGGGGACGATTTAAATATTTCCTCTTTATCTTGAGTTCCCACCTTTGACAACTCTTGGCCAGCTCATCTTCTGTCAGGGTCTTGGAGGAATGTTTGAGCGTTGTTCTCCGCCATGGCCGATCTCGCTGCCTTTTTAAAACCCGAGGGTTAAAGCTGGGTGTGGAGCTTGAACGGTCAGAGCTGTGGAGAGCGGCTGTCAGGACAGCTGAAGCAGCTGCAGGTCATGGGCCTCAGAGGCTCACCTGATGGGTCTGCTTCCATGGTGTTTTTTTGTTTTTTCCTTTTAAGTGTTTTTTTACCGAGTTTAGAAAGAGAGGAAGGGAGAGGGAGAGAGAAATATCAATGTGAGAAAGCAACGGGATGAGACCCCCAACCTGGGTTTGTGCCCTGACTGGGAATTGAACTGGTGACCATTTGGTGCATGGGGTGTCGCTCAACCAACTGAGCTGCTCCAGCCAGGGCCCCATGGCATTAGTTTTAACTGGGATTTTTAGAAATAAATTATTGGGTTTAGAAGTAGACTAGAAATTAGTTATATATACATAGGCCTTTTTGAGGAATTAGAGTACACCGTGAGAAAAGTCCAGTATATGCTACACTGCCTGCTTTTAAGTGTTCACATCGTTTAAGAACATCTCTGGAAAGAGGCAGTTTGGTTTGAGTGTGAAAGTAGTAACTGTCTGGACCAGGGATTTTGAACCTTCTCATCTCATGGCACACAAACAAATTACTAAAATCCTGCAGCACACCAAAAAGTGTATTTTTTTGTTGATCTGACAAAAAAAATGGGCATAATTTTCATTGCTTTACCAAAATAATAATAATAATAATAATGGTAATCACCTACCCCTTTTTGCTCCAAAATGACTTAAAAAAAATTAGGTGCCTATACTTACTAGGTGTATTGGTTAATAATGTGGATTTTGTAATCAAAGAAAACACGATAATTTTAAGAGAAACATCAAAAGTGCTTTATTTAAAGTAATGTCCATCGCTAGCTACACATGACCCCATCTTTCAGGTAATTTGTGGAGACCGTCCCAATAGAACTTTTCTTGTTCTGAGGCAAACCATTCAGAGACCCAATTCTCCACTTCATATGTTTTGAAGTGCTGCTCAGAAAGTGCGCGTGCCATCGATGGGAACAAGTGGTCATCTGAAGGAGCGAGGTCTGGTGAACACGGCGGGTGGGTTAATACTTCCCAGGCAAGGTCTTTTCACGTGTCTAACTGGTTTTGAAGTGTGTGATGGTGCATCATCATGAAGCAAAATTACTTTGCCGTGTCTTCTTACTTTGCCGTTTCACGATCAAAGTGTGGTTCAAATTGATTATTTGTTGTCAGTACCCACCAGTATTAACAGTTTCTCCTGGTTTTAGAAGCTCATAGTGCACCACACCTTCCTGATCCCACCAAATGCAGAGCATTGTCTTCTTTCCGAAGTGATTTGGCCTTGCAGTCGATGCTGATGGTTGACCTGAATCAACCCGTGATTTTGCGGGTTTGGGATTCTCAGAATAACTCCACTTTTCATCGCCAGTCACAATTCGATGCAAAAAAATACTTTCTTTCATACCGCTGAAGCAACATTTTACTGATGACTTTCCGGTTTTCCATTTGTCTTTTGTTCAGTTGATGTGGCACCCATTTTCCTTCCTTTAAAATCTTTTCCATTGCTTGTAAATGATCAGAAATTGTTTGCTGAGCGACGTTTAACCTTTCTGCAAGTTGTTTTTGAGTTTGACATGCATCTTCATCCAATAATGCTTGTCATTGTTGGTCTCCAAACTTTTTCAGTTGACCTGGACGTTCTTTGTCTTTCACATCGAAATCATCACTTTTTCTCTACTTTGGTGTTAGTATTGCTGTGAATACATAGCATAACTAAGATTGTTTTAAAGCTGTATGCTGCTCTATGATTTATATATTCCTTAACTTGTTTACATCTAGAGAATATATTTGATTGGAATGTTAAGCAGTTGTTTCTTTATTTATCAGCAGAATATTCAACAAAAAATAATGTAAGTATATAAGTATTTTAGTAGATATGTAACATCTTATTTTTTATGAAAAATACAAATTTTGAGTATTCAAACTACCTGACCTGAGTAGTTTAGTGGAAATCACCAGCCCATGGCAGCCGCAGCTCTGAGGCGCTGTGGGCTCGGGGTGCATGGAGGGACTCCCTGGGGGCCTCAGCGAGCAGCTGCTGGTTCTCCTGGGACCCAGCAGCGTTGCAGTGTTCCAGTCTGTTCACCTTACCGACACTGGGTTGGTGTGGCCACTTCTCAGCTGCCTTACGTGCCATTCCGGAAACCGCAAATCTATTTGTATGTTCCTCAATTTAAACTGAAAAGGGAACGAAGTTACACTTGAATCATACTGTACGTGGACTGACAATAGCACTCAGTCCCCAAATCGGGGTTGGCTGCATGCATCCTAAAACATGTGTGAACTCATACTCTGGAGGTGGCGAGGAACTCTGGAGGGCAAGGGGTTGACTGGCTCTCTGGGTACACTCATTCCTTCATTGGCACTCGGCATTGTGCAAAGTGGAGGGGGTTGTATTGTCCAGTTTTAAGGAAACGAATCCTCACATGATGGAAAGATGGCTTACAAAGATCCCTGCAAAGCTATCAGAGTTGAAAAGAATGCCCGTGGCCCACGCACATGCCACTGGAGCCTGGCACAGCCGCCGTGCCGGGTCCTCTGAGCTGCTCAGCCACTTTACTTAAAGGATGAAAAACAGAGAACCTGGATCTAGTGAGAAGCTGGCTGAGGAAACGGCTAGTCAGGAGCCTGTTGGAAGGCACACTCACCCCGAAGGTGCTGTGATTGAGGGGAACAGCAAGTGGAGGAGGACCGGGATTGGTAAAGAAAGGTGCATGCTTAGGGGCTTCTGTTCAAAATATTTGTGATCGAAAACCCATGGAGGCCACTCGCAGTGATACATTCAGGAAGGATGCTGCTGAACTTGGAGCATATTAGGAAATGGAGAGGGCATTGCACCCAGCTGTAGGATTTTTTAAAAATATGTTTTTATTGATTTTAGAGAGGAATGGGGGGAGAGAGAGAAACATTGATGTAAGTTAGAACCACTGATTGGCTGCCTCCAGCATGCCCCCTACTGGGAAGGGAATGGTGGGTGACCTTTTGGTGCACAGAATGATTCCCAACCCACTGAGCCACCCAGGCCAGGGCCAGCTGAAATATTCTCTCTGGACACTATAATTAGAAAGATACACACCAAGACATTTGAATCAATAAAATTTGTGTCTGTGCTTATAACTCTGGTTACCCAGACATGTAATAAAATCTGTAAAGATAATTATATTTGAAGCATTTCTGAGGTTATTTTATAACCCAACTAAATATTTATATATATATATAAATACATGGTTTGAGCTGTTTTGATAGTGTATGAAGCCATACCTATGCAATTAATACCTGTCTTGAGAGTTTTTCTTTGTTTTGGAGTTGTATGGGATCCAATTTGAGTATTTAAGGTAATCTTTTATAATCATATATTAGAGTTTATCAGATTTTGTCATTAGAAGTTATTAAACTATTACATTAAATATATTAAAACAGTTAATTTATGATAGAAGTTTTTTAGTTCAGTCTGATTTCAAGCTTTTGTTGTAGCTAGAGTAAGGGTTGAGGTATTAATACAGAACGTTACTAAAACAGAGGTCTTAGGTTCTAAAGTATAATGTAAATGATTCTGATAAGTGAATTAAAGCACAAATGTGAAGTATGTAGGATTAAAATGAACTGCTGTGTGGCTGTTACCCAAGTACCCTTATGTTTGCTATCTGCATAGACTGAGGTAGTTTGTAGTTAGAAAGGAATTTACTTCTGTATTTCATTTGAGGTGTATTCATTTTCAAGAGATGACAAATTAACCAGCTTTTTCTATGGATTAGTTTTTTAGTTCAGTGTCATTTTTAGCACTTCAGTCAGTCAATTGTACAGCGTATTATTTGGAGCATATCTTTTATACCAGGTATTTTTTAGGCCTGGGAGTGAGGTGCTCCTGCCCTTGAGAGGCAACGAAGTGTTAAAACAGGAAAGGCTGCTGAGGATGAGAGTAAAACTGGAAACACATACTATTCAAGTCTCAGCAAATCATCCAAATAGACAGGTCTGGTCTTGGTGACAGATGCACCTAAGTTATATTCATAGTCTGGTCTCCCCAGCATGACCAGTGAGTTAATACAGCGTGGAATGGGACAGGTTGTTGCTTCAGTGAATGAATGAATGCACATAGAAAGTCACTTCTCTCAGGCATGCGCTTGACTCTGTCCCTCCATTGTGATGTTCCTGTGTAGTCTTAGAAAGAGACTTAGGGTGGTGACTTGAACCCTCTTTTAGGAATAACTAGTCCACATTCTTGTTAGTTGGACATTGCATGCTCAGCAATTGGCCTCACAAGCAGGGGTCCTCAAACTTTTTAAACAGGGGGCCAGTTCCCTGTCCCTCAGACCGTTGGAGGGCCGGACTATAGTTAAAAAAAAAACTATGAACAAATTCCTATGCACACTGCACATATCTTATTTTGAAGTAAAAAAACAAAATGGCAAAAACACCCGCATGTGGCCCGGGCCGTAGTTTGAGGACGCCCGAGTGAGTGGTGGTTTAGTGAGAACACAGTTCTTGGGACTTGGTAGTGATCACAAATGTGCTTTTACTCCATTTCATGCTCCTGGTTTGCCTAACAATTTGTTTATGACATGTCAGAATAGCGGCTTGAAAGGTTGTCTGACTTGGAGAATTTTGCCGTAATAAAGCAATGATGTGCCTGTGTTTTACTTTAAAGAAAAGATATTAAAGGCTTCATTTCTTAGTGATACTTGGCAATTGAAAACGCTTGGCAATACATAGATGGGCAGGAGGTGGCCTGCAGCAGTGACAGCCTGTGCAGGCTCATACTGGGCTGGAGGGTTGATGGCTGCAGCAATCCCCGCAGAGTTGGGCTCACTGGTAATGAACTAGTTGCTTACCAATACTTTTAATTTGAATTGACAGAGATGCTATTTCTGCTGTGTTAATTTAATTGTTTTCGTTTTCTTGTAGGCTCTGAACCAGGTTGTCCTTTGGGACAAGATTGTTCTGAGAGGTGATAATCCGAAGCTGCTGTTGAAAGATATGAAAACAAAATATTTTTTCTTTGACGATGGAAATGGTCTCAAGTGAGCAATTCTTTGTCATTTTTTATTTTATTTTTTTACATTTAATGAAATGTGAAGGGGATAGAAAGATGAATTTTTAAAGAAAAATATTAGAGGGTAAAAAAGAGGAATATTGGGAGAGAAGTGAAGTATTTATATGGATCTGACCTGGAAGATGGCGTGGAAACACTGCGCAAGACTGATCTAAGATCGGGGCTCAGTGTGTGGGCTGTCAGCCCCGGGCCGGGGCCTCTGCTCCGGGTGCACAGGGCCCGGCATCCAGGCCTGAGGCCTCTGCTCCGGGTGCACAGGGCCCGGCATCCAGGCCTGAGGCCTCTGCTCCGGGTGCACAGGGCCCGGCATCCAGGTCCGAGGCCTCTGCTCCGGGTGCACAGGGCCCAGGTCTGAGGCCTCTGCTCCGGGTGCACAGGGCCCGGCATCCAGGTCTGAGGGCTCTGCTCCGGGTGCACAGGGCCTGGCGCCCAGGCCTGAGGGCTCTGCTCCGGGTGCACAGGGCCCGGCATCCAGGTCTGAGGGCTCTGCTCCGGGTGCACAGGGCCCGGCGCCCAGGCCCGAGGCCTCTGCTCCGGGTGCACAGGGCCCGGCATCCAGGTCCGAGGCCTCTGCTCCGGGTGCACAGGGCCCGGCATCCAGGTCCGAGGCCTCTGCTCCGGGTGCTCAGGGCCCGGCATCCAGGTCCGAGGCCTCTGCTCCGGGTGCACAGGGCCCGGCATCCAGGTCTGAGGCCTCTGCTCCGGGTGCACAGGGCCCAGGTCTGAGGCCTCTGCTCCGGGTGCACAGGGCCCGGCATCCAGGCCCGAGGCCTCTGCTCCGGGTGCACAGGGCCCAGGTCGGAGGCCTCTGCTCCGGGTGCACAGGGCCCGGCATCCAGGTCCGAGGCCTCTGCTCCGGGTGCACAGGGCCCGGCATCCAGGTCCGAGGCCTCTGCTCCGGGTGCACAGGGCCCGGCGCCCAGGCCCGAGGCCTCTGCTCCGGGTGCACAGGGCCCGGCATCCAGGTCTGAGGCCTCTGCTCCGGGTGCACAGGGCCCAGGTCCGAGGCCTCTGCTCCGGGTGCACAGGGCCCAGGTCCGAGGCCTCTGCTCCGGGTGCACAGGGCCCAGGTCGGAGGCCTCTGCTCCGGGTGCACAGGGCCCGGCATCCAGGTCTGAGGTCTCTGCTCCGGGTGCACAGAGCCCGGCATCCAGGTCCGAGGCCTCTGCTCCGGGTGCACAGGGCCCGGCATCCAGGTCCGAGGCCTCTGCTCCGGGTGCACAGGGCCCGGCATCCAGGTCTGAGGCCTCTGCTCCGGGTGCACAGGGCCCGGCATCCAGGTCCGAGGCCTCTGCTCCGGGTGCACAGAGCCCGGCCTCCAGGTCTGAGGTCTCTGCTCCGGGTGCACAGGGCCCGGCATCCAGGTCCGAGGCCTCTGCTCCGGGTGCACAGGGCCCGGCATCCAGGTCCGAGGCCTCTGCTCCGGGTGCACAGAGCCCGGCATCCAGGTCCGAGGCCTCTGCTCCGGGTGCACAGAGCCCGGCATCCAGGTCTGAGGTCTCTGCTCCGGGTGCACAGAGCCCGGCATCCAGGTCCGAGGCCTCTGCTCCGGGTGCACAGGGCCCGGCATCCAGGCCCGAGGCCTCTGCTCCGGGTGCTCAGGGCCCGGCATCCAGGTCCGAGGCCTCTGCTCCGGGTGCACAGGGCCCGGCATCCAGGCCTGAGGCCTCTGCTCCGGGTGCTCAGGGCCCGGCATCCAGGTCTGAGGCCTCTGCTCCGGGTGCACAGGGCCCGGCATCCAGGCCTGAGGGCTCTGCTCCGGTGCACAGGGCCCGGCGCCCAGGCCTCTGCTCCGGGTGCACAGGGCCCGCCCCCAGGTCTGAGGTCTCTGCTCCGGTGCTCAGGCCCCTGCCTGTGGTGTGGGCCTGCCCAGCACAGGCTCTGAGGGCGGCAGAGGAACTTGCCAGGGAACTTGAGGAGGAAGTAGCACTGGCCCAGCTGGCACTGAGGTTTCTGGTGTTGGTCTCTTCGCTTCTCTGAACCTCAGCTTCCTTCCTGCGCACAGTGAGGACCTGGAACAGTGATCTGGGTTGTGGCCCACTCCTCCGCTCCAGCAGGGGTGCTCCCCTTTGCCGGCTAGGTAGCCATAGAGTTGGGGCTCGCGCATTGCCCTCTGATTCCCCCAGATCTGGGCTCCTATTGTCTGTCGCCCTCACTTCGGCCTTGGGCTGCTGGCTCTGGAACCCAGGGAGCTCAGGGCATCGCGGTGCCTCAGGACAGCTGGTGTCCCATTCCTGGGTTAAAGACCCGAAGACTTGGGTTTGTAGGCTAGGGCTCCACTTGGGAGGGGCTGGTTATGAGCGAACCTGTGGACGCCTCAGCGCTCTAATGACGTGTTCTCATTGGACTGGAAGTGTCTCTGCTGACGTCTGATCGCTGTGTCTTTGTAGGGGCAACAGGAATGTCACTCTGACCCTGTCCTGGAACGTCGTACCGAACGCTGGAATCCTACCTCTTGTGACGGGCTCAGGACACGTGTCTGTTCCATTTCCAGATACTTATGAAATCATGAAGAGCTATTAAATTATTCTGAATCCGAACAGCATATTTTTATACTTACCGGGTCCTCTCTCATTTATGTCCTCCCTTGCATCTTCATTTGTTTTTGGTTAACTTAATTTTTTTTTTTTTGTATAAGAACTAACATCAAAGGTTTTATTTGAAGGGAAAGGTTAAAGTGCTACTTAAACTTAATTTTACAATCAAAACAAAGAAAGGCCACCGGAGTGGGTATTAGGAGAGGAAGAAAGCGCACAGTAGGGGTTGTGAGTTTGTCTTGGACGAGTTCCCATTATCCTGAGTGGACGCTCGGGTGAGCAGGGCGGGCTGTGGAGCTCCGTCCTGGGCCTCAGTGTACAGTCACCCTGGCCGCGGTGAGGAGACCTCCTCCTCTCAGGAGATGTCTGAGACTGGGAGCACTCACGGGCATTGGAGAAGCTGGTTTACATACAAATTAGACCAAGTGATGAGATTTTGTTCCCTGTGTCTTGGGAAGGCCCATCTGCTTGTTTTCCTTACAGCTGACTCGCACCTTTCTCCTCTTAAAGACTGCATACCTCCATCTATGTGGTAAATCATTCTCACTCATTCTGCAGAGTCTCTTGTCAACCCAATGTGTGTCTTTCAGTGCTTTCTCTGGAACGTTCCACCTGTTCTGTGTGTGTTTTAGCATTGCGGTTGAAGGTGGACGTGTTTGCCTGGTCCCTCTGGGTGAAGTTTCTTCCAGGGAGCATGCCTAGTGCCCTGAGGGCTCATCATTTAAAGCGTCTGTAGGTCCCCGTGTCAGTAACCATTGGGGTGACACTGTGCTCTCCCCTGTGCCGCACTCGTGTGTTTTCCTGTCCGTCATCTTCAGTGAGCTGATGAGGTGAGCAGAGCAGTGGAGCTCTTTGCAGGTGGAGAAGCTGAGCCCAGAGGCTGGCTGCATTTGCTGTTACGGAGCTCACAGGACGGAGTTAGGCCTTGACCTCAGATCTGGTTCTCAGCTTGCCTTTCCTCCTCAGACTGATGACAGTCACAGGGACTTCCTTACGTGTTTGTCCCGCACACCCTGCACCACTCCCAGAAGGGCTTCCCCCCCCCCCCCCCCCGTGTTAAAAGTGTAAGAATCAAATGTGTGACAACGATTGAGATTAAACTCATGGCGCTGCGTGGTTGGCTGGTCATATCGAGCGTGGTTTTCCCTGGAGCAGGCGGGACCCTGTTACCCCCAAAGCCCCCGCGGCGGCGCCTGGTCCGGCTGACCTCCACCGGAGGCTGACCTCCACCGGAGCGTCTCCTGAGAGCCCACCGTTTGCTGACGGCGTGTTGGCAGCGCGGTGAGGCGGCGTTCCTGGCACGGCCAGAGGCGTGCGCCCCGGACGGGCAGGTCCCGGGTCCTGACCGCAGTGACGGGCGGGTGGTCACCGTCACCAGCGGCTCTCCCGCGGCGCACACAGGTCTGTGCAGAGACGGAACAGGTCACGCCGGTCCTGTGGGGCCGGGCGGACACAGACACGTGTAAGTCACGGGGGCCTGACCTCGCCGCCCGGAGGATGGGAGCGGCGGTCAGGGCACGGCCCCACGCAGGAGGCGGGCGTGCCGGCCCCGGGGCCCGGGGTCCGTGCCCGGTGCGGTGCCCACCTCCATGGCGGACGCGTGGCTTTTGGCGCTTCCCCGAGGGGAGCTGCCCAGGACGGACCGCCCCACGTCGGGCCCGGAGGCCCCATCCCGAGCGCCGTTGTGGGTGTGCGCAGCTGGTCGGTTTTCCGAGATTCTGCAGTAAAGCGGTCAGTGAGCCTGGCGTTCGCCTTCGGCCAAGTCTCCCCAAGTCTCCGCCAAGACCCGTCTTCACACGTCAGAACCCGGGCGCACAGAGAGGCGAGAGCCCGGCGAGATTCTGGCCGGAGAGGAACGCACAGCGCGAGGCGGTGCGGGTTCGTGTTAACCTGGACCGGGTTCGTGTCCACAGCGAGGTTCGCTCCCGGCCCGGGCTCCCCCGTGGCTCTCACGTGCGCTCCGCACGCTTCGGGAGGACGGAGCTCCAGGCCTTCCTCGGGGGCACACAGGGAGGCGGGCCGCTGAGGTGGGCTCCAAGGTGACGGGGAGCTTGTGAGGCTGTGGCTTTGGGGGGGGGGGGTTGGGGGAGGTGGGATTTGGTAACACTTTGGGGTGCACGGGGGACCACAGGCTGTGAACGTGGGGGCACTCGACCACCTGTCACCCCGGAAGCGCCCCTGCCTTCAGCGGCCTGGGCAGCCCCATGGCAGCCGCCGGGGGAGGCCGTCCAGCGGACTCGGGTGAGAGTCTGGAGATGGTTCCCTTCACAGGTGCAGACGGATTAAAAGTTCCTGAAAGCAGCATCTGTTTGAGGACTTTCTTATTGCAATAAATAGCATTTTTCTAATGAAGATGGATTTTATAAGTATGCACTTTAAGAGGTTTTCCGATGTGTGCTTTTTATGTGGAGCTGCTCAGCTCAAAGGGATGCGATCAAGTCCGGGGAACTTAGGTTTGTCCTTCTGTGTGTGTGTGTGTGTGTGTGTGTGTGTGTGTGTGTGTGTGTGGATGGGTGGGTGAGTAGGTGAGTGGGTGGGTGAGTGTGGGGTGAGTAGGTGGGTGTGTGAGGATGGGTGGGGTGAGTGTGTGTGTGGGGGGGGTGAGTGGGTGTGTGTGGATGGGTGGGTGAGTGGGTGGGTGTGTGGATGGGTGAGTAGGTGTGTGTGTGTGGGGTGAGTAGGTGGGTGTGTGTGGATGGGTGGGTGAGTAGGTGAGTGGGTGTGTGTGTGGGGTGAGTAGGTGTGTGTGTGTGGATGGGTGGGTGAGTGGGTGGGTGTGTGTGGATGGGTGGGTGAGTAGGTGGGTGTGTGTGGATGGGTGGGTGAGTGGGTGGGTGTGTGGATGGGTGGGTGAGTAGGTGGGTGTGTGTGTGTGGGGGGGTGAGTAGGTGGGTGTGTGTGGATGGGTGGGTGAGTGGGTGGGTGTGTGGATGGGTGGGTGAGTAGGTGGGTGTGTGTGGATGGGTGGGTGAGTAGGTGGGTGTGTGGATGGGTGGGTGGGGTGAGTGTGTGTGGGGTGAGTAGGTGGGTGTGTGTGGATGGGGGGGTGAGTGTGTGTGTGGGGGGTGAGTAGGTGGGTGTGTGGGGTGAGTAGGTGGGTGTGTGGATGGGTGGGTGGGGTGAGTAGGTAGGTTGGTGTGGATGGGTGGATGGGTGGGTGAGTGATGTGTGTGGATGGGTGAGTAGGTGGGTGTGTGTGTGTGTGTGTGGGGTGAGTAGGTGTGTGTGTGGGGGGGGGGTGTGTGTGGGGGGGTGAGTAGGTGTGTGTGTGTGGGGGGGGGTGTGTGTGGGGGGGTGAGTAGGTGGGTGTGTGTGTGGGGGGTTGTGTGTGGAGGGGTGGGTGGCGGCAGGTCAGTCACACCTAAGCTCTCCGCAGAGCCTGGCCTGTGCCGGCACGCACGCTCTCGCAGGGCTTCCCTGTGCCTTGCCCAGCGCCTGGCACGCCTCATGGCGCAGGTAAACATGGGTGGAGAGTGGGTCCTTGTCTCTCCGATGGGACCGAGCCCTGGGACAGTCCCTTGCTCTGTGAAGGCGCCTTTTCATCCCGGGCTCCGCCCACTAGCTGGGCCCCTCCCCTCCCGGCCCTTCTTGGGACCAGTCCTGGCAGGTGCTCCTCCGGCTGGCACTGCCCTTGGCCGGAGAGCCTGGGGGGTGAGGGGGGTGGGGGGGGAGGGGGGCGGGAAGAAGGTGCTCTGTCAGGAGCTTTCCTTTAAGATGGCAGGAGAGCACCCACAGACCCCCCGCTTTAGGACCTCAGGGTGGCTGCTGCCCCTGAGCCTGGCTCCCGGGAGGCCAGGAGCTGAGGCGCCGCCAGCCTCGGGCACAGCAGGGTCGGGCCAGCTGAGGGCGGTCACACCTGGCTCCTTGGCCAGCACAGGGCGTGCGGAATCCCTTTCCCTCTCTCAGGGGAGAGGAGCTTCTCAGAAGAGGGAGAACATCTACCAGTGAGTCAGACAAAACAGTGGAGACATTCCTTCAACAGAAAGCCAGTGAGTGGAGAGGATCGGTGTTTCCTTCAGCTTCAGTGTGTTTTATCGGGAAGAGTATAAAACAGGGAAGCTCAGCGAGGTTCTGGTTCTGGTTCTGTTTTCTCCAAACCTGGGCAGCCCTGTGTCAGAACCTGCTCTGGGCATTGCCGCTGGCACCCTTTGGCGGCAGGACAGCAGGAAGCTGGGGACGTCCCGGGCAGGTGGAGTGGAGAAACCGGGACAAGGAAGTTAAACAAGCCCACCCCGTGTGGACAGCTTGCAGCCAGCTTGTCCAACTTCAGACCTTGTCTTCCCAACCGAGAACACTTGAGAGCAAATGATGAATGCCTCTCCTCCCTAACCAGAGAATACATCGCTTAAGTCCCTCTGGGGAGACAGAGACCCGGTTAATGCCATTTGTGCCAGCTGAACCCAAGGACAGAGCGCGGGGGGAATGTTAGGGCAGGAGAGGGGGAGAGAGGGACAGTTCATCTCACCCACGAAACAAGTCAGCCGCCCTGCGACCTGCCAGACAAGATGACGAGATGTGTCTACAGACACCCCAAGGTAAGCCAGCCACGTAGGAGCGGACTTGGAAGCCTAGCCTGCTACCCAAGCTATCCGACAAGAGAGCTTCGAAACCTACAGTGAGAGAGGCAGAAAACCCCGAAACCCCCACCGGGTGCGCACTCAGACCAGCTGGGCTGCCCGCCCGTGTTTGATGCGAAACGTATTCCTGTCCGCTGGCCTTGCTTCCATACCGCTGCCACTTATCTAAAATCTTCCTTGTGATGCTGAAACCGATTTGGCTCAGTGGCTAGAGCGTCGGCCTGCGGACTGAAAGGGTCGATTCCGGTCAAGGGCACGTACCTTGGTTGCGGGCACATCCCCAGTGGGGGGTGTGCAGGAGGCAGCTGATCGGTGTTTCTCTCTCATCGATGTTTCTAACTCTCTATCCCTCTCCTTCCTCTCTGTAAAAAAATCAATAAAATATATTTAAAAAAAAAAATAAAATCTTTCTTGTGAGATTGCGAAGTGCCGAGGAGGGGCAGCCCTCCCTGCGACTCCTGAGGCTGTCCAGTCACACTGTCCCTGTCTTTCCAGGGGATACCCTACAGCAGGGTGCTGGGTTGAGGGGGCCTCCTGATGGAGGAGTTACTGCAGAAAGAAAGGGTGTCACTCCAGTCAGCCGTGTGCCTTTGTCTATCAGTCAGCTTCGAGCTCGGGGTGGCTTCTCCGCTGGGCCGTTCCCCCTGGCGGGTAACAAAGGGCATTTCCTTCTTGGCAGAAGTGTGTTCCTCACATCCCCTTGGGCCTGCCTGTTGAGTACAGTGGGAAGTAGGCGGCGAGGAGTTGAAAAGTAAGGCACTGATTGGCGGTAGCTCCCCCTGCTGGTCAGGCCTGGGAGGGCTGCACCCTGCCTGGCACAGGAGTGAGCAGGAGGGCCCGGAGGAGGGTTCTGGGATCCCACACAAAAGGCACCTGGAACGCAGAGGGCACTGGGCCCTGCTGGAGGCCTTCGCCCAGTCCTGTGGGCATCTCACAGGGGCACAGGGAAGTCGGGCAGCTGAACTGTTCTCATTCTCTGCGTGTGGAGAAGCAGGGGCGCTAGCTAGGAGTCGGTTCACTTGGGATTGAAAGTTTGCAGATGCCCTTTATTAGGAGAGACTGATCGCTGGCTGGCTTGCTCTCGGCTCACCACGTGGCAGCCAATGAAATACTCTGAGTTAAATGAATGCGAGCTGCCTTAAGAGGTGACATTGGCATTTCATAGCTCAGGAAAGTGCGAGTCCAGGGCCAGTGTGGGGTCAGGCCGCTGTCCCCACCTTAGTTAGGCTGCCACCCGCCTCACCGTCCTGTCCTTCACTTCCGGTTGGCCGGCTGACCAGGGTCGGGGGGAGCAGAGAAGTCACACTTGCTGAACCAGCTTGGTCCAGAGGTGTCACCTATGACGGTCACGATCCCGGGGGGCAAGGAGGTGCAGGGCCTTGCAGAGGCGCAGGGACCCCTGGAGAGGAGACCTCCAGCTAGGCAGTCCCTGCCGGGAGCCAGGGACTGGCGAGGAGCGAACCTCTCCTGCAAGGACGGTCACCTGTCACTTGGTGCCGATGCTCACAGCTGCCTGGCCGGCCCCTGTGTACCCAGCAGGGCCACCGCTGACTCGGGAACCTTCTATGTGTCTTTTCTGTGTTCTGTCTGCAGTGCGGAGGCAGGCGTGTTTTCTCTGGGTGAGCACGTTAGGGTTTCAGACGGGGGTGGAAAGCACTTCTCGGGCACCGTCCCCTGGCAGGCAGCTTTCTAGTCTGGTGGTCCCGCCAGAACTCGGAGTGATGCTTCAGATTCACCGAAGGGAGCGTCTGGGGACGGTGGTCCAGGAGAGGAGAGCGCTGAGCAGGATGGGGATGGGAGAGAAATCGGGGCGCAGAAGGAGAGCCAGACCCAGAGGCGGGGGTTCCCGGGCATCCCAGGAACAGGGCTGGTGTGATGTGGACGCAGGGAGAGGGCCAGGAGGGGAGCTTTCAGGTCAGGCTCAGGGCATCTGGCCTGAAGCCACAGGTCTAGGGACTCCAAGGTCAGCGTGTCCTCCATGACAAGGACATACGTGTCGTCCATCCATCCTCAGTCACCTTTACGCATTTGATGGTTGCCCAATATATTATCTGGCGAACTAAAGGGTCAAGTATCACAGGCTAGAAATTGCATAATCAAGGACTTGTCAATAGAAGACTCAGGCCCAACCAGCTTCACGAAGATGCAGAGAGAAAGAGGCGAATCCGTCCGAGCACCGCTGTTTCAGTAACTTAGTGAGACGGCTCAGGAGAAGAACTCTCTACATAAGTGAAATGTTCTATAGACAGTCACTGGAGAGGGAAGTCATTTCATCAATACATTTTTGCTAGTTTCCCGATTTTGAAAACTATTATTATTTTGCAATAAAAAGTTGTAGTGACAGCCCACTTCAATGAAGAGCCGTCCGCAGGGCCCCGGGCCCCGTGCAGGCACTTCAGCTTGACCCCTGGCATTTAAATTTTCCTTCGTGACGTGGATATTCTTCACCCTGGCCAGGTGTGTTCTTGGGAAAAAATGATACAACCATTGCTGTAGTCTGAAATGCTTGTTTTGTTGATTACCGGTGTTTTGGTGCCCTCTGGTGGTATGACTAGGGAAGACAAGTAATCGGATTTCATGCTACTTAGCAGCTGTTTCAACCAGTATGTGGCACGAATTTTTAAAACATGCAATACCTGACTATTAGGGACACTGACCCCTCTTCCCTTAGATTGTCCAATAAAAATGACAACAGCCAGAGCAACAATAGCCATCTGGTGTGAATTAATCAAAATTATACCTATTTTGACAGATTGGCAAAAAAATACAATTTATTTTTTGGCGCACTGTAGGATTTTAGTAATTAGTTTCTGTGTGCCATGAGATGAAAAAGGTTGAAAATTGCTGTTACCTATAATATTGCATCCAGTGATTGTATAAATGACAACACTGAAAAGCATGAAGAAAATGACCCACAAGACTGCACTTGGTTCATTCAGTTGTGGTTCATAAAAGCTGCTCACAGCTTCTAGGGTTGCAATAGCTGATTTCATAAACTGAGATGAGTCTTGAAAACTGGGGTCATGGAAAAATTATAAGTCTTTTAAGAATGGGATTAAAAAGTCAGTCTTATTCCATCGGTGTGCACGTTGCCCACAGATCCCTTCTCACTGGTACAAGTGCATTTAGAAAGCCACTGAAAATCAGATCGAAAACAAGCCCACTAGCAGTATGAAAAAATGGTGTTTTCTGGGCCATTTGAACTACAAACTGAGGAAGTGGATGGTGCGTATGGAGCAGCGGTTGCCAGCTGGTGGGCCGCAGACCACTGTGGTCTGTGAGTTCCAAAAGATTGGCGACCGCTGGTCTAGAGTATACAGTTCTCCATCATTTAAATCTCATTCTTTCTATGCCCTGGGTTTTAGGGACATCTCTTTTACATAGAATAGAACGGGATTTAAAAAATCAGTCCAATCATCTCTACCTTCATGCGTGGTTATGAAATATCAATTTGTCTGGACTTGTTCTCTCCTCTTGGTATTTTATATACAACTAGAGGCCCAGTGCACAACAATCGTGCCCTTGGGGCGGGGAGGTCCCTTAGTCCGGTCTGTGCTCTCTAAGCCGGCAGGCGGACATCCCCCGAGGGGTCCTTAGCGCTGCCACAGAGGCGGGAGAGGCTCCTGCCACCACCGCTGCACTTGCCAGCCATGAGCCCGGCTTCTGGCTGAGTGGTGCTCCCCTGTGGGAGGGCACTGACCACCAGGGGGCAGCTCTCGCATTGAGCATATGCCCCCTGGTGGTCAGTGCGCGTCATAGCAACCAATGGTTCTGCCTTTTGGTCGATTTGCATATTAGCTTTTTATTATATAGGATCTTTTACTTCTATGCTTGCTTTTCTCTTGTTTTATTTTGAATTGATGGAGCCTTTTAATTTATTTTTGTTATTTTTAATGTATTGATTTTTAAAAAAATTTATGTAAACTTTGAAATATTACCATGCTTCCATAGCAGAATTTTAAGTTAGTGATTCTTAAATTAATACTTAAGAATGAGAGGTGTTGAGAATGTGAGCTCCGCGAGACCGCGGCCCTCTGTCTTCGTCTGGCTGGGCTCCCAGCCCCTGGGCGTTCCCGGTGACGCGTGGCCCTTAGGACACGTTCACCGCAGTCGCCTGCCCGTGGGCTCCAGGCTGCGGGAGTCCCGTGCTTCTGTTTTTTACAAATTTAATAGCAAACGTGGCCGCCCCCTCATCGCCATGGTCACCACAAACATCTCCACTTGGGTTTGCTTGTACGTTCACCATTTTCTCGCCTCACCATTGCTCCTTGCTTTTCCCATCTTCAGCAGTCCTTCCGCCAGGCAGCCCCTGGGTGAAGGACCGATGGTGGAGGTGTGCGCAGCTTTTGTCAAAACATTAAGTGAAATAAGCCAGTCAGAGAAAGACAAGTATCACGTGATCTCACTCAGATTGGAACCTAACGAACAAAGTAAACTGATGAACAAATAGATCCAGAGACACAGAAGCATGGGACAGAGGGAAAGTGAGGGTGGGTGGGTGGGAAGAGATCAGCCAAAAAACTTGTACGCATGTAAGCATAACCCGTGGACTTGACAGTAGGGTGGTGGAGGCCTGGGGTGGCGGCAGGATATAAGAGGTCAATGGGGGAGGAAGGGGGGCATATATAATACTTCCAACAGTAAAGATTTAAAAGAACATGCTGTTTGTCCTGTGGAAAGTGTGGCTGGGTGGTTGATTTCAGCACGTGCTGCTGGCATCACCTCGTCCTCTCACGCAGGGCTGCAGCCCCCGCTGATGGCTAATGTGTGAGCTAGGTCTTGGAGGATGAGGAGGTCAGCCAGGTAGGGAAGGAGATCCAAGCGTAGATAACAGAGGCCAAGGATAGAGGTGGCTGTTGGAGGAGCCGTGAGTGATGGGGGAAATAGAAGACAAGGTGGGAGAGGTGGCCGGGACCAGGTGAGGCACAGCTTCGTACACCACCGTGAGGGGTGTTTTATTCTGAGTGTGAGGTGTGACATGAATGGTCTGACCTAGAGTTTGAAAGACCACTATGGCTGCCCAGTGAAGAACAGGGGAGAAATGGAGTCAGCAAGACCAAAAGACTATAAATTAAGAACGATTGCTGATATATGTACGTGTTGACATATATACACACACATACATAACATTTAACCCCTTACAGTAACATTTATCAGCATCTTGTATGTTGAGAGATTGGTTGCTAAGAATAAGCTTATAGTCAGGTATTTAAGTTTTTACTAGAGGCCCAGTGCACTAATTCATGCACCAGTGGAGTCCCTCAGCCTGGCCTGTGGGATGGGGCCAAAACCAGCTCTCCAATAACCCCCAAAGGGTCCCGCCCAGGCCAGATCGAGGGACCCCACCGGTGCATGATCAGGGCTGCGGAGTGACACAGGAAGTTGGCCAACCATGGAGGGACCACAGGAGGGCTCCAGGGCATGTCTGGCCTGTCTTGCTCAGTCCCAATTGGCCAGACCCCAGCAGCAAGCTAACCCACCAGTTGGAGCGTCTTCACCCTGGTGGTCAGTGCACATCATAGCGAACTGTTGAGCGGCCTTAGCATATCATTAGCATAATACACTTTGATTGGTTGAACGGCCAACCAGATGACTGGACTTAGCATATTAGGCTTTTATTATATAGGATAATATTCAGTTAAGCTGCTCAGCATATTCCATAAGTGAGTTTAAGTTATTCTCCAGCAAATAACATTTTTATTGCAAACAAACACCTACTTAGGTGGGTTCCCACCAATCCTTTGAACACTGGTTTGTCCGGGGAGGGAACAGCCAAAGAAAACTAGCATTTCTGGTTGATTTCCACTAGATGGCACCATTGAGTTCAAGATGCAACCAGCTGTAGATTTTAATGCAAGCGTTTGACCAATTATAGAAAACATTTATATTGAGTTACTTTCCCCTTCTACATTAATATTTAAAACAATATTCAGACCACTTTTGAAAGTAAAATAATCAAAATCTATAACCTGGAAATTTGAAAACACTATTAAGTTTTTAAGGACCTGGTTTGGTATTATCTGCTATTTTATTACAATTAATAGAAATTATCTTTTTATTATAAAACACAGTGTTTTGGTCATGTTTACATGTGTTGTAAGTTTTGATCACAGATATTTTCTTTTTTGGGCAAAATAATTTCATTTTCAGGCCATTGGAAGAGTAGGAGCTTCCTGCCCCCGGTCCCCAACTTTTTATCCTGAGTGGCTGTGCTTTTGTGTAGAACTAACCTGCCTTTGAGTGCATAGTTCCACTTCAACCGCCATGGAACATTATAAACAAAAACAAAAACTCTAGAAAATAAGTAACACTGCAATTACTGAGTGAGGGGTACAGTATACACTCATTCTGTGCGCTATTGCAGAGTTACAGCAAACCCGACAACGCAGTCAGCTCTTGTTTCTTGTGGATTCACAGCCGGAAGTGACCTACCCTGTCTCTATCCTGTGGAAACAAGGACACTGAGGCCCAGACCACATTTTAGACTGCACCGAGAGAGGAAGGAAAGACGGGGTGTCCGCTGCTGTGGAGTACAGCTGATGGTCTGCGGGTCTTTACAAAGCCGCTGATTGAGAAGGGGGTCCCCACACGGGCCAGGTCATGAGTGAAGGCTGGGTGTTCATCAGTGTTGACGGGCAGCGCCTCTGACCCTTAGTTGGACAGTCGGAAATGGCACGAAGAGGAACAGGCCCCGGAAGACACACAATTACCTTTTGTTATGAGACACCGTGTCCCTGGAGTCAGCTGGCTCGGGGAGAACGTGGACCTGGAGTTGTGAGCTACAGCCCCTTCATTTACACACATGGCCTTGGACTGGCCCCGCCCCTCTAAGCTCCGAAATGCAGTGAAAACACCTGCTTCATGGACGGGTGGTCACGTCACGCAGCCCACGTGAAAGAAGGCAGGCCCTCGCAGAGTTACCCTCTGACCTTGGGAAGGAATAGCTTCTAAATGGGAACCAGGTGAAAGCCCAGCGAGAGGACTGGAGGAGCCCTCCGGTGTCCCGGGTCTGTCCGGTTGGAGTTAAGCGGGGTGTTGGCCCTTCCAATGATGGGGTCTGAGGAGTTTCTTGGTCCTGGATTTGCAAAGCTCATTGGACCGGCTGCACAGACCTGGCCAGAGTCCAGCTGACGGAGCCCACAGATTTCAGAAATCAGCAGTGAGAGGAGACAGTCGCGGTGCTCATGGCAGTTGTATAACTGCCCTGGGGCTGATCCAGGGTCCTAAGGCAACAACACACAGTTCCACACCCCGTCCCGGCGCCCGTGGCCCTTCCTTCCTGAGGGTTTATGCCAGCGCTCATGCTGTGGTCGCAGTGGGGATGGCACTGAAGCCTTTTGTCACTTCTCTTGTCGTCCAGCAGGTGTCAGTCATTCTCTTTCCTCGGAGTTTCTTCTCCTTCGCCAGGGACCCTCTGCGGCAGCCACCTGCAGTTATCATGTCCAGGCCACATGCTTGCTGAACTGTCGTCACAAAATCGTCCTCCCTGGTCGCCTCTCAGGGACTCGAGGCATCTTGCATTCAGGCAGTGACACATTTTATTTTCTCATTTAAATTTTAAAAAATCTCCATCTCCGTTTCCAACACGGGTAACTGGGCAATAAATGAGAAAGCAGGGAAGACTCGCTGGGACTTCCCGTCTGCACTTGAGGTGAAATGATCTGTACTTTAGCGAGGACACGGCCTCCTGGTGCCGATGGCCTGGGATGTCACGCCCGCGATCAGAGCTGGGGTGCCCGCGGTTGGTGGTGTGCGTTTGTGCGACGGCCGTGCCTGGCAGTCACTCCCGCTGCGCAGCCAGCAGCATCCCACCCAGAGGGGCTGCAGCAGGGCGGGTCCCGAGGGGCAGCACCAGAGCCGCTCAGGTTACTTTCTATTTTATTATTATTATTACTGTTTTCTCATCCTCGCCCGAGCACATGCTGATTGGTTTGAGAGAGGGAGGAAGGGGAAGCCTGAGAGAGAAACATTGGTTGGTTGTCCTCTGCACTCGCCCCAACCGGGGATCAAACCTGCAACCCAGGGATGAGCCCCGACCAGGAATCGAACCCACAACCTTTTGGTGGACGGGGTGACGCGCCAACCAACAGAGCCACCAGCCAGGACAAAACCAGCTCAGTTTATATGAGGCAAGTGTTCTATCCTTTCTGAAAGTGAGGGAGTGCCTCTGTAACAGACATACACGCCTCTGTAACAGACATACACGCCTCTGTAACAGATGTACACGCCTCTGTAACAGACATACACGCCTCTGTAGCAGACATACATGCCTCTGTAACAGACATACACGCCTCCGTAACAGACATACACACCTCTGTAACAGACATACACGCCTCCGTAACAGACATACACACCTCTGTAACAGACATACACGCCTCTGTAACAGACATACACGCCTCTGTAACAGACATACACGCCTCTGTAACAGACATACACGCCTCTGTAACAGACATACACGCCTCCGTAACAGACATACACGCCTCTGTAACAGACATACACGCCTCTGTAACAGACATACACGCCTCCGTAACAGACATACACGCCTCTGTAACAGACATACACGCCTCTGTAACAGACATACACGCCTCTGTAACAGACATACACGCCTCTGTAACAGACATACACGCCTCCGTAACAGACATACACACCTCTGTAACAGACATACACGCCTCTGTAACAGACATACACGCCTCTGTAACAGACATACACGCCCCTGTAACAGACATACACGCCTCTGTAACAGACATACACGCCTCTGTAACAGACGTACACGCCTCTGTAACAGACGTACACGCCTCTGTAACAGACGTACATGCCCCTGTAACAGACATACACGCCTCCGTAACAGACATACACACCTCTGTAACAGACATACACACCTCTGTAACAGACATACACGCCTCTGTAACAGACATACACGCCTCCGTAACAGACATACACGCCTCTGTAACAGACATACATGCCCCTGTAACAGACATACACGCCTCTGTAACAGACATACATGCCTCTGTAACAGACATACACGCCTCTGTAACAGACATACACGCCTCTGTAACAGACATACACGCCTCCGTAACAGACATACACGCCTCTGTAACAGACATACACGCCTCTGTAACAGACATACACGCTTCTGTAACAAACATACACGCCTCTGTAACAGACATACACGCCTGGTGCATGCCCATAAGCCCGAGCGCCCTTAGATGTAGCTCATCCCTGAGAGCGTGTCCCCTGCAGGGAGCGAGATTGCGGCCTTCCTCCAGCAGACCCCAGCCTGCCCGGGACGCGGGCTCCTCCCGGGAGGGGTCTGACCTTGCACTTCAGAGTGGTTTGCTGAAGCAGCGGGACGGAGCCTGGACTCGGTGCAGCGAGGTGAACACAGGGGCGTGTGCCCCCCCCCGGGCGGGGCTGCTCCCAGGGGACCACCGCCCCGTCCACAGACCCGGCGTCTCCCCCAAAACAGGCCCATTGCTCTTCATTTTCCTTCTGAGGCTCTTCTGGCTTCTGATCTGTGCAGCTTTGGGCTACAAACAGGCCAGGGGTGAGGTCTGTGTGTTACACGGGAGTTCCCCCCCCCACCTCCCCCCTCCCCGGGAGACAGTGAGGGGCCAGAGGCCAGCCTGTGACATCGCTTCCCTGCATGGTATGCGGCGTGCATTCGAGTGCCCCCAGGTGCTTGGTATTTCCATTCATGTCGTCGAATTTCAGTGTTTAAAGGGTCCGCAGGTCACGTGACGTTTATCATGCTCAGAGTGCGGCCGAAGGGAGGGAATCTCAGAAAGCACGCCCCGTTGGGATGTGTGAGAGGGGCAGCGGCAGCTCTCCCTGCGGCCAAGGCCAAGCTTGCAGCCTCTCCCGCCCCCTCCCTCCTGGGAGCCGGAGGGACCACGAGTGAGGGAGCCACAGCCCTGGTTTCTGTGTAGAAATTCCCTGGCTCACAGGACGGGCAGCCGTTGGGCATCACTGATAAGGGTACTCCTCTAAGGTTTCAGTGTAAAAATGGGCCCCCATGAGGCCGATGGGAGGAGGCACGGGAGGGAGCTGCGTGTGGAATCCAGGGTCTCCGGGTTCCATCCGAGCCGCGCCCTGCCCCGCCCCTGCCCTGCCTCTGCCCTGCCCCTGCCCTGCCCTTTGGGGCAGTCCCATTGGGGCGGTCCCAGGAGTGGCTGGGGCCCGGGTTCCTCAGTGGCCGGAGAAGACCCGGTTACTGACTTCTGCAGTCGCCCCCAGGAGTAGGATTCCTGCTGTTCTTCAGGACTGCACCCCGACTTTGTTGTAAAAGGGGTCCCCACCCCTCGCTCCCCAGGGTAACCTCTGCATGTCTTATCCCGCCACCTTGTTGTCCTTAATCACAGATTTGGATCTGGCCACTAGAACATGACACTCATTTCCCCTCTTTCCATCCTATGACTTAAAGCACTCCATCTTTGTCCCTGAATTTCTCTTACAAACCGCCATTAAAGTACTGGTATTTATATGTAAAAAGTGAACCTAAGCATCACTGTTTACTGATCATTCTTAAAGTCACAGTTGTTACAATGTGTGTGGCCCAGTGAATAAGTTATAGGGGTTTCCCTTCTCTTTAATTTCTGCATGTAGTTTTCACTGTGTGTTTAAAACATATGAAAATGCCCTGGCTGGTGTGGCTCAGTGGATAGAGCGCCGGCCTGTGGACCAAAGGGTCCCGGGTTCGATCTGGTCAGGGGCACATATCTTGGTTGCAGGCTCCTCCCCGGCCTGGGCCCTGGCTCTGGGGCACGTGCAGGAGGCAACTGGTCTATGTGTTTCTCTCACATCGGTGTTTCTCTCTGTCTCTCCCTCTCTCTTCCCCTCTCTCTGAAAAGCAATGGAAAAATATCCTCGGGTGAGGATTAACCCAAAAAAATAAAAATAAAATAAAATAAAATATATGAAAAGGTCATCGCTATAGCAGGTATGCAAGAAGACTCAAGGATACACATTCAGTAGAAGTGAAATTAAACAACAACACCATCCCCCTTCCCTACAAGAGGGGGAAGAAATAGAAATGGACTGGTCATTCCATTTTGTGCGTGAGAACTCGGCGCTGGAACAGGAGCTGTGTGTGGGTTTCACACGTGAGCTCCTGGACAGTCAGAGCAAAGGCAGCGGGTGCGTCTCGGTGCCGTCCGCCTGCTCAGGGCGGTGTGGGACCGGCTCTCTCCCCGGCTGCGTGGGGTTCTGGAGGAAAGGGAAGCGGCGCCTGCGGGACGGTGAGAATTCCCGGGAACAATGGTCTGAGTCACCGTGAGTGTGAGCCTGTGCCCGGTTCCCACTGAGCATCGGCCTGCTGGGGGCTGTGGGCGGGGAAGTCTCAGCTGTTTGGACAGGTTCCTGCAGCCCAGGAGAAAGTTCCAGTCCTGCAAAGCACAGCGAAGGTGACCTCATGCCCGGGCCCCGCGTCCTTGGTTCTGGCCGTGGGAACCTGACTTCCCTGCAGATTGGGTTCACGGGCAGCTTCCCCCCCCACGGCCCCACGAGCTGACAGGGCCGGGGACTGGGGGGCAGAGGTGGCCCGGCCGCCCAGCCTCTGGGCCAGCCCCCGGCCCTGATAAGCGGCCCGGGAACAATGGGCCGGCGGCCCTGGCCAGTGGCCCTTCCTGAGCGCCGTGGCCACGCCGCTGACCCACGTCCCAGGTCCTCAGCGGGGCCCCGGGACTGCCCCGGCGAAGGAGCAGGTCTGGGGGTCCGGGGGAAACCTCGGGGTCCTGCAGATGAAATGGGGCCTCCTCCCTGGGAACCTGGGCCTCGGCAAAGAGCCCTCCTTTTCCTGTGGCTGCACTTCTCTCCGCACGCGCATCTCCTTAGGGAAAGCATCGCACTGACAGGCTTGCTGTGTCAGAATTGTGGTGGCCGTCAGGCTAATATGTACAGTTTGAAAACGTTGTCTGTCTCGTGCTGTCATTTCACAGCGACTAGAACACCCTCTGAGCAAGGCTGCCCACCATGATGGGCTCAATCCCCATCGAGAAGGAGCAGCCCCGCCGGTGTGGCTCAGTGGTTGAGCACTGACCTAGGAACCAGGGGGTCACGGTTCAGTTCCCGGTCAGGACACAGGCCCGGGTTGTGGGCTCGATCCCCAGTGAGGGGTGTGCAGGAGGCAGCCGATCCATGACTCTCTCTCATCATGGATGTTTCTCTCTCTCTCTCTCCCTCTCCCTTCCTCTCTGACATCAATAAAAATATATTTAAAAAGAAAGAAGGATCAGACCTACCCCTCCGCTTTCCTAGTGCTGTGTCACCACTTTCTCTCATCCTTACGCAGCTCCTTAATTCTCCTGAGAAGCGGGGAGAGGCGACTCTTCCTCTTCAGCTGCAGGCAGGCATAATATTGCTCGAAGGCCTGCCTCTACCCTGAGCAGTGTCTGGGCAAAGGTACAGAGGGAAGCCCACATAATGTTTGCTCAATATCTAGAAATAATAAATTAATCCAATGGAACGTTCATTCAAACATGTTCTGTTTTCCTACCTGGACAAGTTTACCTTTTGTTATGGCTTGGACATGCAGGCGTGAATTTAAACTTCCCGGGCCACTCCACACTCCGCGATGGAAAGTGATGGCAGGGGCTGGCACCGCCCCCAGCACGTGCCTTGGCCTTTTCCCTCCCATCCTCAGCGCTGTCTCTCACCACGAGCGGCCTCCCTTGCACGGGTGTGTGCATTTCAGCCCAGAAGCATTTCCAAGCGTCATCCATACCTTTGCATCCAATAAGCAGATGCCACTTGCTCACCCACAGGGTCTAGGAGTGGAGGCACTAATGGCCCCGTGACCCTGTGGGCTTGGGGCCACTGGCCAAGCGTCTGGAAGTCGTGTGTCTGAAGCATTGTCCTGCAGAGTTAATGTGGGCTCAGTCAGAGGAGAAGGTAATGACCCCTTGGTCTCAGGCACCCCTCAGGCCTTACAAGGGCACAGCCAGGCGAACACAGGGTCCAGGACAAAGTACTGGTTCCTGGAATCCTTGTTGAACAGATTGCATTTTATTGATCTACAATGACAAACCACGGAGCAACCACAAGGCAAGGGTACTGCTTACATTTCCTTTGAATTTGTGGATTTAGATTAACTAGGTATGTAAGTAGCTATACATATGATGTCATATGGGAAGCAAGCTACCCTGTCCCAAATGTCAATCCCACCTCTATGACATGTTCAGCTTTCCAATTGATGCTATTTCTGAGACTCTGGTATCCAAAGAAGAGGATTATTATAGGGATGGCCTCTGCATCCTTAATAACCACTCAGTCACTTGCTGAACCCAATGCTGCAACTTCGTAGTGAGCGGACGTTGTGCTGGGGTGAGGAAAACCCAAGGACGAGGCCAGCACAGAGGAAAGGAAACGCGGACGCTGTTCTCAGGGGGCTCCGTGTTTAAGCAGGTAATTATGATTGTAACAGGTGAGTGCTAACAAAGAAATGTTTAAGACACTTGGGTATCTGGAGGGATTTTACCATTCCTGGAGGCACGATAACACAATGGCTACGTGGATAGCTTTGGGGTTAGAGAGCCCTTTGTTTAATTCCCGTCTCTGCCAGTTACTAGCTTGTTAAGTTACTTAATCACAAGCCTTAACTTACCCGTGATTGTGCTGGGAAATCACACATCCTCTCACACACACAGCCCTTACTGTGTCACTAAGGACTTCGTATGCATCACAGCAGCCTAGGAGGTGGGGCTACTCTCAGATTCACTTTACAGAGGAAGGAACTGCGGCCTGGAGAGGTCACTTAGGCCCCGAGGTCACACAGCTAGTAAGTAACGGAGCCACGGTGACCACCCGAGTAGTTGGACTCGAGTCTCTAAGGGCAGGAGTAATGCCCCTACTCTTCCTTCTATGAAGAACGTTTCCTGACGCATGGTAAGGTTCAGTGCGCCACCTTATAACCGCTGTCACTGACTGTACTGAGACAAGGGGCGGCAGGCAAGGTTTTACATCAGAGGCAATGGGTAGGTTGAACTTGAAGGAGGCTTGGGTAGCCCACGCCCTTTCGAACAGAGGAGACCAAATGGGAAGGGTCAGAAGAAGAAGCAGGTGGACCCGGAGGCTATTGGGGCCAGAGTGAGTGTGGGGGATGAATGGGGACAGGGCTGAACTGAGGAACCGTACACACCAGACTAAGGAACTTGGTCTTTATTGTGTAGAGATGGGCAAATGACATGGTCAGGTGACTTCCTGACTAATTTGTCATTGATAATGACACATCAGTACTCATGTATTGGGATCCATTTGCATCTAAAAGTTGAGGGCAGCGGGTGAGGCCAGCAGCCGACCTTCTGTAGCAGAGAGCAAAAGAGCAAGAAGACACTCACCACGTGCAGGCTACCCCTCCTGCCCCTGGTGGCTGGGAGGAAGCTCGCCACATTGTCGCTGCCTGAGTGTGACTTCCGGAATGCACTCTTTTCATCGGAGCCCCGATTCCAATCGCATCCTGAGAGTAACTTCCATGCTTGTGTCTGATTGGATTTTTGTCTTTTCCTGGACTCGCTCTAAGTACACAAGAATGCAATTCTTGTCGCAACATCTGTCTCCAATATTTTTAGGGGACTGTAAGTACAAAATAGTGTGCTATGTATTGTGGAAGTTAATTAATCATCTTATGTAATTACATTATTTTTATAATTCAAATGGGTCCTGCTTATCATACTGTCTTCTTAGCTCAGACTCTTTCTTGTCTTAATAATCCTGAAAAATAATTTCCCAGTGTTTCCAAGTATCTGTTACTTCCCCATCTCCCATGTCGAATGTAGAGCTACAGTGTTTATTTAACAATTAGTAGTAGATTCAGTGGATTAGGACCACGGCATGAGGCCGGTCCAACGAGTTCCCAGAGGGTCTGTACCACAACATGAACATTTTTGGCAGAGTGAGGGCAGTGCTACTGTTTTTAAAGACCACGTTTTGATTTTTTAGAATAACCTACTTCAGAAATCTTGGTATATCATAGAATAAATTTCAAAAATGTCTACATGTTAGAATTCTCACTGAAATGAATTTAATTACAAGTCTACGTGCTTTAAACATACACAACTTCAACACGTGTATACAACACATTTACATGTGTGACTGTGGTAGTTCTGGGTTGGAAAAGTTGGTTTAACAATCTTGACTGAATTGTCCTCTTAGATATTTGGATTGGACGCCTTTGGAAAGCCCACTTTACTTGACTGAATTGATTTTATTGACCAATATTGTAGTGTGGAGAATACTAGTAAACAGCTGCACTTTGTGTTCAGAGTGGAAACAAGGAAAACTCTGTTACAACCATCCCAGCATCTATGCTCTGTTAACCTTTACAATTTCCTTGTGCCAGACAGACTCTCAGTATCTTTCTCTTTGTCAGTGCTACAGCTGTGACCCAGTCTCGTCATGATATGGGGTCATTTCTTAGCAGTCCCTTACTTCCCAGCAACACCAATTTTGTAGGATCTTGTTTTCAAGGACAGTTAAGTCTTATGGGTATGTCACTTAAATAAGACCTAAGGAAGCCATAACCAGTGTGGAGTTTGGAAATATCCATCGGCTGTCAAATGAGAGGTAGTTGACCATGCTGATGACTTCTTTCTGATGCTCTGGTGGTAATGATGATGCTACTACTACTAATATTGAGATCTTATGTTCCAAGTGCCGTGGGGGAAAATGAGGCCTAGAAAGATTAAAGGTCATGTTCAAGGTCATGCATCCAGTAAATGGCAGATCAACATTTGAACTTACGACCCTCTTACTGAAGAGCAATGGTTCCTAGCCATGAAGCTCCAATCCCAGATTTGAGATCTGTTAGATTACCCCTCATGCCTCTGTCATTGGTTTTAGCAAACATTTATAAAGCACTTCTAAAAACACTTTCTATATGCCAGGTAGGCTCTTAACACATCACAACATATGAACTCAAATCCTACAACAATTTATGATCGAGACACAATTTTACGTATAAGGAAACTGAGGCACAGGGAGGATAATTAACTTGGCTGATGTCCAGTGAGTCACATGTAAGATGCCCACATGCTCTGCTGTTTCCAAGCCCCTGGGAAGGCCAATTGTTTAGTCATGACTCCAGACATGGAATTTCACAGTCTCTCCACAAAGCAAAAATAAGCTATGCATTCACCTCGGATGCTGTAACATGAAACCCAAAGATCAACCTCAGATTACGTGAAGCATAGAGAAAAGGCAATCCCTGGTTCACAGGGAATGGTGTCTTCATTTGGATTATTTAATTGAAGAAGATAACGTGATATTTCAATCAAAACCATGCTGAAAACTGTTATTGCTAAGGCTTTAAAAGTTAGGTTATATTTTGTTTTAAGCTGTTTATGAAATTGAGTCTTGTGGTTTTATAATCCTCAAATCGGCTTTAATTAATTTGTCAAATCCTTTTAGCAGAATTTGTGTTAGTGTTTTTGTGTGCCTACCAGAGACAGAGTTGTATTGGTTCTCGGTAATCTTTAAATTAGGTTCGCTCACATAACCTCATGGTCTGTATGAATAATCTAATTCACAGTATCCTGACCCAAAAGGGGAAACTCCAATCCTGTATTGTAATTTCCAGTACGCTCTGTCCCCTCTGCGATAGGTAATATTCATACACTTTTTCTCCCACTGGCAAAAAGCCCAACGATGCCATTAATTTATATGAATAACGTAAGATACAACTTGCAAAAGTGCCAAGATAAAGATTGGATACTTCAATAAGCATTGATAAAAGCTGACACTTTTGCTTTGAAATGGAGTCCACTCAGAGGTGTTTTACTTTTAATATCCCACATTAACTCACCAATCCAGGAAGGAAAGTTTCTTACCATGTCTGAAAATTTCTCTGATTTTGGTTCTGCGATTATTCTCCTAAACTTTTTCTTTATATAAAAGAATGGGAAATGTTAGACTATATTTACAGTCAAATATACTGTTACCCATAAAACTTAGCCTGAAAGACAAGAAGTAAAAAGTCAACATACAATTTATTTTAGCTTTCTCTTTTGACATCTTAGATTCACTTGTGAAATTTTAGTTAGAACTAAGCTTTTTAAAAGATGCTATCCTTATAGTAACATAATAGTTTTCATAAACTGGATAAACTTTGAAATATGAGGGGTGTTTGCTAAAAGAAGGTGTTTTATTTATGTAGATAATATGATAACATTATTTTTTTTATCATATCAGAAGACTATGGCTCATTCAAGAATGATTGGTGTGTATACTTGAAATAATGCACCGTGGTTTCCAGGTGAATAGAGAAGGGAGGGGAGACTAGAACTGACCCTCTGAGAGAGCAGGAAAGCATTGAAGAGGTTCACACCATGCATGGGAGCTCAAGAACTACTTTATTGGGAGCAAGGGGTAGAGGAGCTGAATTCATTGATTAGTCCTAACAGGTTTATTTTGGTAGAGTGTTTGTTTGTTTTTCATGTACAAGATCATATCACCTGCAAATGGAGACACTTTTACTTCTTTCTCTCCAATTTGGATGGCTTTTATTTCTTTTTCTTGCCTAATTGTTCTGGCTACTATGGGGAATCACGGGACTTGGTTGGAATGCCTGTAAGGAGGATTCTCCAAAAGGTCGGGGGCCTCTGGGAGTGACCTTGCTGAAGGCGGCAGCCCCTGCCTTGACTTTTCCAAACAAGTCTGAGCCCGCAGATGTTTACTTAGACATGTCCGTGCTTAAAGGGCATGATAGAAGCATGTGCTTTCTCAAGGATGCTTACCTGCTGAGCGTATCTAATAGTTAATTTTAGTTCAGGCTGTTGTTGCAATAAAGGCCAAAGGAGGCAGGCGAATGAGGCTACTTGGTGGCTATGGCCAGGTAGTCCCTTAGCCTCCCTTTCACAGAAACATGTCAGAGTAATCATTCATCCGTCATTTGGGGCCTGCCGGTCAGTCCTGGCAGCTAGGACTTCTAATACTATGTTGAACAGAAGTGATAAAAGCGGTACCCTTGTCTGCTGCTGACTTTAGAGGAAAAGGATGAGTAGTTAGCTGTGGGGTTGTCCTATATGGCCTTTATTATGTTGAGGTATATTCTTCTATACCTAATTTGTTAAGAGGTTTTTGCTCTCTCTCTCTTTTTTTTTTAATTATGAGAGAATGATGATTTTTTTCAGATAGATTTTCTACATCAATTGAGATGACCATATGATTTTTATACTTTAAATGTATATTTATTTATTTGCATATCTTGAACCATCCTTGCATCCCTGGAATAAAACCCACTTGATCATGGTGTATGATCTTTTTAATGTGCTGTTGAATTCAGTTTGCTAGTATTTTGTTGAAGACTTTTGAATCTATGTTCACCATGGATATTGGACTTTAGTTTTCTCTTCTTGTAGTGTCATTAATAGCTTTGATATCAGGGTAAATTAGGCTTTGTAAAATGAGTTTGGAAGTACTTCTTCTCTTCAAATTTTTTGGAAGATTATTTATTCTTTAAATGTTTTGTAGAATTTACCCATGAAGCCAACTGGTCCTGTGGGCTTTTCTTTGCTGGGATGATTTTGATTACTGATTCAATCTCTTTACTCATTATTGGTTTGTTCAGATATTCTATTTCTTCATTATTCAGTCTTGGTAGCTTGTATGTTTCTAGAAATTTTCCATTTCTTCTAAGTTATCCAGTTTGTTGGAATATAATTGTTCATAGTAGTCTCTTAGGATTTTTTTTAATATTTCTGTGGTTGATATCAGTTGTAATGTTTCCTCTTTAATTTATAATTTCATTTATTTGGGTTTTCTTTCTTTTTTTCCCCTGGTTAGTCTAGCATTTGTCAATTTTGTTTATCTTTACATAAAACCAATTTTTAGTTTCATTGTATTTTATTGTTTTCTAGTCTCAATTTTATTTCTGCTCAAATTTTTATTATTTTCTTCTTCCTGCTAACTTTGGGTTTAGTTTCCTTGTCTTTTTCTAGTTTCTTGTGGTATAATTGAACTAATATTTAAATAAAGTTTATGTGTTACTTTAGGGTTGTTTTTTTTTTTCTAAAACATTTCCCCCTCACTTTTAAATTCCTTTATAACACTGATTTTTCGGAAACTATCAGGATATTTTTATGGTAGACTATTCTAAATTTAAAGTACATATAATTGGTTTTTCTGACCCTAGCATTTTCTGTTAATTGGGAATTAGGTTTAAAATCTTATTTATATTCAGGTTAAACATTTTTGACCATTAGTAAGTAACCTCTAGCTAACACTGAGCAAATATTCTGTTGCCCAACATCCTTCAACCTAATGGTTTTAACATGCAGCGTTTGAGTAAATTATTGATTATTTAAAATAATTTTTTTATTCTTTGAATGTCTATCAAGTTGAGAGAACAGCCAAATAAAATAAAAAATAGGAGGTGTTTTTATTTCTTTCCATTATCCATTAACATTCAAACAACTATCTCAAGTAGGGTCTATCTTATTTTGTTTGTTTTTTTCTTAGCATGTAATAGTATAAACTCTCAGGTGAGCTGGCATCTCCTGAGTGAGCACTTTCAACAAAAATAGGGGGAGGAGGCCCTCTCAGTGTGGCTCAGTGTTTGAGTGTTGACCTATGAACCAGGAGGTCACAGTTTGATTCCCAGTCAGGGTTGTGGGATCCATCCCCAGTGTGGAGTGTGCAGGAGGCAACTGGTCAATAATTCTTTCTTATCATTGATGTTTCTATTTTTCTATCTCTTTCTCCCTTCATCTCTGAAATCAATGAAAAAAATTTCTTTAAAAGAGAATAGGGAGGAAGAGCAGACAGCAAGCATAGGCCTAGAAAAAAAAAACTCAGAAAAGAATCTCATCATGGCAGATATCCACCAGGAAAATGAAGAAATGGAGCAGCCCATGCAGAATAAAGAGGAAGGCCGTGCTTTGGGAGGAAATGATTGAGGGGGCTAGGTTCCCTGACTGGTCCCTTACCTCTGATGGGCTGCCTCCCTTAGGCAGGTCAATGATTGGATGGAGTTGATATGGAAATGTTCCTGGAGATGAGCGAAATCAGGAGAAAATCTAGGAGCTGCAGTTGAGGAATTAGTAGCGTGTCCTCAAGGGGGAACTCTCTAATCACCATGCTCATCATGATGACTTTTGCCTTATGCCTTGACTCCTGCCATTTTCCATGAGATTAAAACTGTGATTTCCACTGTGTTTTCCCCCCTTGTGTTTCTTGATATGCCTTTACTGATCCGTTTGCTGGGAACCTTCTGTAATTTCCATGTGTCAAGTGGGTTCCGTGTTACCAGCTTCTAAGTGGAGATTGCTTTGGCATTCAGTCTTCTGTTCCTGTCAACAGTAATTTCACCCACTTGCATGGAAAAGCATAATGTTAATAAAGCCATTAAAAAGCTATCTATATATAAATAAATATAAAACCCCTCAGCTGTCTTGAGGATTTCACCTTCTTGATTTGTCCATGCCAGAATCTTTCATTTGTCCTTGGCTATGTGCTTAATTTTCCTGCTGTCGTTCACATCTATTATGATCTTAATTTACTGAGAACAGCCTGTGGGACTCACTCATTTATTTTTTCATTTTCTTGTCACTTTTCTACTTCATTGGAATAATTAGTTATGCCTAGATAATTACATTTTTGGAGCTTTCAAACTCTCTTAATCCATCTTTCCTAAGAAAGATCCAGAACATAGAATCAGATTCTTTCCTTTGTATTTGAGGTCTGCCTCAAGAATCACACAAGGGATGCTTTCCCCATTCCTCTGAAATGAATTACCCATTTATTTTCTCAAGATAATTTTTCCATTGCAATGTACTTCTTCCTGTTGGCTGGAATTAATTCTGGTGTGACAGTCTCCCTCTATGCTTCTTCTGACCTCAGATCAATGAAAATATCAGCAAGGTCAGACCTTGGCAGGTGTTCTACTTTGAACTAATGGTTCAATGTCAGCTCTCTGAATGGATGAAGTTTCCCAACACTGCTATATAGTAATTCTGTGTCAGCTTTATCATGCCTTTGTCCCTTCTTTTTGCTTTACCCAAATATACTCTAGTATTTTCTTTCTCCCATAAGCATATCAATGTCTAATGAGTATATAATTAATGGCACTTATTGTCTCACTCAATACAACGTGTCCTTTTTAAAATTTTATGTACTCTTAAAATCAGGAGGTACTTTTTGCATCCCTGTTCCTTAATGCATAGAGTACAGTTTTTGCTCAGCAGTTCATTTCCCATTTTTCATCCGCATTTCACCCTAGCTCTCATTGGAGTTTTGGAAGTGAAGGCCTACAGAACTGATGATATATTCAAACCCTTTTTTATTTTCTAAAGAGGACAAGAGAAGTAACCTATTGGGAAGTAGAGAGACTATTGACCCTCTTCTGACATTATGATGTATCCTTAATGACCACAATGCATGCCCTGGGTCTTCCCTAGAAAGACCACTCAATGAATCAGAGTAGATCATCTTTGAGCCATCTGAGGAGCACAGAATTGTCATATGACTGGGATACTGTATATTTTTCTGATTTTGCTATAGATTTGCTCCGACTATCATAACTTCCAGTAGGTGCCCACAGGGTTCCATGTGTCTGAATATTCCACTGACATGGCAGCAGAGGTGATCCTCAGAGTGATGCTTGCTTTCCATAAAGCACTCTCTGCAGGTCCTCACACAATTAGTAAGACAGCCAAAGGATTCCAAAGATTTCTCTTGCTCTTGGTGTTTTCTCCTCTCCACTAACCTCAGCACTGCTCTGTGTATAACTGAAGAGAAATAGTCGCTCATTACCTTTATCTCCAACAATCTCTTTCTCCATTTTTCCTCAATCACTACTTTCATGTTCAGACTCTAGAATTCATTACCAACAGCTCTGTCACCTTCCATAATCTTGGCTTCAAGTATCTCATTCTCTGAAGACCGCACCTTATCTTTCCCATAAACATATTATACCTAACTTTCTAAGACACCAACAACTCATTGACCTCACAGAGAACTCTAATTCATTGACCCTGCCACCTCCATAGTGCTCTTGCTGAAAACTCTCAGTCTTCCTTTCAATCTTACTCTGAATGTTCACCCACTTGCATGGAAAAACATGTTAATAAAGCCCTTGTACCTAGGAAACTGAGCAAGGCTGGAGAAAAGCAGAGAGTCATGACAACTTAAAAAAGTTAATGACCACTGATCTCAAATGGACTCAGTGGTGTCAGCAAATATATATATATATAATACATATAAATAATAGAGAAATATGCTAATTAACTGGGATGCTGTAACGGGTTGACCAGACAGGAGGAGGTTGTGCACGCAGCGTCAGGGGCAGGGCAGCAGGGGCCTCCGCGTGCCTGTGCTGGGGGAGGGCCTGATCAGCAGCAGCCGTGGCTGCTTCAATGGCTGGAGAGGGAGGGAGGGCCAGACCAGCAGTGGCTGCAGCTGCTGTGGGGCCTGGGGAGTAAAGCAGGGCCGGACTGGCAGTGGCCATGGCTGCTGCAGGGCCCGGGGAGGGAGGCAGGGCCAGACCAGTGACTCGAGGGTGGACAACACTGCGTGATTTTGAATCATGTGCCGGGCTCCTAGTATGTTATATTTCCCTAATTGCTTTGTTCTCCCATTATGTTAGGTCATTAGTCCACAACTTTTCCCCAAACTTCCAAACATTCTTCTCAATTATTCTCAACTGACGATCTTGCTGCATATTTCCCTGGGGAAACAGAGGCAGTTAAGAGAGATATTCCACATGTTCTTACCACCATATCTACCAACCCATCTCTATCTGCACAGTATTATCTTTCTTCTCACCATAATTGTACTGTGTGTTTCCTTGCCTAAACCCTTCTTATGCACTGTATCCCATCCCCTATTATCTGCTCCAGGTTCACTCTCTCAAAATCTCTTCCTCTTTCTCCTGCACTAACCACATTTCCTATCGATATATATAAAAGGCTAATATGCTAAGTGTCCATCCGGGTAATGACGTCATGTAGCAAAGCCCAGCTTCCTCTCCCTAGTGACTAGCCTCCTTGGAATTTCTTCAGCCCAGGAACATGACTTGCTTTATAGCCAGGTGCAAACATTTTACACTTTAACCAAATGTCTGTGAAGCATTTTCCCCTGCCTCATCTCATTTGATCCTGACAGAAGTCCTGGAATAGGTAGATAGGAGATTCAGTGGAATCCCATTTTCTTTTCATTAGCCGAAAAATGGAGATTTAGAAAGTTTAGAAACTTGACCCGACTGAAAAGAAGTATAAAATGGTGGACCTTGAAAATGACTTCAGGTTTTCTCACTGCACAGAATATAGTCAAACACTGCTGCAGTTAAATATTTTACCCTTTGTTCTCCCTGCATGATCTACAATAATAATCTGCTTTGTGTTGATATTTACTGCTGTGTTGCTGACAATTACCTGAAAGAGAAGTTGGGGTGCTTCACTGGGCTGGAAAAAGTTTGGCTACATCAGAAAGCAGGTCTAATTAGGCAAGTTTATTCTATATCTATAAAAGGCTAAGTTGACTCGTGCAAGCTCTTGCTGGTGCCAATCACACGCGTGTGTTTCACTCTGTCATTGTCGATCGTGAATTTGGTTGACACTTCTATTATAGCGAAAGGGCAAATAGTGATATTAAAATATTTCTTCTAATTAATTTCCTTTCAATGTGCATGAATTCGTGCACCAGGCCACTAATACAACCATATTCTTATGGCTCCCATCTTGAAAGAACTCTCCCTTGACACCACCATCCCTTCCACCTCTCACTCTAATTCTCTGCTCTCTTTGCAGCAAATCTCCTCAAAAATGTAAACTCTATGTGTTTTCTCCATTTGCTTTATTCCTCTTCTCTCCTAAACCAACTCCAATTAGGTTCTTGTCTCTTTACTGCATTGAAACATCTGGTATTAAGGTTATTGGAGACCTTTGGATTGCCAACCCAATGGTCGATTTTTTTTTTTAGTTCTTGTCTTACTCAATCTTGAAGCAGTGGTCAATGTAGCTCATGTTCTTCTTAAAATATTTCCTTCCCCTGGCTTCCAAAACACTGCTCCCCCCTCCCCCCCCCCCCCCGCCCCCGCCTCCTGCCTCCTTGACTGCTTCTTGTCGTCACTGTTGCCTTTCTCTTCACCTCAATATTTGTGGACTCCACAGGAGTTAAAGCTTATCTTTTCTCTAGCCACCCCTGCTTCCTCGGTGGACTCATCTTTCAGGGACCTCTGCTGAACTCCAAGCTCACATGTCCAACTGCCTAACTGACATTTCCATTCGGACATGTCAGGGGCATCCCAAGTTTAGCATGACCAATATCAAACTCTTGATTTGCATATTCCCCACCCCGCCAACCTGATACACTCACTCTGTCCCATCTTTTTGAAAAGAATATTCATCCTCCACTTTCTCAGGCCAGACCATCAGTAAATGCTGACAGCTCTTCGTTTGACCGGAACCATCTCACTGCCACATATAACCTTTCTCAACTCACTATACATTCTCACTTGGACTTGTGCAACTGTTCCTTGTGATCTCTGCCTCTGACCTTGCCCCGTTATAGTGTATACTTCACACCTGATCAGAAAGATCCTTGTTAAATACAAATCAGATCATGACACTACTCTACAAAGGGGACTCCAAGGATCTCCTCAAGCAGAGTGAACCTCTCTGACCTCATTTCCTATCACTTGCCACTTTACTCCAGTCATGTGGACTCTTAACTTTGCCTTAAACCACTGTACATGTGATGCTCTAGGGCCTTTGTATGTGCTGTTTTTTTTTTTTTTTTCTGCCTGACCTCTCTGCCCAGTGCTCTGCCACCTGGTCTTTCCTCCTTATCCTACATTGTTTTTACCCCATAGCCCTTATTAACATCTGGAAAATCCTATATTCATTTGTTTATTTGTTATCTGTCTCCCCCAACAAAATATAAGCTTCCCAAGGAAAGAAGTTGTGCTTTGTTTGCTGTTGAATCCCCAAGGCCTAGAACAATGTTGGCCACATAATAGTCCTTCAAAATAATTCTTGAATTAACGTGCACAGTTCATAAAAGTTAAGTTATCCACACTCCAGATCAGAAAATTAAGATATTATTGGCTTATATTATTTTAATTTATTCTAAATTCTCATCCCAAATAATTATAGACACTTTTAAATAAATTTATTTTATTCTTCAGATCTGGTGGCTAAAACAAGGCCCACAGAATATTTCTAACTTTAAAAGGTCAAGGCTAGATTAAAATAAAGATTTTCTTCAGTCAACCCAGTACAAAAATGCTTAGAGGTTTTATATGTGTGTTTAGTGATGATACTATCTTTACATAAAGAATATAGCTCATTATGTTGGCAGGCAAATTGAAAATAGACATTGCGTTTATGAGGGTATAAAAGTGAATGTCGTGCTTATTATCTTGAGATGTTAAGTGTCAGCTCCCAGTGTCTCAGTTTCACAAGACACAGAGAAGAGACACAGATGTTCTATCGCCTACTCTAGTTAACTTCCCCCTTTTCCTTTCGACATCATTAGCTGCTTCTCAGGATTATAGCCTGTATCTGAGGAAAGATAAGACAAGTGTGCTCGTTTTGATTGAAAGCTTTTCTGTTAGCTTTCCAAGGTGATTAAAATGTTGAAAACATGAGTGCCACATCATTTAAAGAGTTGTTTTTAAGAGTGATTTTCTGAAAGTATTAGAAACGTGATGGGAACGGGATGTGATCCGATAATCTGGATTTAAGATGAGAGTTTGTCATTGCCGGTGTGTGATTTTAGGAATATTTCTTAAACTCTTAATTTCCTTATTTAAAAAGTGGGTAAAATTATACCATCTCACAGGAAATTTTGAGGATAAAATAGGATAAGACACAAATACACTTTGCAATCTACAGAACACCATTACTTATCTAATCAATAAGAGTTATTAAAATTTCAACTATAGGATAGTGGTCTCACTAAAATCTTTAGCTGCTAAAATTGTAAGGGGCTTCTCAACTGTCTAATTTTATGGGTGAGGAAGCCGAGCCCAGGGAGGAAATCTCTCAGCAGCAGGAGGGGAGAGCTCACACTCACAGGGGTGATCTGGTTTGCTTAACATTCTTTGCCCTGCCCCAGGCCTATAGCTTTTTTCTGTATAGTGTATTAGCTATGAATAGTTATCACATTTTTATTAATCCTCACTTGAGGTTATTTTTTTCATTGATTTATCTTAGAGAGAGAGGAAAGGAGGGAGGAGGGGGGACAGAGGGAGAGAGAGAGAAACATCTATGTGAGAGAGACGCATTGATTGGTTGCCTCTTGCATGCTTCCCTCATTTTGAAGCTAGTTCTTTTGGTTCAGTAATTAAAAGAGTTTGGTAAACATTGGCTTGCGTACACAAAACAGTTTTGCTTGGTTTTTATTTAGCAAAATTAAGTCAAATATGCAGAAGGTTTATGTACTAGATGGCAGATCATTTACTTGATTGGACATTTGGATAGAAATCTATTTGGATAGAAATAACACCAGATCTTTTCTGGCACATGTAAATGTTTATAAGAATTTTCTAGCAGTTTAAAAGTCCTGTGATTATTGGCAACCTTAAAGAGGATGTAGTTAAAGGTATTTGAGTATAAGGTCTGTAAACATGCTATAAAAGATTGGCTCTACAAGACCTTACATTTTTTTCCTTACAACTATTATTTTAACTCGCAAAAGTGATTTCCCAAATAATTTAAAGGGATAGTGAAATTTAAACTCAATAAAAAAGATGTAAAATCTAGCTGTTCAGCCATTTTTTATTTTGAGAATCAGTTCTTCAAGATCGGAAGCCTCACTGGGTCTCTCCCACCTGGGGAGGGTTGTGCGGTCCAGTTAAACTATTAGAGTTTGCGTTGTGTTTCTCCAGAAGGAATTTTCTCTGGTACCACATCAATTCCATTAGCCATTTTTTTTTCTATCAGCCTGGAAAACTAAGAGACTTAAAATCTCTGTGGATAAATGACAGGCAAATTGACAACTAAATTTAACTACCACGTCTGCTGATAGCCATTTCCTGAGGGAATTTCAGTGTCTTTTTAAAATACTTTTATTGATTTCAGAAAGGAAGGGAGAGGAAGAGAGAGAGAGAAATATCAATGATGAGGTAGAATCATCAATCTGCTGCCTCCTGCATGCCCCCTATTGAGGATTGAACCCACAACCTGGGCATGTGCCCTGACCAGCAATGAACAGTGACCTCCTGGTTCATAGGTCGATGCTCAACCACTGAGCCATACTGGCTGGGTCATATAAAATTTCAGATCTTTATAAGAGATCCTGTGCTTTTTAGCTGCAGAGTAAGAGCTCAGGGAAGTCTGTTGTCAGCATGGAGTCTGTCAGTAACACCAGTGGCACGAACAGAACCAGGTGTCCAGTTACCACAGTTGATAAATACTTGTAGACGTAAGTATCTTAACAGTTTGTTGAAAATTCCTTGTCAGTAGATAAATAATATTCAAAACAAACTCTGGGTTTTAAGTTATCTTCTTGAAGCAATCCTTTGAGGCTTTGGGTATTGAATGACATATTTAAGTACTGATAAAAATGGGCTGTTCCCCCTCCTGGAATATGTCAATGTTTTCAAGAATGGCACTTGAATAGATTGTCCGTAGTATAAAAATTGGCACAACTTAGCTGAAGGTAGAACCAGAAGGGAGGATTGTCTAAATTATGAAAGTCTTTTAGGATTCAGATTTGGAAAAATTAATAATTAAAAACATAGTTTTTCTTTCTAAGGTTTTTCTCTTCTAAGTCAATGAAGCAGAATAGAATAACTGGGCAATTTCTTACAGGACACACAGAATATCCCAAATGGCATTTAACTGAGGTTGGAGGAGTACATAGCAGGGCCTTAGATTGGGTCTTCTTTAGCCAAGATGGTCACATTCAGTGTTTATGTTCCAGAGAAACATTAAAATAACAACTCATTACAAACAACTGTCTTCTAAACGTGAGGCAATACATCACAGTGAGACCAAACCAAACCAACCCAAATATTGGAAGGAAGAAGCTTCGTATTCCAGTCCTGGCCTCCTGACTCATCTTCGGATGACTCATGTCATCAACACTCAAATGGGAATAATAGCCACAGCTTCATCTCCTTCACACTGTTAAACCTTGAACAAGATGACCGCCCCTTCCCCCACACCCATTTCAGCCTGTGCGGCATGACTGGGTTTCCGTGGTGAAAGAGTGAAAGACTCTCTCGCTCAGGTCTAACCTGAACAATTTCTAGATGCCTCCCTCATACCCCATCGTGCAAGAAATCTCCGGAGGGCACCCTCCTTACCTCCCCATATGTCCTCACTCTCCTGCTCCTTGTGTGACTCACTGATGGCTCCCAGAGCCCCTTGGGACTGGTATGGGGCCCAGGTGGGGACTGTGGAACCTTGGTGAGCACAGCCTTGGACAGAGCCCTCCACATGACAGCAGAGCATGACTGAGGGCTTTGTTTCTCCCTTAACTCCCTTCCACCATCAGTGACATGCTCTTGAGATGGTTCTTAATCATTACGAACCCCGATTTTAATTCTACCTCTATTTACCACTGCCAAGGCGCACTAAGGAATGATTTTCATGTTAATTGAAAAATGTCATATGTATGCATGCCTAAGCTGCATGAAATAAAACAATACATTTATTTCTATAAAATGCATGCTGTACAGACCTTGTTTTTAGAAGTTTGATGTCAAATGTATTGGTTAAAATATAGTGGATTTGAAAAGGACCTCACAAAGAAAGTTTTGGAAACTGTTGAGGAGAAGGCTCTTGCTTCACGGACAGGAGATTATGAGCAAAGTTGGGAAAGAATCTGCTACATAACAGAACACATGGAATAATGAGAATGAGAAGAGAAATCAAAAGTCTGAGGGGGCAGGCTGGGTAAAACACACAGTAACAGAATATACACTGAGTGGCCATATTATTATGATCTCTGAATGCATAATAAACTGGCCACTCAGTATATATATTAGAGGCCCGGTGCATGAATTCATGTATGGGTGGGATCCGGCCAGCCTGGGCAGGGGGAGGGGACACTGGCGGTTGGCCAGCCTGCCTGCTGGTCGAACTCCCGGTCAAGGGGACAATTTGCATATTAGCCTTTTATTATATAGGACATACACTGAGTGGCCAGATTATTATGTGTTCAGAGATCATAATAATCTGGCCACTCAGTATATTCATATGTGCATGCTTGCGTGCATGTGAGTGTAAGTGTGTGTGTAAAAGAAAGATATCCTAAGGCCAAAGAAGTGCTGAAGATGAAATACTGTACTCATGTAAAACACATTCCTAGGCAGCTTTATTGATGAATAATTTATTTACTATGAATTAACTGATTTATAGAGCTGTGCAACCATCACCATACACAGTTACACTCCCATCATCTCACCATGCGTCCTGGTACTCATTTCACACACTCATTACAAACCTCACCTTTAAATCCTCACTCCCACACCCAGCCCAGGCAAGTACTGATCTGCTTTCTGTCTCTATAAGTTTGCCTTTTCTAGGTTCTTCACAGAAATGGAATCATACACTCTGCAGTCTTTTGTGTCTTGCTGCTTTCACTTAGTATAATGTTTTCTGAGGTTCTTTGTTTTATACCACATACCTACCAGTTCCTTTTGATGGCTGAATGGTTTTCCACTGTTGGATGTACCATGTTTTGTTTATCCACCCACCAGCTGATTGTACATTTGGAATGTTTCCAACTTCTTGAGATGTTATGAATAATGCTCCAATCAACATTCACATGTTGAGTCATTATGTGGACATATGTTAGCATTTCTCCTGAATAGTAGGAGTGGAATTTCTGAGTCATGTGATGTAGGTGGAACATTTTTGAGCAACTGCCAAACTCTTTTCCAAAGTGGCTGCACCTCTACGCATTCCCATCAACCACGTATGAGGTTTCCCAATTCTCCATGTCCTGGCCAAGGCTTGGTATTGCCTGTCTACAGGGTGAGTAGTGGTATCTCTTTGTTGTTTAAATTTGCATTTCTCTAAAGATTAATGTTGCTGAGCATTTTTTCATGTACTAATTGGCCACGTGTATATGTTGTTTGAGGAAATGTTTATTCAAATCTTTTGTCCATTGTTTATTGTTTTTGTCTCATTATTGATTTTCATTTTTATGTATTTTACATACCAATCCTTTATTAGATATACAATTGCAAGTAGTTTTCCTAGTCTGAGGCTTGCCTTTCTTAATGGTGACTTTTGACACTATTTTGAGTCTTTTAAACGTTTTGGTGAGGTCCCATTTATCAAGTGTTGTTCTGTTTTTTAACGGCTTGTGCTTTTGTTATCCTGTCTAAGAATTCTTTGCTCAACCAAAGACCATGGAGGCTATCTCCTGTGTTTTATTCTTTAAATTTTGTAGTTTTAACTCCATCTTGGTCTCAGACTCATTTGGAGGTAATCTTTACGTATGATGTGAGGGAAGGGCCTACGTTCTGTTTTCTGTTGTTGTTTTGATGCCACAAAGTTCTGCTATTCTTAGCCGAAGTTCAGGAGTTTTGCAAGCAAAAAGGCGTCTGATGGTTGTGCCCTTGGTCAATTTCCAGAGAAGTAAATGTTTATTTTTGTCATTTCCATCCAGCTTTATAGTTGCATTTCTGAGGAAAGGATTTTCTTTTCTCTTTATTTGGCTATTGCTTTGTTCCTACGTTCAATATGTGAAAAAAGAAAAGAAAAGTTAATAGTCATTAAGATTGAAAAGGGAGGAGATATGTGATGGATGGGAGTTAGCCCATAGCATTCAGAAGCATCTTCTCACTTCAAGTCTTTCAACAGCGGTGTGTGATGTGTGTGCACGGGTGTGTGTATTTGTGTGTGTATGAGTATGTCTGCGTTACTAAAGTTGCTTGAAGCCACTTAATTTGTGTTAGTTAATCATGGAACAGTTGAAAACTGAGATAATGCATCACATTCATTTTACATTTTCTCTATAAATAGTTAGTGCCTGAACTTATCTTCTTAAAACAGACACTGGAGTCATTTTCAGTCAACTTCAAATTCCTCGGTCATATCTGATAAGGAGAGTATGGCTTTCTGATACATCTTTTGTATAGATATAGAATTTTTGTATATTTTTACACAGATCTTTGAAATTTGTGCTTATTGAGTTGGACATTTAGGTCAAAGTTAGTGGAATCGGTATTGTTTCTTTGGGGCTGCAGGTGACTTTTAAAGCTCTTGGCTATAAATGTGTCAGATTCATGTCTCAAGTTGAAGTCCACCAGTGGCATTCCTTGTTCTTGTGGCCTGCATTTGAGAATGCATTTGAGATGAAGGCTACCTTTTGAAAGAAGGGGAAAATGCTTTTCATTGTGGATTCTTTAATCAACAACAATCGACTATTTGCCTTTTATTACCACTTGCAAATAAAATGATTCTTAATTTCCCATTTCTAAAACACTCAACATAATAGATTCCTAATGACTTAACTAAAAAAGTAAACAGTTTTTACTGTTTGCTCAGACATTAAATACACAGGAGTGTGTCTGGTTTTCTAGACACCAAATGCTAAATCTGTTAGTATTTCCAGCTATTCTTCTGAATTTTTAATACTGTTCTTGTAAACTGAAAAGGCCAAGATACAGAAACCTTTGTGATATTCACTCTTTTAAAAATATAGACTTGTAAGATAAATGGAACAATAATAGTTTTTCATAAAAGTGTGTTCACAGGAGTCAAATCTGTAATTTCTTTTTATACTGAATACAAGTTATTTTGGCTATAATTTCAATAAAAGTATTTCCATATGGCTGTTAACAGAACATCAGATTTTTATCTTGTTTGAGGAAAAATCCATGTTTTATTAAAAGAAAATTAAATTATTTGCCTTAGTGCTTTCTATAGAGCCACTTAGATTCCAGGACCCAACATCAGCAGAGAGCAGCTGGGAGAGAGTTTGACAACTGATTTTAATAACACAATTAAAGAATGATGTAGTTTAATGGATATTTGTTTGGTATTTAAAGTAGGGAGAATCTAAATGGCCGTCCAATGGGAAATGCGTGAAATAAACATTTCCGAGACTCATCCCTTCTTGGAAACAGCTATGCAGGAGGATTTGTTCAGTTATCACTACGCATCATCTCAGCAAGTTCCACGCCTGACTCCGTTTTTATCTTGACAGGTTACAGGATAGAACAATTCCTTCTGGAGATAATGCAAATATTAGACACTTAGGGAAGGGGGTACAGGAGTGTTCAGGCTCAAACTTTCTTCATAATATTCGTCCCAAACAGACAATTTAGAAACTTAAGAAAATTGAGTCCAAGCCTGAGATGCAGTCTTGTTTTCCTTCTCGAAGATTTGATGGCTAGTTTTTTGCTAGGCAGACAGTTCACCTGAAAAGGTTGGCTCTTCCCTTTCTTTTAGTCCCAATGAGTGTGACTGTTTTTGTTGTTGTTGTTTTTTAATGTATTTTTATTGATTTCAGAGAGGAAGGGAGAGGGGCAGAGAAAGACAAAAACATCAATGATGAGAGAGAACCACCGATCAGCTGTCTCCTGCATGCCCCACACTGGGGATCCAGCCCAGAACCCAGGCATGTGCCCTGACCAGGAATCAAACCATGACCTCCTGGTTCATAGGTCGGTGCTCAACCACTGAGTCACGCCAGCCAGCCGGGCTGACTGTGTGTGTGTTTTTTTTTAAATAAACATCCTTCTGCTTTGGGCGATCCCTTTGAAGTCAACCTCACGGCTCTTTCGAAGGCTTTCCTGTGCTCAGCTGATGAGAAGAGGTGGCTTTGAGACCTGCTGCTCAGAGGTGAGGGAGCTGAGGAATTGATGGAAACCTGTGAAAGACGACAAAAGAGAACTCCCTCTTTCTTTTGCCCAGAACCTGCCCCTTAAAAGTGTGTTCCACAGACCAGGGCATCTGCGTGATTTGGGAGCCGGCCTCACCTCCACCCCGCTCAATTCTGCCTGGTGACCAGGTCCCTGTGCGATTCCCAGACTCGGTCCAAGTTGTCACACACTGTCCTGGCAGAAAGCTCTGCACACCTCTACCAGCCTGCCTCTCCGTCCTGGCCCTGTACCCCTCAGAGAAAAGGAAAGGAGGCAGGGGGCTCTAGCATTTGCTTCGTTTCCACCAGCTGTGGCTTTGGGGGAAATAGTGTAATTTCCAGGTTTCTCTTTGCTGTTTGTTCCCATATTTTGTGACATATCCTGTGGGTTAGGCTGTGGTCACTCACTCCTGTCTGGTGACATGGAGCCCATGTCATTATTTGGGAAGAGAAAGTCTCCTTCTTCACCCGTGAGACATGCATTCACTTCTCCCACACATACACATCCAGCCCAACTGACCAACTAAATTCACTCAACGTGTTTCCATTTGCACCACCATCAGCCCGATTGATGTGAATACAGTTGTCACTGAAATATGTTCTTTTAAAAAATATATATATTTTATTGATTTTTTTTTTTACAGAGAGGAAGGGAGAGGGATAGAGAGTGAGAAACATCGATGAGAGAGAAACATGGATCAGCTGCCTCCTGCACACCCCCTACTGAGTATGTGCCCGCAACCAAGGTACATGCCCTTGACCGGAATCGAACCTGGGACCCTTCAGTCCACAGGCAGAGCTCTATCCACTGAGCCAAACCAGTTACGACTGGGATATATTCTTAAGTAAAAATAACCAATCACCAATATATTAGTTGATTTACATATCATATTTTTTCAAAGACAAAATCATAATGAACTGTTATTCATTGTAGTTGGACTATATCATGTCTTAATGAATTAGCTTCTAAAACATCACTTGAGATTATAGTATACTATAAACAGGTTTCCTGCTGTATATTTATCTATCTTTATACACAAATTTATCTTTAAAACTTAGAGAAATATTAAAAATAACTAAAACATACCTTGATTTACAATTTACAAAGCTCTTCACGCACGTGATTTCATTAAACTCCGAGGAGTCTATACAACCGAAACACCAATCAGAAAGAATATGTGCACCCCTATGTTCATAGCAGGGTTATTTACAACAGCTAAGATCCGGAAACAGCCCGAGTGCCCATCAGTCCACGAGCGGATAAAAAGCTGCGGTACATGTGCACCCTGTTCCATCCTGTTTGAGGCATGGTCAGTTCATCCACGTCAGAAACTTCTCACGGCGGGTGGATTTAGAATCCTCAGTGCCCATAACCTGTGCAAACCAAGCAAAGAGTGTGTGTGTGTGTGTGTGTGTGTGTGTGTGTGGCGGGGGAGGTGGGAGAGGGGAGAGGTCAAGTCTATGGATTTCAGGGAGGCTGGTGGCCACTCCCACGCAGTCGGCTGGGCATCGAGGGACTGGGGCACCTGACACAGGAACCCTCGTGTGGCTCCTGGGCGGTTCTCCTTACTCCCGCTCGAAGCAGTGATGATGTTTGAAGGTCTGTCTCGTGTTGCTGCACATTCCTTGATATTTAATAAGAACGCAGAGAACAGCTTGCAAAAGGCAGTGCTCCTGCCTGCTGAGAAACAAGGGAGAAACAAGTGAATCCTCGGCTAAGCCGTTTCCAATGTTTCTGCTGGACCCTCAATAGCGTAATTCTAACTTCTTGGCACTCGGCGAGGTCAACACGGGTGTGCTTTGTGCTAGCGCATTTGCTGGAAAATTGGATCCAGAGGGAAAGCGGAGTTTCCTTTTCTCAAAAGCTGTCCGGCCAAGATACACAAGCTGCGAACTAGAGCAATGTGCCGGGAACATGAGTGAGGTGTCTACCTGGGGAACGGCTTTGTTTTCCCACGTCCCAAACCACCACGGCTCACGTCCTGTTAGGTTCCCACTTACATCTACTGTGATTTTTATGGCACATGGTTTTTCATGAAGTTTAAACTGCAGAACTAAGCTCATTCGGTGTACTTAGAATATTTAGAAATCTGGGACGCACTATTTAAAACTAGTATTTCTTATATGAATAAACTTTTTAAAATATTACATTTGGTTGGGAGGAAATATGGGTGCATTTAGAGCTTCTGACATCTGAAAAACGTGAGTAATTTGTAGTTTTAAGAAAGTGGTGACAACCTTATTTTTTTTTTCTTGCACTTACAGACCCTCCGAGAGTCAGGCAAGTCAGCTGTCCGGTGATCACTGCATTGGCACTGTAGTAGCCTGAGGTGCCATGGAGGAAAAGAATGTGCAGGATGGATCACTAATGACACTATCAGCAGCTTAGGCGGATCAATGGCTCATGTCACCTGGGTATAATAGTAGCCACTTTCAGATCATTCAGTAAGAACTGCCTCCTAATCAAGACAAGGATATCTTCAAAGGGGAAATTGTACAAAACGAGGATGAAAGATACAGGATTTACAGTAAATAGTTTTTAACCGAAATCTAAATATTAGCAAGACTATTTTGAAAGGGATTTATTTGGGTAAACCCCATGTTTTAATTATTTTTTTTCCTTCTGATTATTATCCAACACATTGCAATCCATGGGGTATGTAACCTGGGCTGGAAATCTCCAGGGAGTCAGCTTTCGTGGGCTTTCTGGTATTTCCTGTTTGAGTCAGAATGGAAACGTCCCGAACAGACTCTGTTTTAGGGGATTTAGCCCTTTGCTTCCACAACTAAGAGAACCAAGAGATGAAAGAAGCTGAAACAAGAGAAAAGCAGTCAAACCCTGCCTTTGCTTTTTCAGAACCTCCTGTTTCATTTAGGTTGAAAGGTTCATGGATCACGGCCCCTCATCCAGCCATTATATGTGATACTGTATGCAGATCCTTTGCCCACTAACTTAATGCACCACTGAGCTGTAATTCCCTTGCTTGCGTCAAGGTTGGGAAGATTTAGATGGATGCAGATCTGAAGCTTCGTTGGCAGAGCAGAGGTGACACAGTGTCATATTTACATGAGCTGTACACCTGGGAAGAGAAGATGAAGGTCGGATGCACGTGCTATGAAGACCCGGAGGTGGGACTGGGGGTAGACAGTCACTTCCTGTCCACCTTGGCGAGGTATTTCGCCCCTCGGGGTGTTGAACTCCATCGGGGTACTTCAAACTTTTTCTTTTTCTCATCTTTCTTTCTTCTTTTTTTAAGCAGTGGTCCTTTACACTTGTCATCCTAAGCAGAATGTCAACTTCAACAAATACTCCTTTATTCTGTCACTCAACAAATATGCATTGAGTGCCAGCTCTGTGCTGGGCACTGTCCAGAGGGCTGATGCCTGACGCATGAAAGAGATCAACGTAGACAGAGCTGAGGAGCAGGGCCCTGTCTTCTCAGACTGCCCCCGAGCCTGGCAGAGCCCGGACCATTCTCCCGGGAGGCCTTGCTTTACTCGAGCACCCTCTGAAACACACAGAGATCTCCTCATCTTCCCAATAGTCCATCGTTTCACAGACCCAGGGAACACAGGAATTTGCCAACGTCCTTGCCATCACATAGGCACCCAGGACTGTCATGGCCAGGACCATCCTATCACAACAGACACCTGCTTTCCACACAGCACCCCACTCCAGGAAGAAAGGGCAAATGAATCCCGGGTTTACTCTAATGAGAGCTTTCTTGGTCTTGGTGGCACTGAGGTTTATTTTTATTTCCCTGGAGAGGGTGTTGATGGCCCAAGATCTACCTGTATTTTGCACAACCAGTGAAGGACCGCTCAGCCATGTGTTGCAGTTTCATTTAGTAAGTGAGGGTGCTGTGTCAAGGAGATCTTGCACAGTCTAGTGGACACCTGAGTAAGTTAAGCAGGAACTGAAATATGTTCTAATTTTTCATCTGTTTTCATCTGCGCATGAGGGAAGGGGGTGGGGAGGAGCAGTTTCCATTCTAAATTTACAAGGAAGAGGGACAGTTCCCAGTTAAAATATACTCCTACTTCTCCTTGCTGCCAGTCAAAAATAATTTCTTCTGATTCCATTTATTTTAATCTACCAAATAATGTACAAGTATTTTTCTTTTTCTCTTAAGAAGGAAAAGATAGTCCGTGAATTTATATGAAGTTTAAATGATTTAAGTCCTGGTTAGAAAATTCAGTTTGCAATCTAATGGTTATCATCACCTTACACTTCAATAATATTTTATTTCCCACACCTGCCTTCTCGAGCCATTTCGGTCATAAACAGCCATAGGGGAGAAACACGATAAACAGTGCATGCTCAGGGAAGGGCTGAGTGGTTAGGAGCCCTGTGGGAAGGGGAAACAGCTGATGCTACGGCGCGAGAGGAGGACCGAGCCCGGCGGGGCGTCTGGAGTTCTGCCTGATGTACCCATCCACACCTTTATTCTCTTTGTGGTTTTAAAAAGACTTGATCTTGCCCTAACCAGTTTGGCTCAGTGGATAGAGCGTCAGCCTATGGACTGAAAGGTCTCAGGTTCCATTCCAGTCAAGGGAATGTACCTTGGTTGCAGGCACATCCCCAGTAGGAGGTGTGCAGGAGGCAGCTGATCGATGTTTCTCTCTCATCGGTATTTCTAACTCTCTATCCCTCTCCCTTCCTCTCTGTAAAAAAATCAATAATATATATTTTTAAAAAATAAAAAGACTTGATCTTTTTAATACTACATTCTCAAAGCCAACTTGACAGATACTGTCTTTCTTGTAGCCAGAATCATAGAAAATTCTTGTTTGTCATGATATATAATTATATGTGTATAATTTTATATATATATATATATATATATATATATATGTATGTATATAAATCAATATATAGAATTGATTTCAGAGAGGAAGGGAGAGGGAGAGAGAAAGACAGAAACATCAGTGATGAAAGGGAATCATTGATTGTTGCCTCCTGCACTCCCCACACTGGAGATTGAGCCTGTAACCTGGCATGTGCCCTGACCAGGAATCAAACCATGACCTCCTGGTTCATAGGTCGATGCTCAACCACTGAGCCACGCCATTGGGCTGTCATGGTTTTTTATGAAGGAGCAAAGTGTAGAATAGATGTGGTTGATTTTCATGAAGTTTGAATATTCAGTGACAGTGAGTCCTGAATGGACTCTTCCGGACGCTGGAGAAGGGAAGTGTCATTTCTCGCAGCTGGAAGGTGGCTCCGGGGGTGAAGGGCATATCTGGGTCTTTGCCAATGTGCTTGGCATGAAGCAGGAAAGTGCAGAGCTGCGCTGAGCAAGGTGGTCAGAGCCAGCGCTGTACACTGCAGCAGGTGTTGGCCTGTGTGAGATGATGTGAGGAGTGTGGGGATGTCTTCATCATCGCATCCCTCATGTCCTTGGTCCCTCACATCAGAGTCATGCCCCTGAGATAAGATCACGGGGGCCCGCATTGAAAGGAAGATAGGTTATCTGGGAGGCATGTTCGTCCCTGCTACCTTAGCAATAATCAGTTCCTCATCAGATAAACCGGCAGAACATGGGCACCTGAACGAAAGGGACACACAGAGGTCAATTTGAGCTGAGAGAACAGAGCGGGCCCAGGAAGCAGTAGGACTAGTGACCCGGGCACTGGGAGGGGACAGGGAGCACAGATGACTGGGCTCTGATTCAGTTCGTGCTCCCACTGCGGCGATGAGTGTACGAAGCCATCCTGCCATTGGCAGCTTCTGTCTGTGAAGACACCCTGGATGCTAAGCACATCCTGTTTCCCTTGATTCCCCTTCAACGCATCACTCACATCAGACCTGTAGCCCAGAGTTGGGGTGCTGTCTCCTTTCTCTACTTCCCCAGCATTCCTTCAACCAGCTTAATTCTCTTCCCTTTATTTTGCAGGAAAATGTAACTTTCCACCCCCGACTTGCTTGCACTCTCCTGCATGTCTGAGGGCTCAGGAATGGCCTCCTGCACAACGGGCTGTCACCCATCGGGCCTGCCATCCAGGTAGGGAGGGCGGGGATCTGAAAGTTCATCGTTTCTACTTTTCTTCCACACATTTCAGGTGGCCGCTGAGAGGGTCTCGAGACGGTATCCCTAAAGGAATTTTCCTTCCTCACCAATTCCACTCAACCCAGGCAGCAACTCTACACGGCTCTACATGATAATCTTTTCCTCTCTGTTGCACAAGGGTGTCCTTTACCATGATTCATTTCATCCAAAATTCGTTTCTGAGTGACCGTGCCAAGGGTATCCACTATTACGTGTTCTCTCGGGTCCACCACCTGCCTCTCATGAGCTTACAGTCAACCCAGGAAGGTTAGGGTGACCCGTCAGAAAAGTGGGCATGGAGGACAGTGGACGTGTGGAAGGCTAGATCATGAGTTAGTGAGAGAATATGAGAGCTACACTTTCCCCGTGTCCTGCACTTCATCACCTTCATCATAGCTGTCACGAAAGTAGGTGTTTGGGTATCATCTGTTCAACATCGTGTCTTCGTATTATTTCTTTCTCTTTCCCTTTTCGGTCCCACTGGTGCATTTTGTTTCCTGGTGTGTTCCCAGGGGAGCACCATGGACCCAGAGTGTCTGAGAAGGGGCCAGTGGCTGTCAATCACCAGCCACGGCCATCAGGGGAGACTTCCAGGGACTGCACATTAGCAGAGGGAAGGTCTAAAGGTTGTTATGGATCGGTCATGTCACCCTCTCCTGTGTCTGCACCACAAGATTGTAATGGCATCTTTCTTCATCTGGGAATCCCCGAGTTACTGCTAGAGCCAGGAAGTAAGGGATGCCGCACATGCCCCGTGGCTTGGACAGACTGCCACGGTATCTGGCTTGACCTGATCCTGTGAGGCCCAGACTAAGCTCCCCACAGACGCATGGCCAGTGTCCAGGGTTTGGAGGATGGTGGCCTGGACTCCCAGGCAGCCCCCAAACCCTTGTTGTCATTGTTGTTTACATTTTAGAAGCAGCCCCATGCAGCACCGTCCCTCTGAAACTCCCTACTCTGTCTTCTATCCTTGTTTCAATTCTCCTACTGTTACCATTGTGACTCGTTAGTTATTAATATTGAAAACAGGAAGGAAGCAACGGGGAGGCCAGGCATTAAAAGCATGGTCATCCAGCGGCTTCACCAGGAAGCTGCGATTTCACACTCCCCACAGGGAACCGCCGTCCGTTCCCTGCAGATCCCTGGGGAGAGGGGGCAACAAAGGGCAAGATGGGTGCATGCACACAGAAGCCCGGGCCATGGGAGGAAGGTGCTTACTTGTCAGTCTCACCTGGGGAAAGATAATTGGCTAGAAGGGGCAGAGCCTCTGCAAGCCCATGAAATCTTGGACGGTTAAAAACCCCAAGACAAAGAACGCTCTCTCTCTCTTGCCACTTGCACCAGCCCGCCATGGGCCATGCGGACCCTACGTCCAATGGACTGCAGCTGGGAACACAGCTGAGCTGGCCAGATGCTGGACTGAGCTGGGTTTTGATATGGACCAGAAACTCTGGGCAGTGGCTTTAATCCTTGTTCTGCTGGAGATAAAATGGGACTTTTCCCACGGCGGGGCGGAGGGAGATGGAAGTCTGGAATGGAGCTCCCTTAATGAGGCCTCAACCACACAGCTTCCCACGGTACCTCACCCTCCCCTGGGGGCCTCAGGACATTCCTATTCCCAAGGCACCCCCAGAGCTGCCCTGCCACCAGCAGCAGGTGGGGGCGCAGAGGATGCCCCACTGATAACACCAGGGTCCAAGGAACAGAAAAGAGCCCGGCCAGCGTGGCTAAGTGGTTGGGCATCAACCTATGAGCCAGGAGGTCACGGTTTGATTCCCTGTCAGGGCACAGGCCTGGGCTGTGGGCCCCATCCCCAGTAGGTGGCCTGCAGGAGGCAGCTGATCAATGATTCTCATCATAGATGTTTCTATCTCTCCCTCTCCCTTCCTCTCTGAAATTAATAAAAACATATTTAAAAAAGAAAAAAAAAAACAAAAAAACAACAAACAGAAGAATAGAAAAGACAACTGTACTCACCTTTCCTGTGGGCGCACAGCTGCCCTGCAGTTACTGTGCGAAGGCAGGGCGGTCTCTGCGCTCCTGGTGGAGAGAGGCCGGAGCTGGGGAACGTGGGGAACAGGAGCGCTCTCTTCTGGGTTCCCTTCCCCAGGTCCCCCAGGTCCCCGCCAGGAAAGGAGAAGGCGCCCCCTCCACCAGCCGTGCTGGGCCCCAGCGCATGGAGAAGCACGGACAGCAGCCTCGCCTGGAGTCTCTCATTCCTCTCTCATTCCGTGCTTCTTCCCAGACAGACAGCTTCCGTCCCAGCCAGCCCCTCCTCCCCCTGAGACAGCCAGCCCCTCCTCCCTCTGAGACAACTCCTAATGCTTCCCAATGGGCTTCCAGTGCCCCCATCTCCACCACCAGGGACCACAGCACCTCCTTCCACAGACGGCCCTGGCTGTGCCCGCGCACAGTTCATAGCCGCGTTGGGTTTCATTTGAAATATTTTAGGAGCTTTGGAAAAGGAATGGTTTCTTTGGAAACTGGGGGTAAACACAAACCTTACAATGGTGATGTGAATGTGGGGGATTAAGGAAAATGAAGATAAAAGCATCAGCACCAGCCACAGGGCAGTTCCTTCAGCCCTCTCCCTGCCTGGGAATGGTATGCATTCTGCTCGGTCAGGTGATTCTGAGCTCCATTTGGAAAATCACTTGTAGAGTCTTCGGGATACTTTCTGTGGTGCCAGAAATTTGTTCTTTGAGGATAGAGTTTGATTTAGTGGACTTTCCCAAAACACAGAACTAGTCCAATGAATAAGGTGGGTGACCATGGTGGGTGGTACCAATTTTGTTTAAAAATAAAGGAAAATGGAAAAGATTTCTCCCTGATTTTTTTATACTACAGCATCTGTGAGCCAATACTGTAACCTGACAAAATGCCTCTGTTAAGAGGCTGACTGTATGTGGGTCTATTTTTTTTCTTCTCATGCCGGTTCTGCGGACCGTGGTTTTGTTTATGCTCCTGTTTGCGTGGAATTATGGGCCCAAACAATGCAGCTGGGCTGGTCTCACGGGCTTCCTGCAATTCCAGTTCACTTCAGACAGATTTCCTCTATCAAATGGACTTGTGCTTTTGCTTTGCAGAATACTACAAGCAAAATAGCTCCTATAGTGACACTAACATGGAAAGTGCTTGTGGACATGTGAAAGTACCTGTAGGTGTGCAAACTAGATTCTAGTGCCAGCATTTTGGAGGTCTCTCCTACAATGTGGGTTCAGTTAAAGTTGCTTCCTCCTGAACAGCCAACCTATGGCAGATGTGCAGGCAAAGCTTTCCTCCGCAGGGCAGAGGCCGGGCGCTGCCTCCTGGGCTGGGCCATGGCTTTGTTTTCACTTTTTTCCCTCCACGTTCACACTTAAGGCACATTTAATGCTTGTGTGGCCACCACCCATTTCCCGTTATTGTTTCTTTTTATAGGCTGCCCTCCTAGGAACTCTTATCTTTCCATCACCTCCTAGTCCTTTGAGTGCAGATGAGTTCGCCAGAGGCAGGGAAGGCTGGAGGGACCCCGGCTGGCTGAAAGGGGGCCGCACCACAGTCTACAATCTCCTGAAGTGAAGGGTGAGCGTCCAGTGCCCTTCCCCCTCGTGCTGTGGCTTTATTGTTCCAAGTGCCGCCCAGAATGGAACTTCTTTAATTTCAAAGACTTTTTTCTTCTAAGTCTTTTTTTTTTTCTTTTCCTTTTATCTAAGTGTGGACCTTAATGTGTCCACAAATCTCTTTTACATTATTTTTGGCTAAAGCCAGAAACAAATTGTGTTGAAAAATGTTATGAGAACACCTCTCCTTCTGAGATGTCTAGCCCAATAGAGTAGGCTCCGGAGGTTTGGATTATTCAGAAAAGCCTTAGAAAAACGCCCCGTTTCAGAGGATCTGCTTAACCAAACCCCGAGGCTGCACTGCCAGAGGTGTCCTTACCCAGAAGGAACTAACTGTCTGTTACCACGTGACCTGAAGGCAGAGCCAAATGAGCAGCAACTTGCAGATGAGGGGAACCGAGGCCCCAAGGGTAGGCTGTTGATACCAGGGCTAAGCAAAGTCCTGTTTGTGTAATTTCTAAGGCCCAACCATATTTGACAAGATGCCCAACTCTGACATGATTAAAAATGAATTATATACGTGATTTAACCTGATTATTCCACAATAAAAAGGAAAGAAAAATATGTTTATCAAACTCGAGTCATTTTGAGATTAATTATTTACAAAAACTTATTTAACTAATGGAAACTCGGATTCTTAAGTTTGGAGAGCAATTTTTAAAATTTCTCAGTTTATGACCAATGGTAGCAATGAGTTCAATGAACACTTTCTGAGAATCTGCTCTGTACTGGGGGCTGTGACAGGCGCTGATGCCGGCAAGCCAGCAAGACACAAGGTCCCGGCCCTCAAACAAGCCAGTCTCATCAGATAGACAGTCGGGTAAACACACATTGTCAAGGTAACTATTCTTCAAGTTTTAACACAGTTACTCAGAGGGCTCTGTGGTGGCAAGGTGGACTAGATCCTGAAGGTAAAGTAAGAAAGTTCTCTGCAGGAAAGGGGTCAAAGACAGGGAGGCAATGACTCTTAGGAACTCTACCATATGCCAGGTGACACGTTAGAAGGCCAGAGGCTGTCATGTCATGTATCTCCCATGACCTCTCACCTACTTGTACTCTGGGCTGAACTAAAACACAGCTCTCAAAAGCCTAGGTTTTTCATGTGCAAAATGGGGCTAATGGTAGTTTTTTCTAAAGATTCACTGCATTAATACACATAAGCCCTTTGGACACTGCTCAGAGTTTAATCGCCAATGTATATTAACTACTACAGCTAGATCTTCATGGTTGTCCATTCTTACTGATAATGCCACATTGCAAAGGGCAGGGTGGTTGATCAATCATTTATTCCCAAACATTTATTCAGCACTTACTGTGTGACGAGCATTGGGAATTCAAAAGTAAAAAGAGCAACTACCTGCTCTCATGGAGCTGAAGATGCTAGTGCTGAAATGAAAGAAAAATGAGTCAACCATCCAACACATAGACAAATGATACCAATTCAGAGATCAGCAAGCACTGAGAGTGAAGGACACAGCTTGGGGTGGGGGTGGAGAGAGTCAGGGTGGGGGTGGGGGGAAGTTCAGGTATTTCCTTGTTGAAGCCCTCGTGGGAGAGGTGATAACTTGCGTTAGCACGGAGTCAGCCCTGTCAAGACCTGAGGCAGCAACAAGCTTGGCAAGGTCCAGGTCCAGAAGTAGCCGGAAGAGCCCAGGATTTGGAGCACAGGGAATGAGAGGAAGAAAAATAGGGGGGCTCAAGAGGTAGGCAGGGGCCGGCTCCCACAGGGCTCAGTAGGGAGGGTAAGAAACTCAAATTTCCTTCCCAGTGTTATGCAAAGTCTCTTCAGAATAAGGCATACCTTGTCAGTCTTTCAAAAGCCCCCCCTTTGCCCGCTCTGCCCCCAAGCACTCCCCTAAAACGGAGGAGTAGTGGGTCCTTCCTGCTCCTCCATTCCCCATGGAAGGACAGGGCCACCCTGAGCTCCGTGGAGCACTGTTGTCCTTACTCGTCTCTCTAAGTCTGGTCTGGCTTCTTCTGTTGATAATTCCATTTGAGTATATTTCTTACCATTTATCTTCAATACCACAGACTTTTTCAACAATAATGCGTCTGGAACTTTTCCTATGTCCTGGGCACTGAATGAGACTCCATCGTTAAAATGGTGAAAAGGACACAGTTCTTCCTCCAGGAACTCATGGCCAAGAAGGATAAACAGAGACGTTCAGAGACATGGGGGTGTGGAGTGGTGCGTGCGGTGATCGGGGTGAGCGCGGAAAGAGGGCTGCTCCAGGTCCTCGTCCAGGTCTTAGAAAGCGAGGGGTGAGTGTGGGTCATCAGGCCACGAGGACGCCCGGGAGGAAGGGGGAGGCAGAGGAGGGTTCCCGGCAGGTGAGCAATCCTGAGGAAGAATCCAGGGGTCCACTCTTGTCCACATTTTGTCTAACCTCCTCGCAAAGTCTACACACTGACTCCCTCTTGAAAGCACCCACCTTCTGTCTGTCAGCCCCTCTCCAGCTTCCAAAGTCTTAGTCTCCATTTCTAAAAAGCCTTTCTCTTCCCTCAGTATCCTTTACAGGCAGTTTTCTATGATATATGATGGGGAGAGAAACTGTGGCTTCTCCCAGAATATAGCTTCTTTGAATATGCCACTCCGTAAATCAATTCAGATGAGTCTTTCCTTTTCTGAAAAAAAAAATGAGATTGAGTTATAATTTTTCTCCATTCTCTACTTTTGATTATTAAAATGAACAATACCCTTTGAGAGATTTTTCCTATTTCCGTTTTCCCCCATCAAATCTTTGAGGAAACAAAAAATAAAATGAGGTCACCCTGGGGCCCAAATTTACCGAACACATAGCTATGAAGTGATGGCCACATTCACACCCGACAGAAGCTCTGTGGTTGACAGCTTGGTGCTGATTCCTGGTTCTCCAGAAGGCTCGAGGCAGATGAGGGACAGGCAATAAGTCAGGACAGTTCAAGGATCTATTGACTTGGCAACCAGTTAATGTAAGCATGCTGGCTCCTATCTGATAGATTAAACCTAAGATGCCAGTGCACTTAATAACACCCCCAAGCGAGGTTTCCTATGCTCATGATATCACTTCACTAGCAGTGTTTCCCTATGCTATTTGGCACAAGAATTTTTAAAGAGAGAGAGAGAGAGAGAGGGAGAGAGAGAGAGAGAAAGATCAATGATGAGAGAGAGAGACCTCAATGATGAGAATCATTGATCACTACCTGGGCATGTGCCCTTGACTGGGAATCAAACCATGACCTCCTGGTTCATAGGTTTATGCTCAACCACTGAGCCACACCACCTGGGCTGGCACACGGGTTTTTAATGACATTTTTGTCCCAGACCTTAAAGGATAACTGCTGGCTGTGAGTATCTCATTATAAAATGCTACCTTGCCTCTTGAATAATCCTCTTGAATTAGATGGTCCCTGGTCAGCTTTTTAAGTGAAAATGTGAGTTTGTTTTACTGGCCACATCTGCCTGAATTGAGATATAAATGGCACAGCGTCTTCTTACCTGCTTAGGCCACGTTGTACAAGAGGAGAAAACGAAATTCCTGCCAAAGGCACTAGTGAGCAGCATTGAGCAGCGGCACGGTCCTATTTTACACTCCTTGGCTTCTTCGGGATCTGAAGTTTCATTTTTACCTCATTCTAGGGAGCCGGTTTGGATTGAAGTCACCTACAAAACGAACTGTCTCCAACATCTACATCAGAAAGTAACTCTAGCTCAAGCTAGAGGTCAGGTGGGGCAGTAGGCTTGCGCTGCTTATTCTGGCTTCTCTTTCCTGGCCCAGAGAGCATTTGGGAGAGCTACCAGGCCTTGCCCTTTATTAGCATTGACTGCTGAAATAGAAGCTACTGCATGTTGATTAGCACTTCCTTTGATGAAGTATACAAGTGTCATGTAAAACACAGTGGGCTCTTCTCATGATGGATTGGATGGACATTCCACTGGGGCAAGCCACAATGCCTTGGCTTCTAGTTGCTCATGGAAACATCTAACTGACTCCTTCATGCCACCTGACAATTATTGTTCTAAGGAACAGTCCCTTGAACTAGAAGTTAGATGGGATCATATTTCTGGTGCTGAAATTTATTTGAACTGTATCATATCTAAGACTTTACCCATTGAATCTATTTGGGAGCCTCTTGGGTTATTTAATGGGAAATTGTATTAGTATAACATGTGAAATGTAACTAATTCACCATCTTTTTAAAAAATGATTTTATTGATTTCAGAGAGAGGGGGGAAGAAGGGAGAGGGAGAAACATTGATGAGAGAGAACCATCGATTGGCTGCCTCAAAGTATATGAAGTAAATGGGACTGAAAGAGACAAAAATATACTGTGAAATTCAAAGTAATAAGGCCAAGTATTTAAGTGTAAATGATGGGCAGATAATGGGATTGTATGGAGAATACAAACTCTAGTATATGGCTTCAAATTATTTACAGATAATTTAAATAAATTTATTACATTTAAATAATTAGTGTCAAAATTTCCACTGAAATGGATCATGTATGTATTGCTGTACTCTGAAATATGAATTTGGCATTTCTGAGAAGTTTTGTTGCTCTTAATTTTTTTACAAATATGTTTTTTTTAGTTGATTTTAGAGACAGAGAGGCGGGGAGAGGAAGAGAGAGAGAGAAAGAAACATCAATGTGAGAGAGAAGCATGGATCAACTACCTCCTACACGACCCGTACCAAGGATGGAGCCTGCTGCCCAGGCATGTGCCTTGACTGGGAATTGAACCAGTGATTCTTTGGTGCACCGGATGCTCAACCAACTGAGCCACACTGGCCAGAGCTGTTGTTCTTAATTTTTTATAGCGAAAGGGAATGAGGCACACAGATGACAGTTACAGTTAAGGACTCAAATGGTCGTTCCTACACTGTCTTCTAAAGTGGCGGTTGATGCTGGACCATACATTCTAAATTCCTCCTTCTTTACTTCACCATTGTTATTGCTGAGGTTATAAACAAGCCCCATTCCCCATACATCTTCCATATCTGCAAAGCATTTTAAAGTCTCTATTTTTAATTATTTTAACTTAGATTTTCATAAATATAGGTCACTATCAAGTTACATTATTTGTATTTTATTAAGTGTACATTTTAGTCTTGACACAAATGATTCTTAGGCTTTGCTGAATATTGAATGTGATGCCATCAACCAAATGCTAATGTTTCTCTTATAATTATCTCCAATAATATGGTCATGTTCATTCTTCAGAAATTAATGACATTAGGGAATCAATATTGATATGGCTGCCAGATACCAATATGTTTTATTTTGATAAATGACATGCAAGGTCTTAGAAAGGAGAAAATTCATAACTTAAATCTGGACAAATAGATTTAAAAATTAAAAATTACTTAGATGAAAGACTCTGCTTTTCTCCTTTAAGCGCCGTTTGCCCATTCATGGTTCCCTAATTGCGTATATTTGAGAAAGCAGGCCCAAGAAAAACCCTGTCTGCTCCCTCTCCAGCTTTAACAATGATTCTCTTTCCGGATGGATGATTGCTCATTTTTTCTTTTATTTATTGTCCTGTAATAATTGTAAGGCCTGGGACTTCTGACCTTCTTCTGGCCACTTTCCCTTTTCAAAGGCTTGGGATTGAAACTTCCCAGAAAGCTGAATACAAAGGCTCCCCTATTAGCCCTGATCAGAGAATCTTCGGAGAGCTAACCACCATGGACGTTCAAACACAAATAAAGAAGAAAGGAACAGACCTCATATTATTGTCTACAAGGAAGTAGACAGCCTTTTCTACAGATACAAACCAGACAATTAAAAAGTAAGTTCTCTAGTTCTCTGTACTGCCTACTACTCGCTCTCTTTTGGAAATATACCTTATACTTTTTATTTTACCATCTGAGGGTTTCCCTCTGAAGAGTTCATTTTTTCCTCTTTAATTGCTTTTCTGGGTTAGATTCCCAACTGCTTCTCTCATGTTCCTAGGGTCTTTCTGCACCGCAGAGGAATGAACTTGGAAATTTATAAATAGCAGCTGCATAGGAAGAAAAAACCATCAAATGGAACCCTTTTACATTTTACCTACACGACTCATTCTCATACGTGATTCACATTGTTTTTACCCAGTTCCGCTGCTGCCCGAGAGGCTCACCGTCTGTTCTAACCAAGACTCTTTCAGCTCAGGTGCACCTGCCGATGGCCGCGCAGGCCCTGGCTGACCAGGGCTCTGATGCGTTTGGGGGCAGGAGTTTTCATTCCCGGGAACTGTTTCTAGGTAAGCAGTGCCAACGTGTTGACTTTGATCTGGTGGTTCTGCCCAATTGAGCAGGAAAAGAGAGGACCGAGTGGTAAGTGCTGCTGAACCTGCCCGCAGTGGACAGGACGTGGGCTCTCCATGCCGCTCATGCCGCCGTGTTCATGGACAGGCTTATGTTCTCTGTGGGTCACGTGCTGAATGATGTCTTTAGATCCTGGTTCCAAGGAAAACAGCCGAATCCTGAGCACGGCAAGTCCTGGAGAAGTTCTTACTTCTGGCCCTTTGCTAGAAACAAGGGAGACTCCTAGCTGAAGAACATGTATGTCAGGGTCAAAAGCAGCTACACGTGTGGTTTACTTACCTGAGGAGAGGCGTGTGAGGAGTTCGAGCGGGCTGGGACTCAGTGGAGCCTGACAAAGTTTAATTGCTCCATTTGCTAAAAGGCTCCGTCCCCTGTGCCTCAGGTGCTGGGAGTGTGCGCCCTCAGCTCTGCGATCAGGCTGGGAGGCCCAGGCACCTGCAGGAGCACCGGAAAGCCAGCAGGCAACCTTGACCCCTGAGAGCGCACACAAGTGGCTGAGCAGACAGACGGGGTCAGTCCACAGGCCGCAGACCCACAGGCCGCAGACACACAGGGGGCAGACAGAAAGGAAGCAGACAGACAGACAGGGGGCAGACAGACAGACAGGGGGAAGTCACACAGGGGGCAGACAGACAGACAGGGAGCAGACAGACTGGGGCCAGACACACAGGGGGCAGACAGCGGGGGCAGATAGACAGAGGGAGACAGACAGGGAGCAGACAGACAGACAGGGGCCAGACAGATGGGGGGCTGGCATACAGATTGAGGAGCACCTGGACCTAACACTTGGATGCCACGTGGGAATGTCAATATCGGCAGAAGTGGCAGTGAGACAGGGTCAGCACTCAAGGTCAGAGGGACAGCCCGCAGGGGACAGTGAGGGCGGGGAGCTCGGGACAGTCTCCTCTCCTTTGATAACAGGGATGGATAAGCCACCTCGGGAACCCAGATCACGTTCAGGGAGCAGAGAATCTGAGGTCTGAGGATGGCAGCGTCCTCCCCCTGACTTGATATAATGACCTTGAACGGGAAAAGTAACGCGTTTCCCCACCATACAGCTCGGGAGCCTCATGAGCGAAGTGTAATCACAGAGAAACAGCTACACCTTTGTACACGTGGGCAGGTGACAACGCGAGACGTCGATGTCACGCTTCACGGGGTGTTGCCCACGCAGAGGCAGACTTCCCATTCTGTGGTCAGTGACAAAAGGTCTTCCCTCTATCCAGCTGGGTACACACCTCTCTGAAGTCTGTAATGGAAAGTGGCTTTTGCTCTTCGATTTTGGGGGGAAATAGGATTTCCAACACAAACCCTTTTTCTGGTTGTGTTTCCGTTCCACTGTTATGCAGCTAGAGCCGAAGGAAAGCAAAATAAAGCAAGGTATCCGATAAATCCATCAACTCTACATTCTTGAATATATGCTTTCATGGTCTAGCTCTGGCTCTCCTTGGTGACATTTGTATGAAGGTCAGATTTGCTGAGGGGTGACATTTAGTCTTTGAAGCATCACCCCAAAGTGTAAGTGAGGGCTTTGTCCGCTAATGAGAGTGCTTTCATGCCCTGGGTCTGTGAAGCCCAGCGCTGTGAATGGGCCGTCAATCAACCCACAGCTGCACTAAGGCCTTCAGATGGCCGTATCCATGGCGACGTGCCAAAAATGGCGACACAAATTAATCCATTTGTGTGAAAGTCTCAGTGAGAGCCCACTTTCATCTTGCAGAGGCTCCCGGTAGGAAGTCTGATGGCGACATAAAACACTGAGCCAAAGCGACAGAGGGACGGGCCAGCTGCAGGACCTTCCTCCTGTAAACAGTGGGGCTCCGTGTCCTCTTTATCCACCACAGATGACAAAGAACAGTTGGGGATTTGAGATCGCCCCGTAATGTTCTTTTAATAAAAGTTACATTAATTTAAGGCTCACGCGTGGGTCCTTCTTCATCTCTCACCAGTACCATCTACTCAGCCTTGAAAAGAAGCCCCGTGATTTACACAGTGTTACGGAATTAAAAAGTGATCTCTCATCTGGCTGTTTTATTGCTAAATGTATTCAGATAACAGCGCACGAGAGACACCTCCAACCTCAGATCTGATTGCTGGCTTGCTCCGTTGCTTGAGTAGATGAAGCTAAGTCTTTGTATTATAATTTTTTTTTTTTTTTCTTTTTGAAGAGCGGCCTGCTCTGCCTTGCTAGGACCTTATATTAGTCCGGTATCTGGGCAGGTCTGCTCTTCAATCACATCTTAAAAAACATGTGCTGTTTGGTGTTAGGATGAGTGTGTGAAAAGGCAAGTTACAAACTGTATTGTTAATGTTATTGAATGAACTCTTGAGGCAACTTTCACAAACTGAGCATATATGGAAGATACCGCCTTTTTTTTTTTCAAATATATTTTATTGATTTTTTACAGAGAGGAAGAGAAAGGGATAGAGAGTTAGAAACATCGATGAGAGAGAAACATCGATCAGCTGCCTCCTGCACACCCTACTGGGGATGTGCCCGCAACCGAGGTCCATGCCCTTGACCGGAATCGAACCTGGGACCCTTGAATCCGCAGGCCGACGCTCTATCCACTGAGCCACACCGGTTTCGGCAGATACCGCCTTTTAATTTGGGATTCATTGTTCACTACTTGAAGACATGCACATGAAAGCAAAGGAGTGACCTTGTATGTTTTTTTTTTTTTGTTATTCCTAGCTTGGGGACCTGAGTTATATTTTTATATACAGAAATAAAAGAAATTTAGTAGTTTTAACAGAAATTAATAACATTTATTATTTTTTAAAGATTTTTAATTGATTTATTTTTTTTTTAGAGCGAGAGGAAGCGAGTGGGAGAGAGAAAGAGAGAAACATTGATCAGCTGCCTCCTGCATGCCTCCCACTGGGGATTGAACCCACAACCTGGGCATGTGCCCTGACCAGGAATCAAACCAGGGACCTTTTGGTGCATGGGATGACGCTCAATCAACTGAGCCACTCTGGCCAGGGCCGATGATACATTTTCTTTAATATATAACCAGTTAAGATTTTGAGAAAATTCATGGTTACTTATTAGAAATTATCATATGCATAGGACTTCTTAAAAGTGAGAAGAATCTAAGTCTCAAATGGTTTTTAAATTTAATGATAGTTTATCTATCTACACTAATAAAAGAGAAAGATGCAAGTGGACCATACCTTTGTGATGCCAACCACCCAATCAGGAGTGAGTATGCAAATTAACCCAACAAAGATGGTGGGTTAATTTGCATACACAGTCGCCGAGCAGCCGGTGCCAGGAAGCTTGCATCAGCGCCATGGCAATGACGCAGGCATTCCACATCACCCCAGCCGCTCCGGACCGGAGCGAAGGCAGAAAGGTGGCTCCAGCTGGAGCAAAGACGGTGCCGGCAGCCAGGGGAAGGAAGACCCATATTTGCACGAATCTTCGTGCATTGGGCCTCTAGTTTTATAAATAAAAAATTGACAATTTTAGTATGTTATCTTTATAGACATTCAATCAAGCATTTGTTAATTTTGTTGTAGCTTTTTCTCTCAATAGCCTTATGAGATTAGTAGTATTTTCAAATGAGAAAAACAAAACATAACTCTCTTAAGATAGCATACAGCCAGGGAATATCAGATCCAGAATCTGAAATCAGGGAATCTGGTTCCAGAACTTTCCTGGTAGTCATTACCCACTTGTGAACCCTCTAGGAGTATTATCCTCTTGGCTTAAAGACATTGTGGCTCATGCCTCTTGTGTATATATGTTTGTTAACCTGGTGACTCTGCCCAAGTATATTCCATGAAAGACCCGAGAACTCAGCATCCCAGCTAGGTGACAGCTCATGGAACCTTTAGAGAGGCAAGGTGAACACCAGTGCGCTCAGTGAAAGGCAGTCCGTGTAGCAGGTAGGTAAGAATGACTGGACTTGCGAAGACTAGTTTTTAAATTGTGAGTCAGCACAATCTGTGCAGCAGGCAAGTCCTTGCCTGGCAAGGGGGACCCCAGGTACTGCTCCTTGCTCCTCACCGTCACTGTTGGCACTCCGCTTGATGCTGTCGGCGATGGCATGAGTGTAGGTCGCTCATCAGCGCTGTGGCCACTTTGGGTGAAAGAGGTTGTTTTCTGTCTTTAATGACAGATGCTCCAGGTTTGAGTTACTCTATGCTGTGACGGGTCCTGGAAGAGAATTCTACCCTGGACTGGCTGCCTGTGGCTGCACAGAGAGGCTATGTCCCTGCTGCTGGCCACGCAGCGGTAACCTTTGGCTTCTGAGGTCATGCGGGGCATCCCCCGTGCCTGTTATAGTGACAGCATTTCCAAGTCCACTTTCCAGAAAGAAGGTTCATTAGTCAGGCATCTGCCAGGTCCCAGTGATGAATTCCTGAGAACTTCCAGATGTGACCGGAACGTCTCCATGCTGGGGGGGTGGGGGGGGGGGGGCAGGGGGGCAGTCAGTGAGGATTAGTAAGGCCTGGGTTTATTTGCTTTCCTTACTTTTCTATGATTGTTGTGGGTAACCAGGAGCCCTAGTAAATGTTACTTCCTCTTTCACAAACAGCTTTTCACCAAGTAGGACCAAGCTTCGGTTCTGAAATCCATATTGTCCTGTGTCTGGGAGCTGTGTAGGGACGTCCTTTCCTTGCACCCCCAGTGTCTGTGAATGCCATCCAACGGAGAAGGCACACCTACACCCAGAAAGAGCCACGTGGCCGAGACTCCCCGAATCGCGGTGTCATTGTTTCACGGTCACAACGAGGGGAAACCTCACGTCTTTGGAAATGATGTCCGGTGTTATCCCTCTCCCACTGCTTAACGAGAAATTGTCACGGTTACCTTTATTTGAAAATAAGGATGACTTGGTGTTAAAAGAATTGTCTTTTTGTGTGCGCCAGTCCTCTGAGACCCTGTTAAGGGCTCCTGTATTGTAAACAGAGATGTGACCGGCAGGCAGGGCTTGGAGACTGCTCAGCAGCCTGCCCGGGGAGTGCTGACGAAGTCCACGTCCCGCCTCATCTGCATGCCTCGTTGCAGAGTTACAACTTGGGACTAATTCCTCTCACTATCTGGGTTCACTGACATGGTTTACCTTTTTTTTTCTTATTTTTTAATTCATAGCAACTTGATTACTTTTGCCTTTCTTAAGGCTCAAAAGAAAAAGTACGTTCCTACTCTGCGCGTTTTATAAGTAGGGTATTTTCTTGTAATGAACTGAATTAAAAGGTTTAAGAAAGTATGATAACAGAGAAGCAATTTCTTGGTTGGGTGACTTTTATGCCAAAATGATAATATCTAACAGTTTCCTTTTTCATAATGTGATTTTCTCTTCAGGATGGATCACAGACAGACACCACATATCGACACAGTCATGTAGAAACGGAAATATTTTTGACTGATTTGACCATAGTAAAATATGTCAAATAGAACTTCTTCTATTTATTATAAATAAGGTTATAATACTGCCTTATTATTATTGGAATGTAAACAGGAAGAGAGAAATTATGTAGATAAGCAAAGGTATAGGAAACCCAGAAAATAGTATAATGAACAAATTAATTCACTATTTTAAAGTAGTGATAGTTTATCATGTATCCAATGACCTAGAGAACTATATGGGGAACACAAGCAAATTCTCTGGCTAGTTAGTTAGAAATCACATGGCATTTGTTTGCATTATATAAGTAACATGACCGAAACGTTTATTTTCAATAAGTTGTGCTAATATCGTGAAAGAAGAGCACCTCTCATACTCATGCTTGATTAAAAAGAAAATGGGCCCAGATAAATCTACACATTATACTTTGTTTCCTCCCTCTTTGTTTTAAATTGAATTTATTGTGGTGACATTGGTTAATAACATGACATAGGTTTCAGGGGTATGATTCTATAACACGTTATCTGTATATTGTATTGTGTTCACCACCCAAGTCCAGTCTCTCCCCTTCACCCTCTTCTATCCCCCCCCCCCCTTTTTCTCTGGTAATCACCCTACTTACCTGTGGAATCTAATGAACAAACAGAAACAGATCATAGATACAGAGAACAGACTGACAGCTGCCTGAGGGGAAGGGGGCTGGGTGAAAAAGATGAAGGAATTAAACAAAAATAAGTAAATAAATATAAATTCTCCCTCTTTTTAAAGTCTTTCCCCCTTTCCCTTTAGTTTCCTTGTTTCATGAATATTAGAAAAAAGCAACAAAGATAGAAGGGTGTACCCGAGACCCTTGGAAGAAAGAGAGGAGGAAGTGGAGGACTTTAAAAAGGATTTTCCACCTGACTAAATTTCTCTCGTTACATTTTCTTAGGAGCTTCTTTGTTCTCTCATTGCTCTTTTACAGCCTCCAGACTCAGGACAGGGCCTCAGTGGACGTCCCTCCCGAGCTGGGTTAGGGCAGCTGCTCAGGCAGTGAGTGGTGGCGGTGCCTGGATGCCAAAGCCTGCTGGGAGCAGGCATCTTCCCTCCCCTCTGCAAGTGCTCAGAGGCCTGTTCAGCCCTCACTCGCCATCGAGTTAGGTGTGCAAAGTCCAGGACGGAGGTCGTCGGGGTTCTGTCCCTGGGGCTGTCCTCTCGGGCGTCTGTTAGACGTGGGGGAGTCCAGATGCCAACCAGGACCCGCGGGTCCCGGTGGAGGGCAGACGGCCAGGCCTGCGGATCTCACAGGGCGTTAGCGGGATCAGATTCAAGAATACACGTTTGAACACGAGCTTGGGAAACGAAGAGGCTCCATTAAAAGAGAGGGGGTTGCTCTTGTTTAACGAAAGTTCTGGTTATCTCACTGTTACTTTAAGTTTTCTAAACTGTTCTCTCTTGTTTAGCATTCATCATGGAATTTCCCAAGATCAATGTGGCTATGAAGTTCTGTGGCTTGGTGCATAAATCATGGTGCTTGTCAAGTCCAGTGAGATATGAATTTAATTAAAAAAAGGAGAAAAAAAAAAAAAGGAAAAAGCTCACTGCCCAAGAGTAACAGTAAAGTATTACTCTCCGGCAGACCACGCTACCCTCTTCTCACTACCCCGCTTCTGGTGATTCCAGGGGAGGTATCTGCTGCGAATTGTTGGAAACAATGAAAAGTAATGAAAACGATTGCTATAGAGCTCATTTCTTCCGCACTTTGCGTGCCAGGCATTCTCTGTGCGCCTCACCTGCTCCATCTCACTTAATTCTCACCGCGGTCCCATGAAGCAGTGGGCTTGTCATTATCCCCACTCCCTGGGAGGTAATGGCTTTCCCTGCGTGTAAGCACTGGCCACTGCCTCAAGTTAACCAGCGTAAAAGGTGAACATTTTAGGAACTCTAAGAGATAGTCATTGTTTTTATTCGTTGCCTTTATTTTTGACTGTTTTAATTTCCCAGGCAGTCTTTCCAGGAACAGGAGGGCTACACGTCAGTCCTGATCCCCATCAGGAAACCTGGCTTCTGCAGGTGCCATGCAATGCAAAGCGAGGAAGCAGCCCATACGGTCGTTACTCAGAGTCATCGGCAGTCACAGAGTAACACGCAATTGCCCGAGAGCGCTCATTGGTTAAAGACGGCTCTCCTTACAGGAAATGACTGGTAAATATGGGCATTTTAACGAATGCAACTTTGATTTATTTTGTGTGCAACCGCAGGACTTATTAATGATAATCCTACAGTGCAACGACGATAAATATAGCTAGTCTTAAGTAAAAGCAAGTCAAACACCACCGATATTTTTAAAGTTTAAAAGTAGATATAGTTGCAACACTTTTTCCCCTGCAAGCAGCATCAGAAACTCTTATTCAGTTCATGTGAGGGCTAACAACGCTGAAGAAAAAAACCTAAAGATAAACATTTCCCCCAAATATTGATGGCACATTTTAAAGCTTGACATTTTACAAGTTTGCAGGTTAAGATGATGCACATTCTGGAGAAAGTGTATCAGAAATATTAGGAAAAATGTTTTTCAAGGTCCTTAGTATTCAAAAGTACACATCAAGAATTCTAAAGTAAGTGATTTAAATAGTTTGTACCATGGAGTAACCTTACAGAATGCTCCATTCACATTTATGGATATTTTGGTTCCTGGACTGAAATAATTCTAAGTATTTTTCTCTCACGTCACTATATTGAATGCCAGGTATTCTCTATGCACCTGACCTGCTCCATCTTACTTAATTCTCACCACAGTCTGCTATTATCCCCACTTCTTGGGAGGTGATGGCTTTACCGTGGGTAGTAAAACATTTCGTAGTATTTTTTCTTTAAGAGTGTAGCATGTTCTTCCCTGTGCTTCAAAGTGGGAAAGAGAAAGCACGCCTTTGATTTTTCACTCTGTTTTCCAGCCTGTGTTCTCTGGAATTACTCCTGGAATATTTATCATAAATTAAACCTTCGTCACATGAGAGGGATGGCCATTTTGCTCAATTATTCTAATTTTTTTCCTGGACAAAATCTTATTTATGGCATCAAATGTAGATAAATCACACCATAGTATAGTCAGCAATCTCTGTCAGCACTCAGAGGACCAGAAAATGAAGCTGCTCATTTGGGCTTTAGATATTATTAATGTTGGAAGCAAGCTTCTCGTATTTGGTCGGGGAGAGAGATGAGGAAACCCCCCCCCCCCCGCCCCAGGCACTGCTCCTTCTCATTTATTATAATAACATTATACCTTTCCTTCCTCCGGCAGTTCTAGCAGAGTGCTGGGGAGGGCTCTCAGTTTGAGGGGCGAGGGAGTAATGGGCACTTTCATGGCCGTCTGCCTATGAACCGGAGCTGGGGGTCACGCACTGTGCATCGTAGGAGAGCGTTTCTTCTGCGGGACACCTGGCTCCAGGTTCTAAGGTCTGGAATGATGGGAGTTGGAGGGGCGCCTGTTCCACTGGGCAGTAATAAGCCTTTCAAAGCCTCATGGTGTTAGGCTGGCTGCTCGCCTGCCTGGCTGCCTACTCTCGGTTTAGAAGTCTGATCACACTTTTCAGTCAGCACCCAGGTATATATCTTTAAATCTATTAGAAGGGGCTCTTTACCTCAGCACCTTCGTTTTTTATAAATATATTTTTATTGATGTCAGAGAGGAAGGGAGAGGGAGTGAGAGAAACATCAATGATGAGAGAGAATCATGGATCAGCTGCCTCCTGCACGCCCCTCACTGGGGATTAAGCCCGCAACCCGGGCATGTGCCCTGACGGGGAATCAAACCTGGGACCTCCTGGTTCATAGGCTGATGCTCAACCCCTGAGCCAAGCCGGCTGGGCTTTAACTCAGCACCTTCTAAGGACAGCAAGAATGAGTAGGTTTGGATCCTGGTCCTAGCTACGCCACAGATGACTTTGCTGCATTGCGCATGTCACTTGGCTGGTCTCTTCCTCTGTCTCCCATTTCCTGAGACCTCATGCTAATGAGCAGCAGGGAGGTGCTGTGCCCGCCCTGGGACGGAGCCCCTGTGCTCCCTTCAGAAGCTGTACAGAATCTGGAGTGCAGGGCTGTGGGCAGGCGCAGGGGCTGGCCATCTCTCGCGGGGTCTCCAGTCCATGTCCCACAGCTAGCTGTGCAACCACGAACCTCATTTCTCAAGGTCTCAAGTTCTTAACCTGTAGAATGAAGGGGCTGGATGGGCTGGAATCTATGAGTCCTCTTCTCTTTCTAAATGTCCAGCCCCCGCTTATTCATTTCTTCCGTTGGCGCACGCATCGTACTCATTAGAACTATTGCAGGGTCCTTTAATCTATTTTTTTATATCTTTAGTTATTTATTTTAATTTCTTTATTGATTACGGTGTTACATATGTGTCGTTATTCTCCCATTACCCCCTCCATCCCCCACCTCATGCCCTCACCCCCCTGGTGTCTGTGTCCATTGGTTAGGCTTATATGCATGCATACAAGTCCTTTGGTTGATCTCTCCCCCTTACCCCCACCCTCCCCTACCTTCCCTCTGAGGTTTAATGATCTGATCGATGTTTCTCTGTCTCTGGATCTATTTTTGTTCATCAGTTTATGTTGTTCATTATATTCCATAAATGAGTGCGATCATGTGATATTTATCTTTCTCTGCCTGGCTTATTCACTTAGCACAGTGGTCGGCAAACTCAGTCAACAGAGCCAAATATCAACAGTACAACGATTGAAATTTCTTTTGAGAGCCAAATTTTTTAAACATAAACTTCTTCTAATGCCACTTCTTCAAAATAGACTCGCCCAGGCCGTGGTATTTTATGGAAGAGCCACACTCAAGGGGCCAAAGAACCGCATGTGGCTCGCGAGCCGCAGTTTGCCAACGACAGACTTAGCATAATGCTCTCCAGTTCCATCCATGCTGTTTCAAATGGTAAGAACTCCTTTTTTACCGCAGTGTAGTATTCCATTGTGTAGATGTACCACAGTTTTTTAATCCACTCATCTGCTGATGGGCACTTAGGCTGTTTCCAAATCTTAGCTATTGTAAATTGTGCTGCTATGAACATAGGGGTGCATATGTCCTTTCTAATTAGTGTTTCTAGTTTCTTGGGATATATTCCTAGAAGTGGAATTACTGGGTCAAATGGGAGTTCCATTTTTAGTTTTTTGAGGAAACTCCATACTGTTCTCCACAGTGGCTGCACCAGTCTGCATTCCCACCAGCAGTGCACGAGGGTTCCTTTTTCTCTACATCCTCGCCAGCACTTGTCGTTTGTTGATTTGTGATGATAGCCATTCTGACAGGTGTGAGATGGTCATTTTGATTTGCATCTCTCTGATGATTAGTGACTTTGAGCATGTTTTCATGTGTCTCTTGGCCTTCCTTCTGTCTTCTTTTGAAAAGTTTCTATTTAAGTCCATTGCCAGGAAGCCGGACATTTACTTTTGGAATAGAAGCAGGATTGGAGTACAGGTGACGTTCGAATAGCCTTTAGGTAAGGCAGGGCCTCTTGTGGGGGCACCTCAGATAGTGGCTGGGGAAAGGAGAGGTAGTTTTGAGTGTGGTGGTGGATTACGTTGTTCTGAGATGAACTTTATCCCCTGGCTCAGTTCACTTCCCTCTCTCCGACCTTGGGATGGAGATGATAGTGTAGGATCGAAATAAAATGAAGGGGTGACATTTTCTCAGTCTTGAGGAGCAATCCCCCCATTGCCAGAGGTTCTGAAACAACAAAGGATGAGTTCAGGCTGCGAACCAGCCACTCTTGTCCTTGATTCCTTAGACCTCAATGACCATGCTCGGGTCTCTTACTTCTGACCTTCGGGAAATTCCATAGTAATAAAATAAAGAAGTTGTCTTTTAAAAACACCACTGCTCACAGGATCAAGTGTAGCTTGCTATCTTAATTCCATAATTTCAAGTTCTAGTTTTAAGTTAGAGGCAGCCAAAAGTACCCCCAATTTTGAGTCCTCTTTGGGATTTTGATGAGCTGATTTTCTGATGAGGCACTTCCTGCGGAGGGCTGACCGATACAGTGTGGGTGGGTGAGCCCAGTCAGAGAGGACATGGTGCTAATGAGACCCAGTTGGTGCCTCCACCTGGGGCAGGAGGCGGGGCTCCTGTTGCACAGCCACAGGCTGCAGACCCAGCTCAGCCCTGCTCTCCCAGATGCTCGGCCCACAGCAGAACGAGGTGAGAAAGTGTGGCTTCATCGTGCCGCCCCGTCATCACTCCTGGGAAAGCAGTCGGAATTCCCAGGATGGGTCAGGCTACGACCCACCGTGTGTCTGACATTCCAAAGCCGGGGGTACTCTGAGTTCACCGCATTCAAGGTTACTGATGGAGTCCAGAGTCTGTTAACACGTGGAAAGCATATGGTTCATATTTTAAAGACAGAAGACACTGTAGTGGTCTGCGTCTCTGAATGCTTTTTCCTCAGAGATCTTCCTGTTCAATGCGACGTTTGCGATAGTAGAACAGCACGTGCTGGCGAGGTACATAGGGAGATTCATTCCTCTGAATTAGCTGTAACGAAGCGTGAATTCCTCCAGGCCCTCCAGCATGGATCCTTCCAAGTTTTAGGTCTAAAAAAGGATGGATTACACATGGAGTCTATCATCATCTTGTCTCATTTAGTTCAGTAAAAAACTTATGGTGTTCAGTATGCTGGGTAGACACTGTGGGACATGGAGAGGCAATTAGGGCACCACTCATGAGCTCCAGAAGTTCACATGGTGGTGGGGAGGTGGACGGGGTGAATGAAAGATAACCACAAGCAGACCCTGATAACAACGGAAATGGAGGCTCAGGGGAGATGACCTCACAGGGGGAAGACGGGATCAACTCCAAGGGAAACCGTAGAAGGCTTCTGGAGAAGGTATGCAGCTTTTAAAGAATGATGAAAGTAAATGTTTCCTTTCCCTTCTTTGCCTTTTGTTTTCATTGCTCCCTCTCTTTTCCCTACTTCCTTCACTCCCTTCCTCCCCCTTCCCCCTCCCTTCCTCACCCTTCTTCCTTCCTTCCTTCCTTCTTTCCTTCCTTCCTTCCTTCCTTCCTTCCTTCCTTCCTTCCTTCTTTTCCTTCCTTCCTTCCTTCCTTCCTTCCTTCCTTCCTTCCTTCCTTCCTTCCTTCCTTCCTTCCTCTATTCATTTGTTGAAGAACTATTTCAGAATTCCTACTATGTACCAGTTATGGTACAACCCTAATGGATTATGGGATCTTGTGGTGGAGATAGATTTTAAGCAAACTCTCACATTACTTACTATGAACTGATATAAGAGTTCAGAGGAAAATAATCAGCCACATGAGCTCTAACAGGGGAAACAGACTTGGACTAGGAGTTTGGGGAGTGCTTGACCTGAAACTTGACCTGAAATGTAAAATATGGGTAGGTGTTGACTAGTGATAAAGGTGAGTGGGGACACATTGCAGGTATAGGGCACGGGACAAATACTGGTGAGTCCATGATGCAAACCAGTGAGAATACTAATTTTTAAGAGATAATTTGCTGTGGATAGAGGTAGAATATAGTTGTTAAAACATACTCAGGAGCCATATTACTTGTATTCACAGTCCAACTCCACTACCTCCCAGCTGTGTTACCTTAGGCCTGTTGCTTATGATATCTTGGCCTCATTTTCCTCTCTGTAAATAGGGACATTCATAGCATTTACCTTACTTTAAGGATTAACTATATACTAATAAAAGGGTAATATGCTTATTAGACTGGACATCTTCTGGACATCCTTCTGGACAAAGCCATGGTGGTGGGGACCAATGCAGAGGCAGTTAGGGGTGATCAGACTGGCAGGGGAGGGCAGTTAGGGGCAATCAGGCCTCTGTGGTATCGGGCCTAAACCGGCAGTCGGACATTCCTCGAGGTGTCCCCGATTGGAGAGGGTGCAGGCCAGGCTGAGGGACGGTCCCCCCATGCACGATTTTCATGCACCAGGCCTCTAGTATATATATAAGATGATTGTATATATTATAAATGAACTAAAGAAATACATTAATATGTAATGTGTGTATAATAATTAGGATTAAGTATATACACTAATTCATTCAATCCTTAAAATTACTTCAGGGGGTAAGTCCTATTACACATTATATTAATATATTAGAATATAACAGATATTACAGATATATACCAACATATATTAGAATCTAATATACACATAAGAATAATGTGTGATTTATTATTATTATTATTATTATTATTATTATTATTATTACTTCCTGGAGTCCACACTGAAAACCTGAACTCCCTAACTTAATAAATCTGCATTTGGCCATAGGTTCCTTTTCCTTCTATGACACCTTTTCAATTCTCAGAATGATTAGGATCTCTGGGTTTTCTTTCAGCTTTTCTCCTGAAAGAGACCATTTATAGGACAAAAGCTTATAGCTGCCATTTCAATTAAGTTGCTGAAATATGATCTTACTTGTGAGAAACAATGGGGTTCTTTTGGAGAAACCAGACATTTCCAGGGCCTTTTATGAGAGAGGGTTCTAGGATGGTTAAAATAATGCAGCCCCCATGTTTTCTTTTCTTTAAGATCTTATCTTTTTTTTTTTTTTTTTTTTAGATTAGCCCTTCTCCAGATCAATAATATGTGACTTTTCTGTCCCCATCATTTTAACTGCTGATATAGGAATATTTATTTCAATGTCATGTTCTTGATTCCAGGAACTTCCCTGCAATTTCCTGGCTTTCTTTGTTTGGGCCTAATCTTTTTACAGTTTTGAACAATAGAACATCTTTTTTAAAGTTTTACAGTTCCATAACTCAGTTCTCTTCTTCTATTAAGACTTCCCCCTGATTTAAATCAATTCTTGTCTATCGGACCTCCATTCAAGCCCACCAGTTTATTAGTTAAATGGTCAATTTATTGGCAAAGCCTTCAGTTTATGTGCCTGCATCACCCATGGCACTGAGCACAGGAACATGTAGAGAACAGAGTCACGCATGAGCCTTTGAGGGTAGAGACATGCTCATCACTGTCTTGCATCCTTCCAGTGCCCAGCCCTGGGTTCAGCACAAAGTAGCTGCTGAGGAAATCCTGGTGGGTTTGAATTGAAATGCTTTTGCAGTAGAATTTTGCAGAACCTACTTGTGCTAATGTCACAGCTTGTCAGTAAAAATGTGAGCTTAAGTGACTGTGGGAAAACTATCTGCCATTTTGTTCAATCATCTATATATATAAAAGCCTAAGTGACCATCACAACCGAATGGATGACCAAACAGGCTGTGTGGGGCAACCAGGCTGGCAGGGAGGTTAGTGAGGGGCAAACAAATGACTGAGCAGCAGGCTGTGTGGGGCGACCAGGCTGGCAGAGGGGGTTAGTGAGAGCTGACCAAACGACCGAGCAGCAGGCTACGTGGGGTGACCAGACCTGGCAGGGAGGTTAGTGAGGGGCGACCAAACGACCGAACAGCAGGCTGTATAGGGTGACCAGGCCCGCGGGGGGTGCAGTTGGGGGTGACCAGGCCAACAGGGGGGCAGTTAGGGGCAATCAATCAGGCAGGCAGGCAGGCAGGTGAGCAGTTAGGAGCCAGTGGTCCTAGATTGTGAGGATTGGGCCTAAACTGGCAGTCGGACATCCCCCTAGGGGTCCCAGATTGGAGAGGGTGCAGGCTGGGCTGAGGGAAACCCCCCCGGGCAAGAATTTCATGCACCAGGCCTCTAGTTTAAAAAATAAAATAGTCTTGCCCATTCTCAACTGCTAAGTTGTCCTACAAAAAAATACCTGAATAAAATGATGAGATTTCCTGGTGGTTTATTGTATATCTTGAATGAAATCTGGTTCCTTGAGTTTTGACAATGGGCTAGAAAGGTATTAAATTGTGAGCTACTTCAATTCCATAGCAAGTAAGTTGAGTATTTGACAACGAGTATACAAATGTGCCACGTGGAAGGATCAATCTGCCACGTCATTCTCCTGAGAGAACTGGCACAAGAGTCTAAACATCCTGAGGATCAAGCCCCGAGACTGAAAGCTGCCGGCTCAGCCATTTGGTCTTCAAATACCGCAGTCTCACGGTTTACTGAAAGCTACTCCCAGGAAACCCCATCAGCCCCGTGAGTGATGTTATTCAGACTTAACCTAGCACCCGGATTGAGTGGCATTATGGTGTGAACTGAATTGCCTGCCTACATTTCCAATTGGTGAAAGACTAAGGCTTCACATGTGAAAAGAAACCAACCAAACAGAAACAGACTCACAGACACAGAGAACAGGCTCCTGGTTGCCAGAGGGAAGGGGGTGCGGGGCTGGGTAAAGAAGGTGAAAGGGTTGAGACGTACGAACTGGTAGTTACAGAACAGTCACAGGGCTGTAGAGTACGGCACAGGGAATATGGTCACTGCAGTAACTATGTATGGTGCCAGGTGGTGCTTGCAATATCGGGGGAAACACTTCGTAAAGTATGTGATTGTCTCACCACTAGGCTGTGCACCTGAAATTAATACACAATAACATCGAATGTCAACTGTAATTGAAAAATAAAACTGACAAATAAAACATTTCAAAAATCACTTGTAATGTATAGATCTTTAGGTTATACTATAGGCACTGAATTATTTGAATCCGTTAAAACCATATGACATGAAATGTGCTAAAAATTAAATGAAATTCTTGAAGTTTTTCTGTTTGATTTCCACCTTAGGCGCAGGCGCATCCTCCGCCCACAGGCGCTTCTACTCCCTAAGCAGTTGTCTTCTCACTCCCGCTCCTTTCTTCCTTGGGAAAGACTTCTTCTCAGTGGCATTAATTCAGGTTTTGCGTAGAGGCCGTGGGGGCCCTGGGGGCAGCGGGGGCCGTGGGGCGAGTGGGAGCCAGTCCACAGGGGGAGCATGACCCAGAATGAAGGGCTGGCTTGTTCTCTCTGCCTGGGGGGCGGGGGGAGAGAGGAGAGGGCATTGAGGAGTGTCGGTGAGAAGCAGCACAGGCGGCTCTGCCCTGGGGAGCTGGACAGGCTGCATCTGGTGGGAACGGGAGCCGAAGAAGCACAAATAACTGTGACCTCACGTCCCCGTCACCTGCGAAGGTGCATGAGTCTAAGTACACGTGGTGGCGATATGTTGGAGAGTTTTGATCTGAGTCTTATAAAACTGTGCAATAGTTTCATTATTTTTCAGTCTGTGTTTCTCCCTTTTCCAATTATTATTTTTTTAAAAAAACAAACAAACAAACAAAAAGAGAGTAAATCTTCTGTAAATTACAGGGAAGCATTTTCCCAAACACTACTTTTGGGGTGTGCCACACTGTACAAGCAACGGCCTTCTGTCTAAATTACACAAAGAGCCTGGTTTCCCCCAAACCTGAGCAGCAGAGGACCCGTGCGGACTGCAGCTGCGGGAGCGGAGGCCGGCACCCTCTCTGGGGCGGTAATTTGTTTGCCAGGCGCGGTGGCAGGTAAATGAGTATAACTACCCTTGATGGTGCCTGCAAAACAAATGATAAGACGGTTCCTCACCAGATTTTATCTCAGAATGAGAGAATAGATTGCTGAGCCAAAGCCAGGGCGTCAATCAGGCTAATCTCAGGACCAGACCTGCAGTAATTAAATCTCTCCACTGCGCCGGCGCTCCTATTTGGCTGATGAATTGATTTTAATCTTTTCCATCTTTGATTTGTATTGTGCCCTTGATTATGGCGATCTGGGAAGTAATAAATGGCTTCATTAAACAGGTAGCTAATTAAATAACTACCCGGATACCCGTAAACAGATGAACATACAAACCAAAGATGTTTAACAGGATTTAAAGGCACAGTTGAGCGTCATTGTTTCCAGTGTCTTGCCAAACATTCATTACCTCTTTTATATAAACAGCTGAGATGATAATAAAGCCATTTTAAGATTAGGGGGAAGTTAACTGAAGTGTTAAATGGTCAACTTATTGGCAAAGCTTTCAGAAGTGACTGGCATTTACATAAATAGAATCTACCCTGAAACCATCTTCTGGTTTCTTCTTTAGCTTGAATGGCAGCTCACTTTTTGGAATTAACCCATAAATTGCTAATTGCATTCATTGGGCACTCGTACTAACATATTACTTACTGTATTCTTTTTTAAAATTCATCTTTATTGTTGAAAGTATTACATATGACCCCCATTCCTCCCCTTCTAGCCCACCCCAGGCCTTCACCACCCTATTGTCTGTGTCCATGGGTTATGCACACATGCATACAAGTTCTTTGGTTGATCTCTTCCCACCCACCCACCACCCGCTTTCCCTCTGAGATTCTGCAGTCTATTTCATGCTTCTATGTCTCTGGATCTATTTTGTTCATCAGTTTATTTTGTTCATTAGATTCCACATAGGAGTGAGATCAAGTGGTACTTGCCTTTCTCTGATTGGCTTATTTTGCTTAGCATGATGCTCTCCAGACCCCTCCATTTTGTCTCAAAGGGTAAGAGAGCCTTCTTTTTTACGGCTGCATCATATTCCATGGTGTAAATGTACCACGGCTTTTTTTACCCACTCATCTACTGATGGGCACTTGGGCTGTTTCCAGATCTTAGCCATTGTCAATTACATAAACACTGTGTCTGTCTCTAACTGCAGTCTCAAGGCTAAATCCTTAGCTTGGTTTCTGCCTCAAATAGGAGGCATAGTTATTAACTCATTTTTATTCTCATTCACTTGGTGATTAAATGAATCCACAGATGGAGAGAGTGGCAGTGGGACAGAAGGAGTTGTGGATTAATAACGCCGTGTCCTCAAAGAACTTCCGCCTTGTGGGAAGCCATCCATCGTGAAAAAGCAACCTAAGTGCAGTGCTAGCAACGTGATTCAACGCCGATCTGAAGCCTACGCTCAGTTTAGTGGGATGTGGCTGTAAGTCTATGTCTCAGAAAGCGTAGCACCTAAGGTGAACCCTGACAGGAGTTCCTACTCAGGCCCTGACTGCTCGTTCCCCCTGAATCCCACATCCAAACACCAGCAACCACATTGGAATTACCTTCCAACTGTATCCAGACTACTCAGGCCGTTTCCAAAACCAGCTGTTTTAACACTCTGGGTTCTTATAACAAATTACTCTTTTTCTTATTTCCACGTCACATTCTCCCCCACTCCCTTCGTCTACTCCACACTCAGCAGCCACAATGATCATTTCAGAAATCAATGGTATATAGCCCAGCCAGTGTGGCTCAGCGGTTGAGCATTGACCTATGAACCAGGAGATTACAGTTCAATTCCGGATCAGGGCACATGCCCAACCTCGGGCTCAATCCCCACTGTGGGGTGTGCAGGAGGCAGCTGATCACTGATTCTCTCTCATCATTGACGTTTCTAACTCTCTCTCCCTTCTTCTCTGAAATCAATAAAAATATATATTTTAAAAATTAATAGTATAGCTGGTAACTTCTCCCTCACAGGCACTGTTCTAAGTACTCTAAATATGCTGACTTTGTAAAACATCACACAGCCCTGTCAAGAGGCATCATTTGATGTCCTCAGGTCACAGATGAGGAAACCAGTTTAGAGATGAACTTCCCCCGGTTCTAACTGGCACCAGCAGAGCTGGGGTTTGAACCTGAGTCTGTCTTGCCATCTCGGAGCCAGTACCACCCCACCTGCCTCGGTGGGCTGCACGATCTGCCTCTGCCCCTCTCCAGTGCCGTCTCCTCCCGTCCCTTCCTGCCTCACTGGCCCGGCACTGTGGTCTCCTTGCGGGCTCTTAGCCACGCCCCGCACACGCCCATCCCAGGGCCTGTGTCCCGTGCCATTCCCTGTGCCTGCAACGCTCTTCTCTGAGGTTCCCAGATGGAACCCAGAGTCACCGCCCTGTGTGACTCCCAGTCTCACTTCATAGATGTAAAGGTCTCGTCAGCGCTGATGGCCACCGGAGTGATTGTGTAGGTCCTCAAGGATGGCAGGGACGCAGTCTGGCTGGCTCATTACTGCATCTCCCGAACCCACCACAGAGAGTATTTGTTGAACGTGTGAGAGAGTGGGGACCACTTTACCCAGCTGCTGAGGGATGGGTTTTCTGAGAAGCACAGAGTGGGTGTGGCCCGTCTTTCCTGACCACTTCCTGTGGAGGCGAAAATGGGAGTAAACACAGGTCAGAGCAGCATGTGCTGAATGAGGCCTGGCCCTGGCTTTGTCATCGGTGAGCTGTGTCATCTTCGTTCATTGAATGCATCACTTTGGATCTCCACTTTCTTACCTTTAAAATGATGTATTGGAAGAAATGCTTCTCTAGGGTCAAAATAAATGATAAAATGTCAGAACTGATGTGGTTATGAACGCCACCGGTAGAAATCAACTTTGTATATAGCACCGAGTTCTCAGCTGGAGGTGATTTTGCAACCCCAGCCCCAGGGGACCTTTGGCAATATCTGGAGACATTTTTACTTGTCACAACCGGGGCATTGGGGACAAGTGGGTAGAGGCCAAGGATGCTGGTAAACATCTCACAATGCACAGGCCAACCACCAGTGCCCCCAACAAAGAACTAGGTGGCTCAAAACATCAGACATACTGCAGTTGAGCCCAGCCCTTGTGGCTCAGTGGATGAGCATCGACCTGTGAACCAGGAGGTCATGGTTCAATTCCCAGTCAGGGCACATGCCGGATCCCCAGTGGGAGGCAAGCAGGAGGTAGCTGATCAATGATTATCTCTCATCATTGAAGTTTCTATCTCTCCCTCCCTCTTTCTTCCTCTCTGAAATCAATAAAAATGTATTTTTTAAATGCTGCAGTTGAGAAACACTAGGAGAGAGCAAACAGGTCTGCTTAGGTGTTTGGATGAGGTCAAAGGAGAAAAGCACAGAAAAAACCAGAGAACTTGAAGACGGGTACTGATACAACACGTGGAAACATGTCCTATTCCCATGCTGGAACAAGATGACTATCTTCAGGAACACTGATGACAGGAATATCAACACAGCCCTGGGTGGCATCAAGTGTGAACTTGAAAGACAATGACCACAGATGGACAGGAGCTTATCTGCGTCTGCCTCAGACCAGTTTCCCTGGGCGTTTGCTGATTACGCACATCCCGGCCCATTTGTTTCTAATTGCAGTAAACCGCTAAGGTGGATGTCATCAAGCTTCAGAGGAAACAAATCCACAAGATGCTCCATAAAAGCAATCTCTACTTTTTGGCACTCAGGTCCATCAAGCATTGATGAGGCAAGCAGGAAACCTAATGAAAATAATACAAGGAAATCTTTGCATCAACACCCATCCCTAATGTCTCAGCTGTCAGGTCATTGTTTTGGCCTCTCTAGGTGGAAGCTGTATCCACAGCCAACATAGGAAACTTTGATTTCAAACAAGGCTAAGGAGTCATTTGACCACAGGACAAGGCCACTTAAGAAATGCCAACCCCACCTCAAATGAGATGTAGTGGTTTTGAAGTGTGTTTATATCATAACCTCTCTCTCCTCTCTTGCACAAGCACACACACACACACACACACACACACACACACACACACACGTCGAGACACCAGAGCGGGCTTTTCAGTGTTTGTGATGTGGCCATCTATTTTTCCCCCCAAAGGAACGTGCACAAAACATTGATAAAGGTTTAAATATCATTGATTTGTGGGCAAGGAGAGCAATGGAATCAAACTGATGCTTTGCGATGACTCCCTTTTCCTCTTAACCTGGGTAACAATGACCACTTTGTGATATTATAATCATCTCATTTGACCTGTAAAGATAGTTAAAGGTGGGAACGACCATCTACTCTGCCCTGTGAAGTACGAAGTGCGGAAGTGAACAGGCCCCTGGGATCACGACGGACCTCAGGATGTGAGCCCCATCAGGCCCGCTCCCTGAGGTAAGCAGAGGGTGTGATAGGCTGTGGGGGCAGGGTGGGGGTAGGGTGGGGACAGGCCGGGACAGGATATCCTCCTCATCAAGCCCACGCTGCTGCCCTCATCGCGAATGGGGCAGATTACACACATTGTCCTGCTTCAAACGCTCAGCACCAGAAAGTGAACCCGCCCTCCCATCAGGTTCAAAGTGAAGTGATCGCCCAAGGAAGCTTGTCATGTCCTGTCTGGAGAATGCGCCCAGATAAAGAGGGTTCCAGCATCAGCCTGGCCGCCCTGCGCGCAGGTTAGAGAAGGGCTGCAAGGTGCCGAGGAAACAGAGAGGAGCCACATGCTGGAAGCGAGCGAGGCCTCCTACTTGTTTATGTGGGAACAGGCCCTGCCTTCCCAGTGCTTCGGGCTTTTCCATCTTGAAAAGCAGAAGGCAGAGATGACCTCAGGATACAAGCAGGCATTTTACTGGTGTTTAGGCGCTTGGTAGGGATTCAATAAATAATTATTCTTTAAAAAAATCACTGAGTAAGCACCAATTTTATGCAACACCTTGTCTAGAAGACATAAATATACAAATGAAATTAAGATATGGTTTCTGAACTTCAGGAATTCAAAGTGGTGTTGGCGATGGTGGATTCACTAATTGTAGTTTACGGTGGGTTGGGAAATGATGGCCCAGGGCCAAATCCAGCCCACTGCTTATTTTTATAAATAAAGTTTTATTGGAAAACAGCTATGCCCCTTCACGTATATATTCTCTATGGCTGCTTTCACACTCTAACAACAGGATTAAATAGTTGCAACAAAGACCTCATGGTCGTCAAAGTCTAAAATATTTACTCTCTGCTTCTTTACGTAAAAAGTATGCTGAACTCTGGCTTATGATGTCACATGCATGGAAACAAACACTTTGTAAGCACATCATAGTTAATTCTCACCATTGTGCACTGAGGTACCTATCATATTATCCACATTTTGTAGTTAATAAGACTGTAGCTTAAAGTTTAAGATCTCAATGTTACACAAGAAATAAGTGGCTGACCTTGGACTTGAAACCGGGCATCTGATCCTATAGCCCACACTCCTAACTTATGTACTTTGTAGACACAGCTGTACATATTCAACAGAACAGGTATGTTGTTCTCAATGTTCATATCAAAGTGTCCAAGAAATTAATTTTCTTTATTTGTCTATAACCAAATTACATTTCTCACTTGTATTCCATTTTTCTTGTTGGCAGAATTTTATTTCATTTCGGGCAATTCAGAATTTGTCCTCTTCTTTCTTTGATGGTTTGACCTCGGCTCTGGTAGATTGATAGCTCTATGCTTATATGGTTCTACTTCATCACCTTATCACATGACTGAGCTATACATCCCCAATGTGATGGGGTGTCCTTCTCCCCGACTCAGTCCTGTGCGACTTGTTTTGAGCAAGGGGGCGTCCGCAGGCATGGCAGACAGAGATCAATGGATCCTCCTCCATGTCTGGGCTTGCTCCCTCTGTGGCGTTGTTGTTGGGCAGGCTGGCTCGTCGAGAAATTGAAATGCATCGTCTTGCTACGATGGCATAGGCTCTGCGGGCTGAGGCGCTGGGGAGAAAGCGAGGGGATGACAACTCGTGACATTAAAGTTCCAGAAGCAAGGAAACGAAGTGGAGGGGACCACTTACGGGGCTTCCTACTTGCTTTTCACAGTATGTTATCAGATATAGTTGAACATCTTTATTTATTAATTTTTTTTTGGTTAATCCTCACCAGAGGATATGTTTCCATTCATTTTTAGAGGGAGTGGAAGGGTGAGGAGAGAAACATCAATGTGAGAGAGACTCTTCGATTAGTTGCCTACCACATGGGCCCCGACCAGGGCCAGGGATCAAGCCTGCAACCGAGGTACATGCCCCTAACTGGAATCGAACCTGGGACCCTTCAGTCTGAAGGCTGACACTCTATTTACTGAGCCAATCCAGCTAGGTCTGGTTGAACATTTTTAAATCCCAGTCCCTTTAACATCGATAAGGCCTGAAATTAATTCAAAATATTTATTCTTAGAGAGCAGCAAACACAGGACCATCTGCTGCATTTAGGTTCATGCTATTTTACTTGAATACTATTTTATGTGGTAGTAAGCAAAAATGAAATAAAATCTGTTCTGAAATCACCCAAACTGTCCCTAGACACATCCTCTCAGTCCAGCTTCTATTACATCAGAGAAACCACCGTTTGATTTCTCCCCAGTTGTTGCTGTGGGGAGAACAAGGAAGCACCGCAGTGCAGTCCAGCTTTTTAACATCTGTATTGTCATAATTATTACTTAATGCTCAGCAGACCCCGGGCGGTTCGGCCTGCTCGGGGCGACCTGTCCTTCACGGGGTTTACTTTCCCACAAGGAAAGTCATGCCGAGTCTTGGTTGCTTTGCTCACTTGGCTCACTTTTTGGACTTTCTCATGTGGGATAGACTCTCTGAAGCTTGGCGGGAATCTCTGCCTCAAATTCAGAAATAGTCCCACTGGGTTTGTGTGGGTCATCTAGTGGCTTGATGGCAAATCCCAAGGGTTAAGTGTGGGTTTTCTCTTTTAAATAAGTTGATGAGAATTGGCAGGAAATGAATAGAAAATGAAGTACATGCAGGGATGTCAGCATTATTTGTAACAGCAAAACACAAAAAGCAACGCAGACGTCCATCGCCATGAGGATGGTCAATGAAGGCGCAGCCGCACTGTGGTGTGGATGTTGCTATAAGGTGGAACAAGGGGCATCTTTATATTCTCTGCTGCATGTACCCCGGAGCATATCACCAAGTGAAGAAGAGGCTTGGAAGAGGGTTTACAATAAAATCAATGTGTGTGTGTGTGTGTGTGTGTGTGTGTGTGTGTGCATGCACACTTGCTTATATTTTCAGAAAGAAACAATAGAAGGTGAATTCAAAAATGAATAAAAATATTCACTTATATGGAGAGGGAGGGTAGAGGGAGGCGGAGGCAGGGATGGAAGCTGAACTTCTGTGAACATTTTTATTTTTTACTTTGACTTTGTAATGATGCAATGTCTTACATAATAATAAATCCCAAAATATATAAACAAATGAACCCATCTCCCAGCCCAAGAAAATCTAAAACTAACTGGAAAAATAATGTCAGTTGGTTGGAAATAAATCTTAACAGTAATATGGCAATAAAGTGCTAAACAATGCAGACAGTTAGATAGATGAGTCAATTTAATTTTATTGAGAAGGATTACCAAGAGTAAGAAGTTTCTCTATGTCATTAGATCCTAAATCAATAACGAAAGTTTCAATGTTAGCCATGAACAAGATCTAATATTGCAAAATGTCTTCTTGTCCTCTGGGTATGGAAAGAAACTAAACAAAATATGAAAATTAGACCAAAATCTTTACATTATGATCAATGTGGTGAAGGGAAGTATCCTTGATCCTGTTTGCCTTCTTTTTCTGCCTTCTCAAGTTCCTCCCTTGTTAGGAGCATAATATCTTTGATGTTATCAGATTTCACGCTGACCCCAGCAGCGTCCCCTGGGTCTGAGGGCCCTTCCATTCACCAGGATCCTTCCTGTCCACCCTGATGTATTGATGAGTACACTCCTTGGCTTCCCGATCTGCTTGGAATTTGGATCGTCATTCCTGATTGTCTGAAATTTTCTTCCAGACTTTACCTGCCTTATAGAAATAACTGTCAACACATGTATTTTCAAGTGGTTTTGTTATTTTAAACACTACAAATTATTCAAGTGGATATAAACATTAATGAAACTATTTCTTAGAAATGGAACAAAGGACAATTACGATGTCATGAATGATATGGATGGTATACTAGTAGTTGGTGAACAGCTGAAGAATTGCTGGTCATTTAAAGAATGTGAACTACATAGAAGAAAGTTGTTCAGAAACAAGCATGGTGTGTAACCTGATCTCCCAGGAGGTTGCGAACTGGAGAGTCACTTGCCTTGGTATAGAACCTCACTTTCTCTCCCTTGCTTCATCAAAGTAGAAGAAAGTGCCAGAAAGTTTCTTGGAAGATTTATGAATGAAATTGACCAGAAATTGGACTGTTCCTTAGGAAAATACAACCGCTGCCATATTTTAAGCATTAGTACTTGACTTTTTTCCAAAGGTAAACAGCCGTTTTTGACACCTTATCTTCTCTGTAACAAAGAAACTTTGGTTCTGATTATACTTACAAAATGGCCACAAAAGGTGAAATACCATACTACCGCTCTTTTCTATAACCACGGAAACTTTGACCATTTTGTTTTAAAAAAGCAAAAGTAAATGGATTGCCAAGTTTTAATACCTTTATTTGGTCTAATAGTGGGAATAGATCAATGTTTTTACATTTGGAACCAAAAGAATACTGATAGTATTTATCATTTTAAAATACTTCAAGACACCTCTGAAAAAGGTTTGAAATTTGAAAATTCTGGCACTTTCCAAAATATGTACACATTTTGTTATCAGTGAGTAAGCTCGCATACATTTCAAATCAAGTTGGATTCCCCAATATCCAACTCGGCTTTTCAATAGAGTGAGAGCAATGTAATCAAGGGATGATTATTAACACATTTTATGAAATATAATGAGCATCCCATTCCTCATGTACTTTGTTGGTGATACTCTGAAATTTATGTGCAATAGTTCAAAAACTTTCTATGTCATGCAATTACTTCTGGCATCAATTATCTTCCTTTGAATTTAGAATGCTTACCATTTCCCACAAATCTCTTAATCCACTTCTAATCCCAGAGACTTAGCCAGGAGGACTAAAGAGCAATTTGGTAAATGTTCCGCCCTCTTATCAACTAACCTAAATAGATGGCGGTAGCAGCACTTGCATCTTAAGAGCTCTTCTTACAAGGAGAGAGGACTCACTAATCTTCTCCCTAAGTTTTTATTATCACAGAACAGAAAGACCTCGTATGTAACATGTTAAAAAAATAAAATAAACAAAAACCAACCAAAACAGATAAAAGAGATTGGATGTTGACAACCTTGGCAAATGTAAACAGAGCTTAGATAAAGCTTACTAGGCATGGAGCTGCCCACACGCAATGGGTGACAGAGATGCAGGTCACTGTGGCCCTCACACATGGGAAAGCTGACAGCACTGGAGCTCATGGAAATGTAAGAATCACACTGGAACATTTGCTATGAAAATCTGTTGGGCTATACTCCGCTGGCATATAGTCCAGACACTAGGACCACAGACAGGCTCCAAAGCAGGCCCTGGGTGGGTTCTTCTCCTGATGGCCTTAGGACCTGGGGCGGTGACCTCTCTTGCCCCTCAGTTCCTTTGTTCCTTCATCTGTAAATTGGGCACAATACTAGTGCCCCCTTCACACGTTTGCTGTGAGGACTGAGTGATAGAATCATGAATGCAATGAACATAATTTCTGGGACATAATAAACTTTAAAAAATATTGTCTAATACTTCTTTTTCAGGACAGGGACTAGAAATGTGGCACATTACCGAAAATAATAAAGCATAAGTTTATGACAAAGGGGGCCTTTGTTACCATTTTATAAATATGTTTCATGAAGAATAATGAGAGAATCGCACATACAGAATTGCTACTCTTTCTATTGGTAGAGATTGGAAAATATGGTTTATGTCATAGTCCTACCAAAATATAAAGAAGGACTCAAATGAGATTTTAGGGAGCTGTCCGGTTAAGAGTGCTAATCTGAGATAATATCACCAACAGGTGGTTTCCGTGTTGTAGCAGGAACTACTGGCGGTCCGTCCACAATACCAGCACTCCCATCCCACCTCGGGCTGAGCTTTCCTACCAGGGTCCCATGGAAATCTCTGCTCAGGGTATTTTCTGGCTTGTCTAGTGGTGGCAAGTTGATGTCCTTGGAGCAGACTCTTGAATAGGAATGGGAAGGGGGGGGGTAAATATCCCATCTTCCCCCCTTCCGTGGTAGAAGCATTGGTGTGTGTCCCAGGAGTCCTAAGCAGTCTTCTGCCCACAAACACACCCTGTACTAACATCTTTCTCTTTTCCCCTTCGCTTCTCCGAGCCTGAGATGACCTCCCAAGCCAACAACCTGCCCTTCAATCCTGATCTCAGCCTCTGTTTCTAGCACAACCCAAATCCCAACTCCCCTTCCTGTCAAGAGCACCAACAAAATTATACGTAACACTGTTTTCTAAATGACTGGAGGCTCCTTCTCTCTCAGCAGGAAGATGGACTGCGGGGCATTCAAACGTTACCCGGAGCCATGTCATCCTATTTCCAAACATATGACACTGCTTTGACACACATTTAATGGGATTTGCTCTCCTGTTAGATAAGACTCCAAGGAGAAAGGACATAAATGCATGGCTGGAATCCTGAAGTCTTGATTCTCCATCAGCTGCCCCCTGTAGTTCCTGCGCACAAAGAAGAGATGGAGGAGAGACACCACCCGAAATATTGTACTGCTCTTTAGGTTAAGTCTTCAGCCTCAAAACTTGCCTCTTATGAGCTGAGCTGTGTGACTTCTGAGAGAAGGAAACCTTTCTTTCCCTCCACTCTCATCTTTCTCCTAAGGTCTTGAATGGTTCTGATGCAGGGTGCTCATTGAGGCCACTTTTGCTAGAGGCAGTGACTTTTCAGTGAAGGAAACATAGTCTGTTCATTTCTGCTTATGGCAGGTGGGCTCTGCATCTCCTTGTTGTAGTGAGTTCTCAGACTCTGCTTGGAGTGTTGGGAGGAAAAGAGCGAGCATTATAGCCTCCTTGACTTAGAAATATTGAGACCTAACTAGTGCAGGAAAAATAAAATACGTCCCCGTGGTTAACCTAACCCACTGGGGTTCTCCTTTGGCAGGAAATCCTAGCTAATAAGAAAGCACTATATTTCCTATTTTACCACAATTGTGTGGACAGGGCCTTTTGAGGAGCATGTGGTTAGCTAAGGTGGGAATCGGGGGATTTGAATATTCTTGGAGTCCTATCTTAATGCGACCACTATCTTAGATCAACTACTCTTTTGCTGGAAATGTAAGAGCCAAGGTGACTTCATTGGTATGGACTAAACAGAGTAAGGGAATCTAGGCTAAAAATATGCTTTATTTTCTCCTTCCTCTTCATCTACATCCAAACCTTGATGACTAATAGGCCACTCAGATCACCAGATGCAAAGGAAAATAAGCCCAAGAAAAATTACACATGGAAAAGAGATAATTTTATACTCCCCAAATCCAGAGCATAACATGTGTCAGCTAGAATGGTCCATCCCCAGGCATTTCTGTGTGCTACCCGGGAAAAATTTCTCAGAGTAGTATTTATCATTCAGTTCGCTTATATTTATTGAGCATTGACTGAACACTAGAAATATCACAGCGAAAAAATTATGAAAGAAAGTACCTGTCTTACTAGAACTTAAGTGAGCTGCATGGTGGTAACCAAAGAGAGATTGGGAGGGGAAAGAGAGAGAGAGAGAGATCCCTGCTCCAGGATGTTGTCTCACATACAAAACACTGCCTAGATTAAAGAATCCACGATGATGAAGGCACATTAACACCGTCGCAGGGTAAAATGACGTAAGGGAAGTCCATCAGAGGCTTCTGCTTAAATTCGCCTTAGTCTGTAACACAGAGCCCAGGAGAGACCCATTTTTCTCCCATGTGACCTGAGCATTGAGGTGACATAGCCTCAGGCTGAATCCCACACTGGGCACAGCAGAGAGAAGAAGCCAGTAATTGGAGACCTGGTTGACTCTCTGCTCTGTGGGCTTAAGTGGTCCTGGAGCCTGTCCTCCTCATGGAGCCCCTTCACGCGAGATCCTCTGTAGTAGCTCTGACACTGTGGGGGTTTCTGCTTTCTCCAGATACAAACATTTTAATGGATTTAGAAATTGATGGTGGGGATGGTTGCAGCCAGAGGCCCTGGGAAAATGGAAGGTGTTTGAAATGGGTCATATCATCATCTGAGGTTGTAAGGAGGTGTGGAATGTGCTGTCCATGGCGCGCAGTGGGAACAGCTGAATGGAGCACCATCCGACTTACCCACTTCAAAGCAAGGGAAAGAAGGGCTGAGCTACCACTGCCAAGGAGTGGCTCCTCTGCCATGCCACTATTAGCATGGAAAAGATTAAGGATTAAATAAATAAAATAATGGGCTCAATTTTTAAAAATTCTTGACGCAAAGTCTAGGTGATATCTCAGCAGCTTCCTGGTTGTGGATTTCCACACCAATAGACTTTCCAACCTTAGCAGAAATCTTAGTAGACCATGAGGGCGATAGTTGATACTAATGGCACTCCTAGTATGGGAACAGGGTTGTCTAGGATGACTTAGAGGAGTCCAGGAACCCAGATGTTGAACTCTGATCAACTTTTCATATCAGGTGAAATAACCCCTTTCCACTTTCCAAGAGCTTGGTCCTGCCTCATTTAAAGACTCAGAAACTCACTGGCTGGAGAAAGTTTCTTCCATTTAAAAAATAAGCCAGTTACCTCATCATCACATTTTTAAAATTTAATCTGTAATTAAATTAGATCCCAAAATATGGAGGGAGGGGGGTATTACACACTCAAGACTAGTAAGATGTGACTTACCCACCAAAAGGATTGAAACAATTTTCTAGTTCAGGAAAAATCTGGGGACTATGTCTGTGCTTGTTTGAGCAAAGCAGGGAACATAACTTTAGACGAGGCTGAATTTATCTACATGAGCCAGTATTCCGGCTTCAGTGTGACTTCAACAGCTGGAAACAGAGATCATTGTTTGGTTGGGTGACTACAATGAAGTCTTGGGTGGCTCTTGCTAAATCAAACTGAGAGGGCAGAACATATTTAGAATAATATCAGTGAAGAAATCCAAGGATTTGGGAGAAAACGCTATTGGAGTCAATTGTACGCATGTGTCTGACTTCTCTCCACTTCCTCTGACCCAGAGAGGGCTCTGCAGACACAACATTCCTCAGTGCCTCCACAGCTATCTGCTGGGAGGGGTGCCAGGTGTGAGAGATCTTCCCTCATTGTCTATAGGCTAGAGCCTCTGGAGGAAGATGCTGTGATTGCAATGACATCCTGATTTCAATGGGTGAGGGAAATTCCTGGAGTGACAGATGCCATATGGATTCATTTAATCCTTCAAAGCAAGATGGATGTGATCCCTATACTAGTCATCAGGCACTGTGTGAGAATTGGAGTGGCCTGGTCTGGTCTGGTCTGCAAGATCCATGGTGGTGGCCAGATGACTTGGGATTCTTAGGATGAAAATAAATGGTGGGCCTATTGCGTATCTGAGCGAGGACAGGTCAGGTGAGCAAGGTCTGCCTTGGTCACAGTGATAATTGTAACCTCTCATTTCATTCCCACACTCTGAGCCTTGAAGGGGAAGCCAGGAATTAATAAGAAAAGATGTGCAAGAGAAACCCAATAATATCCTTTGAATCTCTCTATTAGCATTCCTCACATAAATCTATGGTTATTTTAAGAACAACCATAAAAGGAAAAGGTAAATACACAGATCTTTGTGGAGGTAGATCTTAAGCTTAAACCTGCCTAACACTGGTTCCTTGCAGACTAGCCTCCTGCAACCTCCCTGGAAATTGCTCTAGCCCCATGTTTGTAGCAATCAAGGTGGGCAGAGTACTGAGGTAGTGGATTTAGGCTCTGAGTTCCAGACACCCAGGCCTCTGGTCACACCAGGGGAGGACCTTGGAGGCCAAGGAGCTGCCTTGTTATACCCCCATAACTATAAGGCTTGAACACCAGCTTTTGATCACGCCAGGAGAGGGGCTGATACTTCTCTGATGATGGAGCTTAAAAGTCCCAAGCCTGAAAACTGGGGTACTTCTCTCAGCATCAAATTCTGGGTCTTGTAAGATCCATCTGTGCTTCCAGAATTCAAAGGACCATGGAGGATCATCCACTCGCTAAGGCTTTTATCCCTGTGGGCTTCTCCGGTGAATTCCATCTCAGAAGGTCTGGTGTGAACAGTGTTAGGTCCTTCACCCTAATTTGTTTGAAATGGTATGATCCAGCAATTGCCCTGAACTAATTCCTGAGGCCAGTGAACACAACCGACCAAGAGTTGAACTAATGAGCCCAGATGATAATAAGATTTTAACCAGGGGGCACAAGCCAGCCCATGGTTATTTCCCCAATTACAGAATGCAAAATTAAAATACAGTCGGTCCTCCTTATCCACAGATTCATATATGTAAATTTTCCTATTCACTAAAATTTATTTATAACCCAAAATTGATGCTGGCAGAGCTTTTGCCATCATCCATGGACACTCAGAGCAGTAAAAATGTACCCAGGAGTTACCCATTGCACGTATTCCCAACGGAGGCCCATCAAGGCAATGCGCTTTCTTCTGGGTTCAGCTCTCACACAGAGATGACCAGAGGATGGAGGCAGCAGGGGTGGTGCCAGAGCTCCAGCTCTGAGCCTGGTTGGATAGGGTTTGAAGCTAGATCTGCAGCCTGTAGTAGGGCATCCTCAGGCAGGTCACTTAGCACCTTTGAAATGTATTTTCACTTTTGTAAAATAAAGACTATGGAATCTAACAGGATGAATTGTTATTAGGATTTAAGATTGCAATCTCTCATCTATCATCTATCTATCTATCTATCTATCTATCTATCTATCTATGTATCTATGTATCTATCTATCATCTATCTATCTATATAATTTCCCCTAGGAACAGTGGTTCAG